>NW_019154087.1:78181958-78424108 GCF_002288905.1 Enhydra lutris kenyoni
TTTTTTAAGATTTTATTTACCTATTTGAGAGAGAGAGAGAGTGAGAGGGGAGAAGGTCAGAGAGAGAAGCAGACACCCCATGGAGCTGGGAGCCCGATATGGGACTCAATTCCAGGACTCCGGGACCACGACCCAAGTCGAAGGCAGTCGGTTAACCAACTGAGCCACCTAGGTGCCCTGCTTTGGATTTTTGAAATAGAAATAGAGTTATTATAAAATTCAAAGAGGAGCTCAGATGATCAGCTCAGATGCATTCAACTGGAAATGACTCGAGGTGTCATGATAAATGTTAGCCAGGATAAGCGTCATCAATAAGTAAATGGGATAGGAGACAACACGCTGGTAAATTGTCAACAACTTTAAGGAAGCTAACCAGTATGGTTAACCAGCCTGGTAGCTTTTGTGTTATCATGTCCTTTCCAAATTGAAATAAAGTCGGTTGCAGGTTAGGTTTGCTGATTTCCCAAACACTCTAAAGGAAGCAGCAGGATCATGAATGTATTCCAGGGATAATGTCAGATCATCCTTTTTTGTAGCTTTCCAGGAGATGGGAAAAGAAAAACAGCACGATAATTGCAAAAACTGTAATAGCTAGTTTCCCTCTAGCAATGAGCATTACATAAACATTTAAAAATAAATACAACATCTTGCCCATTCTCTAATGTTCCCAATGACTCATTAGACATCCTCCATTATAGACGCTCTGTTCTCTGAATTGAATTTCCTACCAGGAGGAAACTTTCTAAAGAGTCGATTATTATAGTTAAGGAATAGTCCTCACTCCCAAACAGTGCAGGTGACTGGCCAGATAATATCATTCTGAAGTCATTATTCTGGAAGTAACAATACTCTGTGTTCACTTGCCACTGTAATCAGCACATGGTTTTGGGGAAAACATTGGAACAGCAGCTGAGAAATATTACAAGCAGTTGCAAAAGTTTCATTGGCCTTTTATAGATTGAAGAGTAAATTCACTCATTCCAGGAAATGAAATAATTATATACACATTTAAGTTCATTGTGGTATTTCTATAGGAGCCTACATACACACATCCAAATACATGGAGGTAACGGGAAAGGAGCAAAGCAGACTTCTCACAGAAGCATTCTCAGCTGTGTACACATGATCGTGCAGTTGAGACATCCAATCTCATCTCTTGTCAGAGATGGAACAAAGAGAAAAATAAATCAATCTGAGTTGGCCCGTCTCTCCCTAGGATTGATTGAATGAACACTGGTGAAGATGCTAAAGGTCCAAAAAATAGTTATCAAGACAAAAGAAAGAATAAAGAATGGACCCTGGCAGATCTATATGTGCAATCATGTACTCCCAAAGTATCTGAAGTTGGGTCTATCAAGGTTGTCTTGTACCCACGGAGCCCGGTGTTAGCTGGGATTCCTGTTATTTGAGATTTAAATAGAATTGCTTCAACGACAAATTACACATTCTTGTCTTCCTCAAGATCTGTGTGGATTCCCAGGGCTTGGTGTTCACACATTCATCCTTCGCTCTGGTTTTCTGTTGGGGGACCTTTCTTTCCTACTGCGGGCTTGCCCCAGGCTTGCTTTCTCTTCTCTGTTTTGCAGAGCACTGAGCAGGGAGCTTGTGTGCTTCTCCTCGCCTCTCAAACACTCCCCAGGTAGATTACTAAGGTGTGGACTGTGACGGCAGATTTGAGGGCCGTGGCAGATCTTCAGGTGACAAGGCACAGCAGATGACATAAGGTGGAATATTCGACTTCCTTCATATTCTTTGGCTGCTATAGAGAATTTCTCCTTGCCAAAATTTCTTCTGTCTTTTGACCCCTGCTGTCCTCAAAATTTCCCTTTAAGGCTCCTCAGTAGGACTGCACCAAGATGTCATCATTTCTTCTCCCTTTTCATGCAGAGTGAATCAGCTTTCTCTTTGTCTGTCCCTGCTTATCCAGGCCAAACCCTGAAGCCTATTCTTCCATAGCCACAATGTCCTTTCCAGGTGTTTTACTGGGCAAAGATGATTCCCCTAAAAGAAATTCGACAGCTGGCTCTTCAGTTACTCCTCACCAAACATTTTGTTGTAGAAGGGTGGTCCACTGTTCAAGACATTCTCCAGAGAGTCCCTAATAGTCCTCTTGAATTTTATTCTCCTTCAAGAGACCTCTGCTTATGGGATCTGCTCTGTTCATTGCCACTTAAAAAATGTAGTTATTTCCTGGTTTTTCCCATACGGTTTCACCTGCTTCAATGTCCTTCTTCCCCTTATTTGTCTGATCTCACCCAATAAGAAACTCTTCTTATTCTCCCCAAGTAGAGATGCCAGATAAAATGTGGGACACATAGTTAAATTTGAATTTCAGTTAAATAACAAATAACTTAAAAATATGAGTGCAATTAGTAGTTTTATAATGCTTGCATTATCAATATTACATGTGTTAAGTTGAATTGAATTGAATTAAATTAAAATAAGCAAGGAGGCCACTAGACTTGAGGTGCTCCTAATGTTATGGTGGTCTACCTATGCAAACCAAAATCCAAGCCTGTAAATGTCCCAAGATTATGAAATCAAAACACTAGGCACAACCAATCACAAATAGACAACTAGGCTCTAAGCTATAGCCATTCAAATTATTTCCTTTCTTTGCTTTTGTATTTTTCTCTGTGTTCATCTTTGCCCTTAATCACTTCCAGTTTGACACGTCCCAATTCAAATAGACTTTTGCTCAAATAAACCCTTAAAATTTTTAATATGCTTTAGTGTATCTTTTAACACATGGGCCATAATTATACTAACAAAGTTATTTATCTGAAATTCAAATTTGTGGGTGTCCTGTATTTTTTTATTTGCCAAATCTGGCAACCTTACTGCTGATATATATAATATGTGTGTAATATATGCTCCGTGATGTTTTTTTTAATTCATTAAGTGACTGTATATCCAGAATCTATATATATATATATACATAGTATATATATACTTATATTTATATATTTTTAAGAATCTGGCATATCTTGATGCTATTGCCAATACCTAGTGAATGTTTTGCTTCTGTGGAAATCGTTCCAAAGAAGTTTCAGGCTCTCTGCAGAGAAGCCTGCTATAACACAGTTGATCTAAATACACTTCTCAATCCCACTGCTTTTCTGTTTCTAATAGGTGGGATCCCGCTGGCGCTCTATCTGGGAAGCAAGCAGGGAAGCAGCCACATCGTTTAAGATAACAGCAGTGCTAATTGGAAGCGGAGGTGAGGGCTCAGCATGGCCTGAACCGACAATTTAGGGCTTACTGTTAACCTTAATCTGCAAATAAGTAGGTGGAGGCCTTCTGTCTCTTCACATCTGGGCTGGGTCCAGCCAGGCTCGGAGTCGGGGTCAAGGGAGACTGGGGGAGAGGGCCCAATTCTACTCCAGGTCAATCCAAGAGGTTTTCACCTGCTGGTTTTCCATCCAGTGTGGAAGTCATGTAACAGTTTGAGAAGGAGGGCTACTGGAGCTGAAGAATACATTACTTTTTCCATGCAGAAAGCAAATGAAGATGTCGCTAGTTCTCTATTTTTAAAAGCTGCAGACCTTCCTAATTCCTGAGTGATAAACGATATAAAAACTGTCATTCTGAGTACATTCTCCGTACAAGACATTTATAATATTCTCTCTTTTTAGGTTGACCTCCGTGCTTTCCTGTGTGTTATCACACGCTCCTCCGTTCAACCCAAACGGGGATTAATCGTTCCTTTCTCGGGGTTGCCCAAATATTTATTCACACACTTAACATACTCAGCCTTATATTAGCGATCTTTAGAATTCAAGGCTTATTTTCTTTGCACTGTCTGACACTAAATCTTTTCATAATTCTAACACTCATGAGGTCTTTGAATTGGTATTTTTCCAGGGACATTAAATCATGTTCTAGCTCAGTTTATAAGAACAGATTTCTGCCTCTGACTGACCATTTTTATTGTGCGACATGAAGAAAATAGATAGTTCCATTATACCTGCTGATTCATGACACTGCAGAAATCTCTCCACTAATTATTTCTTCTTGCCAGCAACATTTTAGACCCTGCTGTTTAATTATCCTAAAAATACAATCCCTATTCAGAGTCTCAGCAGATTATTTGGCGGTGGATGGTCTGGCCACGAGGCTGTGCCATGGGTGTACTGTCTGGGCCCCCTCACCTCCTGGTGTGCCTCCATTTCTTTGTGCAAAAAGCAATCCTTACATGAGCACCGGCCTGACCCCAGCCCGCACGCTGTGCTTGGGTCAATATTAAGCTATTGTATTACAATGGGTTTATAATAGATTACTCTTTCTTCACCTTTTTTTTTTTTTTTTTTTTTTTTGGTGCTTTTCCGCCAGCAATGGCTGGGAGCTAGCAAAGCCAAGCCAATCTCGCACAGAAACAGTTTCTTAGTTGTCCCAGACACTTCTTCAGCAAGGAATTGCATCACTATCCCAGGACTTTAGAAACTTCTGATTTTCGATTTAAATGCATTTCTTTTCTCCTCTTTGATGCTTAAGAGAGTCCCACCCTAAAGCCCTCTTATCATTGATAAAGTGATAATGTCATCAAGGATACAGCTCAAAAGAGAATCCCTTTAAGAGAGCCTCAACCTCACAACAATTATTCAGCCTAGCACTGCTTTCTCTCTGATCTAAAGACTTCTTTGAAGTCAGTGGGAATCCTTCAGCATAAGGAGAGGGTGGCTAATCCAGTACTAAAAAGGGAGGCTTCTCTGACAGACAGTTTCCTCTATTTTTCCCCAAGGAGATGTGAGCTGTTTGCAACTGGTTACCTGCTCTGAGCTTTTGACATAATTTAACTATATCTCTGTTCTATCTTTTGACCGGATATTTTAGATCTTTATGGTAGTGTTCCTGATAACATTTAATGTAGCCTTTAGATGTAGGACAAACAAAGAACAGCTCTGCAAATTATTTAGCAACATATCTTACTAGAAAATGCGTGTAAGCCTAACTTTAAAACAGCTTTACTGAGGAAAAATTGATATACAATAAACTGCTGATGTTTAAAGTGTTCAAGCTGACACATTTTGATATATATCTATACTGGTGAAACCATCATCACCATTGAGATAAGGAACATATGCGTCACCTGCAAATGTTTCCATATACCTCTCTCTGTTTCCTTTCTTAGGCACCTCTACCATCATTGCCAGGCAACCACAGATCTATTTTTTTCCTAATTATTAAGACCTTATTTTTTTTATTTTTTTATTTTTTAGAGCAGCTCTAAGATCACAGCAAAATTAGTGGTAGCTACAGAGATTTCCCATTTAGTCCCTGCCCCCACAAATTCATAGCTTCTCCCATTATCAACATCTCCCAACTGGGTGGTTCATTTATTACAATAGATGACCCCATATTGACATATCATCACCCAAAACCCACAGTTTTGGGTGGTGAACCGTAGGACTCACTCTTGGTGTTGTACACTGATCTATTTTTTGTTCCCATAATTTAGTTTGTATTTTCTAGATTGATTAATTAATTAACTAATTAATTATATTTTCAAGAATTTTAAACAAATAGAATCATAAAGCATGCACTTTTGTCTGGCTTTTTTTTTTTTTTAAGATTTTATTTATTTATTTGAGAGACTGAGAATGAGAGAGAGAGCATGAGAGGGGGGAGAGCCAGAGGGAGAAAGCAGACTCCCTGCCGAGCAGCGAGCCTGTTGTGGGACTCGATCCCGGGACTCCAGGATCATGACCTGAGCCGAAGGCAGTTGCTTAATCAACTGAGCCACCCAGGCGCCCTGTCTGGCTTTTTAAACTAAGCATAATTGTTAAGTTCATCCATGTAGCTGCATGCATTTCTTTTTATTATATTGCAGTATGTAGTTACGCTACAATTCATTTTTCCATTTACCTATTGATGGACATTTGGGTTTTTCTAGTTTGGGGATGTTACAATAAAGCTACTATGAACAGTGTTTGTATGGACATTTGCTTTAACTTCTACTGGGTAAATATTTTGAAGTGTGTCTGGGCATATGTTAAGTAGTCTAACTTTTAATGAAACTGCTAAACTATTTTCCAAAGTGGTTGTTCCCTTTTCCATTCCTATTAGTATTGTGTGAGCATTCCAGTTGAACCATAACTTTAGCACTCAGTATGGTCACTCTTTTTATTTTTGCCATTAAAAAAGTATGGTTTTAATTTATAGTTCCTTAATGCCTAATAATGTGAAGCATCTTTTCATGCACTTATTTATCATCTGTATATCTTATTTGGTGAACTATTTAAATCTTTTGCCCATTTAAAAAATTGGGGTTTTTTTGTGTGTGTTCTTATTATTGAATTCTGAAAATTCTTTATATATTCTGGATACAAGATTTTCATTAGAAGTGTGATAAAAATTTATTTAAACTAAAAAGAAAAAAGTTTGCCATTCTTCCTACCACTAATCCCTTACCTCCGGCAATCTATCTGTTCTCTGTATCTGTGAGCTTTTATTTTCTTTTTAATATCTGTATCTATGAGCTTTTTATTTTCTTTTTAATTCTTTTTATTTTCTTTTTAATATACATGATCTCTTTAAGATCATGTATTTATCTTTCTCTATCTGATTATTTCACTTAGCATAATGTCTTTGAGGTCCATCTATGTTGTTGCAAATGGCAAGACTTATTCTTTTTTTAGGGCTGAATGACATTCCATTGTATATTTATACCACAATCATACATCAATGGACACGTAAGTTACTTCCATAGCTTAGCTATTTTAAATAATGCTGAAATTAACATGAGGGTGTATACATTTCTTTGAATTTTCATTTCCGTCTCTCAACAGAAACTTTACAGGCCAGAGAGAGTGGCATGATATATTTGAAGTGCTAAAAGAAAAGATACTTCCAGCCCAGAATACTTTATCTGGCAAAACATCACTCAGAATTGAAGGAGAGATAAGGACTTTATAGACAAGCAAAAGCTGAAGAAGTTTATCACCACTAAACTGGCCTTATAGAAATCTTAAAGGGAATTCTTTATACTGAAAAGAAAGGGCATTCTTTAGTGACAAGAACACATATGGAAGCATAAATGTCACTAGAAAGGTAGGTATATAGAAGTAATGGGTTACTCAATTATAAAGCTAGTATGAAGGTTAAAAAAACAAGAGTAGTAAAGATAACTATGATTATAATAATTAGCTAAGGGATATACAAGACAAAAAATGTAAAATGTGATACTAAAAAGATAAAGTAGGGCGCCTGGGTGGCTCAGTTGGTTAAGCGACTGCCTTCAGCTCAGGTCATGATCCTGGAGTCCCGGAATCGAGTCCCGCATCAGGCTCCCAGCTCCACGGGGAGTCTGCTTCTCTCTCTGACCTTCTCCTCGCTCATGCTCTCTCTCACTGTCTCTCTCTTCTCTCAAATAAAAATAAATAAAATGTTAAAAAAAAAAAAAGATAAAGTAGGTGGGGGAGAGTAAAAATGTTGAGTTTTAGAGCAGGATCAAACTTAAGGGTTATCAACTTAAAATAGACTGTTTAGATAGAAGTTGTTATATGTAAGCCTCATGGTAGCTGTAAGGACCTATTTAGCAAGAGGCTTTCATTAAAGTTAAACTGTCCCTGCTCCCCTTCCCCTAGGGGATTTACTTAAAAACAAGTCCCGGAAACCAGCTCCAGGTAACAAAGCCCAGATACAGGGGTGGGTCAGGCCACGTGGAGACATCCGATCAGTAGGGGGTTGCATACTATCTCCCTAGCTACCAAGGAGTATGGGCCCCCATCCTTTGGGAGCCTTTTTTGCGCCAATCCTAATCAAGGTGTGATAGGCTGGTTCAAATGTCTACTAGGGTAAATTGTAATTCAGTTGGTTACCTCGCATCACTGTGGAGTTTCCTGTGTGTGTTACAATCTCATTGGCCACCTGTGCATGGCCAGGCCCGACCGCATGGCCTTTGCCTTTAAAAACTAGTCTGTGAGGGGCGCCTGGGTGGCTCAGTGGGTTAGGCCTCTGCCTTCGGCTCGGGTCATGGTCTCAGGGTCCTGGGATCTTGAGCCCCGCAAGGGCTCTCTGCTCAGTGGGGTGCCTGCTTCCCTTCCTCTCTCTCTCTGTGTGCCTCTCTGCCTACTTGTGATCTCTGGCTGTCAAATAACTAAATAAAATCTTTAAAAAAAAAAAAAACAAAAACTAGTCTGTGAAACAGAGAAGGGCCGCCCTCTCTTATAAGAGGTGCATCCCCGAATGTTCGGTCTGATTCTTGATGCTTGGCGTGAAATAAAGCTTTGCTTGACCTTCTGTTTATATCAGTCTCGCTCCTTTAATCACGGACCCATTATTGGGGCATAACAGTAGCCACAAAACAAAACCTATAGGAAGTGCAGGAAAGGCAAAGAGAAAGGAATATAAACATGCTACTAAAGAAAGTCATCAAACCACAAAGGAAGAGAGCAGGAGAAGAAGAAAGGAACAGAGAAGAAATACAAAAACAGTCAAAAAACAATTAACAAAATGGTCATAAGTGCATACCTATAAATAACTAATTACATAGGAATGTATTAAGTACATATCTATCAATAGTTACATTAATAACTAATGTAAATAGACTAAATTCTTCAGTCAAAAAACATAGAGTGGCTGAATAGATTAAAAAACAAACAAACAAACAAAAAACAACCAAACAAAAGTACCCATCCCTGTGCTGCCTAAGAGACTGACTTTAGATATAGGACACATACAGACTGAAAGTGAAGAGATGGAGAAAGATATTCCATGGACATGAAAACTAAAAGAAAGCTGAATATACTTACATCGGACAAAACATTTTGTTTTATTATAATAACTGTAATATGAGACAAAGAAGGGTATTATGTCATGATAAAGGGGTCAGTCCAACAAGAGAATATAACATTTGTAAATATTTATGCATCCAATATAAAAGCACCTAAATATATAAAGTAATATTAACAGACCTAAAGGGAGAAATAGATAGCAATACAATAATAGTAGAGGACTTTGATACTTCACTTACATCAACAGATTGATAACTCAGATAGGAAATTAATAAAGAAACATCAGCCTTAAATGACATCTTAGATAGACTTACTAGATATTTATAGAACATCCCATCCAAAAGTAGCAAAATATATATTTTCAAGTGTATAAGGAACAAGTTCTGAGATAGATCATATGTTAAGCCACAAAACAAGTCTTAATAAATTGAGAGGATTGAAATAATATCAAGCACATTCTCTGATCACAGTGGTATAAAGCTAAAAATTAATTATATAATGAAAACTGGAAAATTTGCAAATATTTGATGACTAAACAATGTGCTACTGAACAACTAATGGGTCAAAAGAAGTCAAAAGAGAAAAAAATATCTTGAGACAGACAAAATTAGAAATGTAACATACCAAAATTTATGGGATGCAACAAAAGCAGTTCTAAAAGGTAGGTTAATGGCAATAAATGCCTTCCTCAAGGAACAAGAAAAGTCTCAAATAAACAACCCAACTCTACATCCCAAGGAACTAGAAAAAGAAAAACAAAGTTCAAAGTTAGTGGAAGGAAAGGAATAGTAAAATCTAAAGCAATATAAATGAAATAGAAACTAAAATGATAGTAGAAAGATCAAAGAAGCTAAGAGCTGCTTCTTTGAAAAGGTAAATAAATTGACAAACCTTTATCTAGACATATCAAGGAAAAAAAAAGAGGACTCAAATGAATAAAATCAGAAATAAAGAGACATTACAACTGATAACACATAAATACAAAGGATCATAAGAGACAACACATGTTGCTCAATGATAGGCCAATAAATTGGACAACCTAGAAGGAATGGATAGATGGATACAACCTACCAAGACTGAATCATGATGAAATAGAAAATCTGAACAGATTGATTATTAGTAAGGAGTTTCAGTCAGTAATCAAAAACCTCCCAAAGGGGCACCTGGGTGTTTCAGTGGGTTAAAGCCTCTGTCTTCGGCTCAGGTTGTGATCCTGGGATCCTGGGATCAAGCCCCGCATCAGACTCCCTGCTCAACAGGGAACCTGCTCCCCGCCACCACCCCCCTCGCCTGCCTGTCTGCCTACGTGTGATCTCTCTGTCTGTCAAATAAATTAAAAAAAAAAAAAACAAATTAAAAACAAACAAACAAAAACCTCCCAAAAAAGTACAGGTTCAGACAGCTTCACTGGTGAACTCTATTCAGAGAAGAATTAATACCAATTCTGAAACACTTCCAAAAAATAGAAGTGGCAGAAACTCTTCCAAATTCATTTTATGAGGCTAGTATAAGGCTGATACCAAAAGGATTAAATATTGGAAAGTGACCCAAACTTAAAGAAGGAATATTACAATTTGCCAAGGCATGGAAAAAATGCTCACTCTTTAGCATAAATTATGTGAAATACAGTTTGAATGAATGTTCTAGCTACTTCTGATGAGTATTTTTACAAACAAATGAAATACCTTAATTTCCCCCCCAAAAGCAAAAAACATTCACGTTATACAACTACTACCATCATCCATTTCCATAATTTTTGTCATCTTCCTAAACTGAAACTCTAAACCTATTAAACATTAACTCTGCATTTCCTCTTACCTCAGTCTCTAGCAACCTTTCTATTTTTTATTTCATATGAATTTGACTATTTAAAATATTTCATATAAGGGGAATCAAGCAGTATTTATTATTTTGTGACTGTCATATATCACTTAGCATATGTCTTCAAGATTCAACCATTCTATAATATATGTCAGAATTTTCTTCCTTTTTATGGCTGAATAATAATCCATTGTGTGCATATATATATATATATGTATATATATATATACACACACACACACATGCACACATACCATATTTTGCTTGTCCATTTATTGTTAAGCAAATATTGGGTTGCTTCTATATTTTGACTACTACTATGAATATGTGTGTACAAATATCTGTTTGAATCCTTGCTTTCAATTCTTTTGTGTATTACTCAGAAGTGCAATCACTGGATCATATGGTACTTATATTTTTGATTTTTTGAGGAACCTCCAAACTGTTTTCCACCATGGCTGCAACATTAAACATTTCTGCCATGTACAAGAATCCTAATTCCTATATACCTTTTCCAACATTCACTGTTTTTTTTTTCCCCCCGATGGTAGCCATCTAAATGGATGTGAAGTGGTATCTCATTGTGGGTTTGTTTTGTATTTTCCCTAATGATTCCTAAGATGTTATGTATCTTTCACATGCTACTGGCCATTTGTATATCTTTTCAGAGACACGTCTATTCAAGTCCTTTGCCCATTCTTTTTTTTTTTTTTTTAAGTTTTAATTTATTTGACAGAGACACATAGTGAGAGAGGGAACACAAGCAGGGAGAGTGGGAGAGGGAGAAGAAGGCTTCCCACCAAGCAGGGAGCCTGATGCCGGCCTCCATTCCCAGGACCCTGGGATTATGACTTTAGCCCAAGGCAGATGCTTAACAGCTGAACCACCCAGGTGCCCTCCCTTTGCCCATTCTTGAATCAGGTTGCTCGTTTGTTTGTTGTTGTTGAGTTGTAGAAATTCTTTAAATATTCTTTAAATTCTTTAAATATTTGAATATAATACCCTATCAGATATATGATTTGCAAATATTTTCTGCCATTTAGGGAGTTTGCCTTTTCACTCTGTTGATACCTGTTGATAGTATCCTTGAGGCATAACCTTGCCTAATGTTTAAGCTTCAAGTGGGCCACCTGAGGTAATCATGTCCCTTCAAGTTGGACTGATTGCTGCTGCTGAAGAACTGTTAAACAGAAAGAGCTGTATTAGTTATTTAGCAATATATAACAAGTTACCCTCCAAAGGAGTGGCTTAATAATAAACAATTTAAAAAATCTTTTCTAGTTTCTGTGGGTCAGGAAATTGGGAGAGGTTTAGCTGGGCAATCTGGCTTGGATTTTCATCAGTTTCAGTCAGATTTTGGCTAAGGAAGCAGTTATCTTAAGCCTTGAATGGCGCCGGAAGATCTTCTTCCAAGGATGCTTACGTGTTTGATAAAGTGGTGCTGGTTCTTGGTAGGGACTCAGTTTTCTTCCTTATGGGCCTCTCTACAGGCAGCTTGAGCGCCATCACGATGTGGTGGCTGGCTTCTCCCAAATCAAGTCATCCAAGAGATCAAGGTGGAAGATGGGATGCCCTTATGACCTTGCCTCAGAAGCAAAATGTGGAATGATAGAACAAAAGTGAAAGTATGGTTTCTGTATCATTTAGCTGGCCCACAGCGAAAGACAACCATACTGAGTCTAGCCGGGACCCAAAGTTCTGGCACGTTGAGAACTGAAGTGTTGGTTTCTCCAGAGACAGCACCATGAGCTAGGAGTTGATGCTCTTCTTCCGAATGGTGAAGGTGGTGTGTCTTCTCCTTTGGCTTCCCAGGCAAGAAATAGGCAAGTGGGAGTACAAAGAAGCGTCACAGGTGAAGCAGAGTGGGTACTGCATCTGACAAACAGGTACGTAAGTCACATGGGAGGAAACCTTTTGGGGAGGTCTAGAGACACCAGGGGGACAATCTGAAGGGTGTTCATTTCTGGCATTCAAGCCAATGGTGTCTCACGCTATCACAACTTGAGTGTAAGAGGCAGTATAATCTTATTTGTAGAAAAGTATTGATACAAGTACTATTTCTTTATTATTATTATTATTATTAATTAATTTATTTATTTTTGAGAGAAAGGGAGACAGCAGGGGGAGGAGCAGAGGGAGAAAAAGAATCTCAAGCAGATTCCCTGCTGAGTACAAGCCTGATGCAGGGATTGATCCCAGGACCCTGAGATCATGACCTGAGCTGAAATCAAGAGTCTGATGGTCCATCTACTGAGCTACCCAGGCACCCCACAATTACTATTTTTTTAAAATAAATCACTACTAGCACTTCTAACTGTTGACCAAAGAGAGTATCAAGTGTTTTGTCCCGTAATAGCTAACATCTACCACAAGCAAACTGTGGTTAAATTAAATGCTGCTACAGTATTCGTTCCATTTGTTATTAATACAACCTGTTTCATTTTTCATACTGTCAAAATAGGCCCCAAAAATCTATATGTTTTTAATAGCTCATGTAGGGTTCTTAGGTTGGAATTCATATCTGTTCAAAGTTTAGGTAATTGTGAATTTTAATTTTATAAGCTGTTTTCAGAATTAGAACACTAAAAGCGTCCAGGCGCCACAGAGCTGCCAATTGGTTTTGACCATTTCTCAGTCTATAGAATATCAAATGAAACTATTTTCTCTACTTCAAATGTAACACCAAAAGGAGATATACTTGGGCTGGAATTGAAGTTGGAAATGGAATTCTTTGTGTGTGTGTGTGTGTGTGTGTGTGTGTGTGTATAAAATTGACATGTAACATACTAGCTTCAAGTGTATAACATAGTGATTCGATATTTGTATACACTGGAAAGCAATCACCATACTAAGTCTAGTTATTGCCATTCACTATACAAAGTTACAATTTTTTCCCTTGTGATGAGAACTCTTAAAATTTACCCTGTTGGCAACTTTCAAATATGCATTATAATAATACTGACTATGACCACCATGTACATTATAGCCCTGGAAATGGAATTCTCACCACATACTAATAAACTCTTAGAACCAAGGGTGATCAGATCGGAAATTAAATACTACAGGCCTCAAGCACAGTGTCACTGTGGTTTTACACATCTTACGTTAAGAAGCTAATTCCACAAAATGAGTGCTTCCCATTCAGGTGCTCCTGTGGCTTCATCATCCCGTTGGGGTCCCAAAAGGTGGAGTCATAAAGCAGCCAGCCAGGCTTCCTCTTGCAAGAGTTGCATTTTTGGTTATTAAGATTATGACATGCTAAAATATTTAAATTCGCTTAAATTTCAGTAGCTTAATTTTGTAGCAGCAGGGACCTATTTTATCTAAGCAAGCTTTCTCCTTTCTGAGGCTCCAGTGGAGTTGTGAATGCAGGAAAATGTTCGGTTCTAATGGGGATAATGATAAAAATGCAATTATAATTCCCCCTAGCCCACAAATGGGCTCACCATGTAGTTTCTCAAGTGCTTTGAAAGAAGGAAGCTGTATAAATGCTAACTAGCTACATCAAGTGCTTTAGGTACGGCAAGAAGTAGCCAAAAGCAGACTGGAAAAGGTACCATAGGGAAGAGAAAATCATTCCCATTTTAATTTTGTTAAGAATGACAAAGTAAGAGTATGATTAATCATGAGGGCTAACTGTCATGTAGATGCCTAGTATCCCCCATTTAAATGTTATATTTATCCTATAAAATCTTCCAGTAGGCTTGGGGCACCTGGGTAGCTCAGGTCATGATCTCAGGGTCCTGAGATCCCTACATTCCACTCACACCTCTCCCCCACTATCCCGCCAAAAAGTGTCTTCCAATAGGCTTCCAAAACACACATGGGAAATATTGGGCCTCATTAGATAGCTCAAGAAATGCTGAATTTTGTACTTAAGTGGCTTAGAGATTGCTTGTCTCAATGCCAAGCCCCATTTTGCACATTAGAAAGCATTAGCTACTTGATTCCCAAGTCATAGCTGAGCTAAACTTGGGAAAGCACTGAGGAATACTTAAAACAATGAAACTGAGCAGAATGCTTTAACGTTCAGAAGATGATAGCATCTGTAGGAGTTTGGGGGGTGGGGGATACATAGAGCAAATGAATAGGAAGAAAATCAAACCAGAATTTCTTTTCTTTTTTTTTTTTTTAAAGATTTTATTTATCTATTTGACAGACAGAGATCACAAGTAGGTAGAGAGGCAGGCAGATAGAGAGAGAGAGAGGAGGAAGCAGGCTCTCCATTGAGCAGAGAGCCTGATGCGGGGCTCGATGCCAGGACCCTGGGATCATGACCTGAGCCGAAGGCAGAGGCTTTAACCCACTGAGCCACCCAGGCGCCCCCAGAATTTCGTTTTGAGAAGCTTTGTGGAAAAGTTCCGAGTTTTGAAATAATTTTTTTTTTTTAACCTCACATGTTCTCATGATACTTTCTGTTCAGTATCTCTATGTTTGGTATGCAAATTCCATGTTTTACATCTGTATTTTTAAAAAATTTTAAGGACAATGTGTGATTCTGTTGTTATTTGTTAAATAGACAAAAACATGTGGATACTTAAAAAAAATTCTGATAGCACTGGTTTAGGAGTTAAGGGAACAAGTGAGGGTTCTGCAGTGGGAAATAAGTTTGTGTTTCGTATTTTCCCAACTCCTCTCTCTAGGTCCTTGGCAGATAGAGTAGTTTTACTTTGTCTTGTTTTCCTTTTATGCAAAACAAGCATAAAATGTCCAGTGTTCAAACAAGGGCCATCATTAAAGGGTGAGTATGAGTGTTATACTAGTGTTACGTGCCAGAAACTTATCTCCAGGGTGAGGCGATGTCCTTGGGTGATGTGACATTCCATTACAAAGGGATGGCCCAATGCTATTGGCTTAGGACATGAAGCATGCTCTATGCCTCTCCATAGTAGGCAATCGGGAAATATTTACTGAAAAATTTCTCCAGCCTGAGCCTCTGTTGAGACTCTAGGGATGACTCTTATCCTCATAACATGCAATGGACTCATCGTATCTTAATGATTTATTGAATCATGATTAACACGTAAAAAACTTATGGTTGTTTTCTTTAGGGAGACTCTCATGAAGAATAATGAAATAGTATTTAAATATTTAAATAAAGAGCCCCATCTAAAGAGAGGATATTCTAAAATGTGGCGGAGAAGGGGAGAGAAGCAAACACATGATTGCAGTATGTGAATCATCTTCAGCTCTGGCCCTAAGTACCAGGCAGTCTTAACTTCCTTTTTTGTTATATTGTAAGGAAGAATTAGAGGTAGTTATTGTTTTCGGAGGAATTGCTTCTGCACAGAAGTCCTAGCCATTTATGCAAGCGGAGTCTTTTGGGAAGAATTCATCATTTTTCTGCTTTTTTGGAGAAAGCCCATGAGAGGCCACCATGTCCCTGAACTCAATGATTGTTTCAGATGATACATGCGAACTCCACAGTTCTCAGAGCAACAGGAAGAGGGGCTGCCTGCCATTGATGGCGAAGGTTGTCATGCTATAGTTCCTATTTGCTGAGCAGTTTTATGAGAGCAAACTGATTTACAATCATCTAAGGGAGAAAGGTCAGTTTGTGGGAGCAGATTTCCCCATTCATCACCGTATTTTATAGCCTTGTTGGTGATTTTATTTTCTGATATTAAAGTAGTCATTTTGGTCTTGCTAAAGCTTTTCCTCGACTGACCTATTCTGACATAAACGAGGGAGGGCTGCGCATGTCAGAGTTTGTGTTCGTCCATCTCAGCTCCTTCAGACCGGGATAGCTGACGTCAGGGTGAAGCATGAGAAGTCACTTACTGATCTACTCGGGGTGGTCTGGCTTGACACTGAAACTCTCCTCCCCCATTCCTCTTCCTCTGTACCTCCGTCCACCCTGACCAATTTCAACAGTCTGAGAGGATCTATGAAGTCTGCAGAAGCAGATGTCACCAGGGATATGATACCAGAGGAATGACAACTTGGGAAATAGGTTAAGAGGTCACTTCATAGCTGACAGAGGCAAAAACCACCATTCGCCCTCAGGCCTCAGGTTTAATATCCATGCCCATAAAGTATAATAACCATGGGACATCCTCAAAGCTCATTGCATTCTGCCAAGAAACCCTAAATAAATACATAAGGTGAAAAACATTTGTAAAAAAAAAAAAAAAACCAAAAAACAGTTGTAACTTGGATGTGGATCACAGTGTGGCCTTTAGGATCATTAAACATTATCTATTAATATAGAACATGTATCGCTATGTGTTAAATAATGCTACATGTGGTATATGAGATATACCTCCTCTTCTCTAAAATCATAATCACAATGATAACATTATAATCTCCACAAAATAGTTTAAAATAAGTACACAAGATACAAATCTCATTCCACAGAGAGTTTATTTACATTTATTTAACCCTTTGCTCACCCTCATGGTATTCGGATTGATATGTATAGATTGCTGGACTGTGTGGACGCCATGTGACTGTCATTATCAAGGCCACTAGTTATGAGAGGGAAAAGTTTGGGGGGTTTGGGGGGCTCAGTCCATTAAGTGTCTGCCTTAGACTCAGGTCATGATTTCGGGCTCCCTGCTCAGCAGGGAGTCTCCTTCTCCCTCTCCCTCTGGCCCTTCCCACCCCCCATGCTCCTGCTTGTGAGCACACATTCTCTCTCTCTCTCTCTCTCTCTCTCTCTCAAATAAATACATAAAATCTTTTTTAAAAAAAGTTAAAGTTTTTGTTTATCTTGTTCATCATTTATACTTCCAGGATCTAGCATAATGCCTGGCATGATATACTTTTTTTTTTTTCTTTCAGAAATGGACATTTATTGATATAGAAAATCTGATTTTTGTGGGCTCTCAGAATTCTAGATGAGCAATCTGTGCAAGTCTCCAGAGATATGGCTCTCCCTGAACTCATGTAAGGCGGTCGCTTCTCACCCTCTTTATCTAAAACCAATTTGAGCATTTTTCCCCCTTCCCCTTCCTCGTATCCCCATTTTTGTACTGATATGATTTTTTCTTAGAAGCGTTGTTGAAAACCTCATAGCCACATTTGGCTTCTCTCTCACTGCACAGTGCAACAAATCAATAAAAACTTTTTAGGAAATTTTCTTTATAAATGTTTCCTACATTCAAAAGTTATTTTCTTTAGACTCTCTCCCACTTAATATTTACTTGTTGGTTGACCTGTTTTTACCCCTTTTATTTTTATTCTGGCATTTCCTGCTCAGAAACTATGAGTACCTCCCTACAATCTATAAGAAAAATGCACCCTGCCCTGCACATGGGGTTTTCCATAGTCTGTCTCCAATGTACATTCCCAGTTTAGCTCCATTGGTCCCAAACAGAATCCTTTCTCACTGTCTGTGCCTGCTCCTTCCTACAGGTGGGAGCTCAGGCTGGAGCCCCTGCCCTTCTGCTCCAGCTGCCCCTGTTTACTCCAAGCCTCCCTGTAAGGGCTAAGCCTTGGGCAGACAGGTCTCAATTCACCTTCCCAGCTCTGCTCACTTGACCTTTAACCTTATCCCTTCTAATGTGAGTTACATTTTCAAGTTCTCCAGGCCATCTTGTGCAATCAGATTTTTATGGGGTTTGACTTCTTTTGTGTTTTTTTTTTTACTCTTATTTTATTTATTTATTTATTAATTATTATTTTTTATTTATTTTTTTTAAATTTTATTTTTTATAAACATATAATATATTTTTATCCCCAGGGGTACAGGTCTGTGAATCGCCAGGTTTACACACTTCACAGCACTCACCATAGTACATACGACTTCTTTTGTTTTATAGCTTTATCTTGCAACTTGGATGATGGTTGCTATAAAATGCAAGATAAAATTTTAGAAAAGAAAGTATTGCTAATACTATGTCAGTGGCAAACCACAGACGTATACCATTCCTTGATTTGCATTCTGTCACATCTGTTGCAAACTTAGAGTGAAGGTCGCTTCCAATTTTGTGTCCCAGGCCGTCCTCCTTTGGAACTAGGGAGAACAGCTGTGTGAACCTCCAGGACAGCCCCCCTCACGGTCTACAGGGCTGCCCTTCACTGGCTTGGAATCCTCCTGGGGAAACTCCTTTGGGTAAAGTTACCTCTATGGGATGACCCTTGTGCTATAGAATGTATGTTTATCCATGGGGTGATGGCTCTGCCCCTTTGTCATCTTCTGCTCACAGAGCCACTGATCTCAGGTCCCGTGGTTTTGACTGTCCCCAAACATACTAGCACTCACTGAGAGGTCTGGGAGGTGCCAATATGGCTGCTCCTTCGGCAGAGTGCATGGTTCAACTCATGACCCATCAGAATGAAGTCTCCTTGGAGTCTTTCACCCACTGGCCACTCAGCCACTTCCGCTGTACGGAGGCACGGGTGGCCTTTCACTGAGGAGCTGCTCACTCTTCTGTGATGAGGACAGCGTCATCTCCAGGAAGGGACAATCATCACTACAGCCATGGGGACTGTCTAGTCTCCCTGTTACAATAGGGATTAGCATCCCTTCTCTCAGGGACTGGCAGTTTGTTCCTGGTGAAAAGATACCACAACAACGCCCAGTGTACAAACAAACATTGGACAGGATGCCGACTCGCAAAATATCTAATTTGATTGATGGTGAGTGAATACTCTGATTCCCAGAGGAAGGTGAATTGTAAATCACTGTACCCTGGATTTTGCATTTTATGGGAACTGACAGAGGGATGCTAATTTTTATTTTTGCCAAATAAAGGCATTAATAATAATCTATCTTGTATTCATTCCGTCATGAAAAAGAAAAAAAGTCTCTGATTCCTACTTAGAAAGATTTTTTTTTTTTAAAGATTTTATTTATTTATTTGACAGACGGAGATCACAAGTAGGGAGAGAGAGGAGGAAGCAGGCTCCCTGCCAAGCAGAGAGCCCTATGTGGGGCTGGATCCCAAGACCCTGAGGTCATGACCTGAGCCGAAGGCAGAGGCTTAAACCACTGAGCCACCCAGGCACCCCTAGAAAGATATTTTTAAATTGAGTATATGTATCTTTGTGATTCTTATTTTTCTCAGTTCGCTGAGGCTGGTGAAAACTGGTCCAGGACCTGGCTCTGGGTCACTGGTCCTGAGTTTGGGAACCATTATTCTGTAAAATTTGTTCATTTAACTGAGGTATCCTTGAAGGTCCTCTTTCGGTTCAACAGTTATGGCACCCCTACTCCCTCCTCCTCCCTCTATCTATACATATCTTTACAATACATTTGAACAATTACTTGTTGTCCTGTAGTGTCCTCTGATGGTTTCATATATGGCCATCTTGTCTCTTGCAACCAGACTGTAATGCTAGGTAAATGGAAGGTAGTAGTTATTTGAATTTGTTTCTATAATACGCACTTGTGCTCTGTTTAAAGGACGGCAGGTTATTCACACAATTGTGTGTGTGGTTGTGTGTGTGTGTGTGTTGGGAAGTTGGCTAGAATCCTCAGTTTATATAGTTACCTAAATAAAGGGTGCAAATTCTTGAAAAATTAAGTGAGTTTGTAAAATAAGAAAACAAACCTTTGGAATTAAAAATCTCCATCTTCTACATTTCCTGATGAGGCTGGAGAGATTAACTACCTATTGAATAGACATAGCCCTGCATCTGAAGCACCTGTAAAGTCTCATCATTTTTGATGATTTAGTAACGACATAGGGGGTAGCAGGTAGTTGAGTCTCTCCCCCAAAAATCAGAATTGTTTTTCATTTTAATATATTTTTTTGTTTAAAATATCATAAAACATTCCTTAGACTGACAGTGGAGCTTCAATTTTTATGACTTTCTGATTGCTCTAGCAGTTGAGGAAAAAAAAACTAAAAATGAGCCCTCAAGTAAAATTTAAGTGGCAAAGGTTAAAATTCAGAATTATGGGCTTTTTTTTATCCCCCCATGTGAATGAGCATTCCCTTTTGGCTGGGAATTTTATGTGCTAGCCCTAGTTTTCCTATATTTGACAGTCCTTGAAAAAGTATTTAATTTCCTTCTTGAAAATATATGAACAGTTTTATTTTTTGAAAATATACCTTCTGGAGCAGCACAACTTCCCCTCCAGTTCATACACACTCATTTTGACTACAAACCAAGTGAACACTCCATCCGTCTGGCAAATGAATGATGGGGCACAATTTGGGCCCAGTTGAATGGGTGAAAGTGACAAGAGACAACAGCATTATCTTTGGGGTAGTTTAATATGCTGCGATTTATGTATCCACATGGCTGATTTGTGATATGTGCTCAAAACTGGACCTTTCAGTGAATTCTTGCTGTTTTCCTGAATGCACTTGGAGATTCATGTGCATTTAGTCTTATGACAAAATTAAATCATTTGTCCTTGCCCAAGATGCGGCTCTTTAGTTGCTTTATGATTTTGTGATTTTATTTCAGAGCATATTTTTACAGCTACTCAATGAAATACGCTATTAATCTTTTGAAGAGGGCATAATAATATGACTATTTCCCTTCAAGGTGTATGTGAGGTAACTTCATGACTATTAACTCCAGCTGTTACAAAAAAGATTGTGGATGTGGCTTAAGGAAGTGGATAGTATTGACAATCTCAGAAAGGGAGTAAGAAAGAATCCTCTTTCCCCAAAAAGACTCAATAGAAATGAAATATTTTTTATACTTCCCTGAAATGCTCAATATTTAGTAAGGAAAACCTGTAGCATTTTCTAGCCTTAATTTTTCCTGATTAATTAATCCTTTCAACAAATTATTTGTTGAGTGCTTCCCAAGCCTTGTTCTAGGTATTGGGAAGATAGTAGCAAATAAAACAGATAAACCCTCTGCCTTTGTGGGATTGATATTCTAATGAAACCCGATGAACTACTTTATATTTTAAAGAAGCTTGTGAACTTATTGAGCTTTATATAAAAGATTCAAATAGTTATATGGTGCAGCCTTACTAGTAAAAGAACAGAAATAAATAATTCAAGATTAGATTCCTAGGAGAACATTGAGCGAAGGGACATGGCAAAACCACCTTTTCCCCCAGATTTTGCATCTCTGCAGTGGCAGGTACATACTTTAGTGAATATAACTGACCCAGCTCTAGAGACAATCACATGGAACACACAGAAATTATCAGGATTATTTCAAGAAGGTATTGTGACTTTCTCCCAAAGATGTATGAAAACATTCTAAAATGCAGAAGAAAAAAGAATCCTTTCATTTAGCCTGTGAAAAAGGTTTTATTCGAAACAGTATCTGAAAAAACATCTTGCAACTGGCCAAATTTGGGATTTTTGAGGTTGGGGTAAAATTTTACGCAGAGCTGGCTTTAGTTGCAAATGAGATGCAAATGAGAAGCCAGAATTTGGACAACCACTTCTTCCAGTCTTGTATATATGACTTTCTCCATCTGACTTTTTATATATCCTGTTACACTCCATGAAGGGGAGAAGGGGGAGTACTGAACATCCGTTCTGAAGACCTGGGCTTAAACCCCTCTTCTATTTATCATTCATTTGAGCATAGACAGGACACCTTGGCAAGCCCCAGTTTTTATCCATAAAATAAGGATAAGAATATCAATCTCAGAAGGTATAGGTAAAGATTAAATATAATGTATGAGAAAATGCTTTGAAATAATTATAAACAGTAATTCTTGTTACACATTAATAATTAATACTTCCTTAAAGAATGGAAAAACTCTGAGGAACACAGAAACGGTTTATATACTAAAGCCTGTCAAATGGAGTGACAAGTGGTGGTGTTTTTATTTTGGTCAATTTTTTCTGTCCGATGGTGCCTCTCCATCTGTCACCAATCATACCATGTATGAGGCTGCTTAGTCTGCCTACAGGAAGCCATATCAAGCCCAACTTATTCTGATCCCGTTACTCACTCTTGCCAGGCTGGTCCCGGAAGGGACTTTATAGGGAACGTACTTCCTGTAGATATGACCAACTCTAGAACATGGGACATCAAACATCTCTCCTCCACACATCCAAACCTAAAGAGAGGAAATTTAAAAGTATAACAAAAGAGAACAATACAATTCAGATTAAAAAAAAAAGAGGAATTATTAGTAAGATTCATAAAAAATTTTTAGAATCTCTTGAAGTCTCTATATTAATAATTTCTATTTATCATAAAAAGTTAATCAAGAAAAAAAAACCCTCACATTTTTCAAAACCTAGATTCATAACAGTATAGACCCAAAATACTAGTTCAGTAAAGTCTAATTTCCAGAGACAGCATGTTGGCATTTTTTATTCTAGTATAATTTGTTCACAAATATTGCATTGCAGTGACATTTAATGCTTAGACATCTTATTATTATTTATATAGCTATTTGTTTTGACAATCTTGTGAAATCATTTGTAGAAGTAGCATTGGAATTTAAGTGTCAATTTAAAAATTTAAAATATAAAAAATGGAATTTTAAAAATAGGTGAATGAGTTAAGGAACGCTGACATATCCATACTTTAAGTGACATCTATATTCTGAAACCTTGACTAGAGCTCACCTTAAAAATCATTGTCGCTTTTTAATTTCTCCTACCCTTAATCTTTTCTTAGGTACAGAAAAAAATTCATTATTGATGTGGACTCATGAAATATTAAACTCAAGGTATGTGTTAAAATGTGGTATTTGTATATGGTAACAAAAATTAATTGGTTATTTTTTATCATGACTATCCACTTAGACACACACTTAACCATGGTTTTATATAACAGAGTACATAGCTATCAAAGGAAAAATTATGGAAACAAAATCTAGGCATCCTATGCACTAGATTTTTAGCTATTTTCAATTTAAGAAAAAGTTTAAAAAGAGTTAGATACCAAAATGGTTAGTTTATATTTCACTTGACTACACTACGGTGTTTAGATATTTGCTCAAACATTGTTCTGGATGTTTCTATGGAGGTGTTTTTTTCTTTGGATGAAATTAACATGTAAATTGGACTTTGAGTAGAAATTACGTCCTCTGTATTGTGGGTGAGCCCCAACCAATCAGTTGAAGACCTTACTGGAACAAAGACTGACTCCCCGCTAGCAAGAAGTAATTCTGCCAGCCAATTGCTGGTGGACTTGAACTGCAGCTCTTTCCTGGGTCTTCAGTCTGCTGGCCTTCCCTGCAGATTTTGGACTTACAAGCCTCCTCAATCACGTGAACATGTTCCTTAGTACAAATCTCTCTCTCTTAATATGTACATATTCCGCTGGTTGTATCTCTGGAGAGCCCTGACTAATACAGATATACAGCTTGTTTTAAAGTATAATAGTGAAAGACAGAAAGAAAGATATTTCTGTCTTAATTTACATTTGCTTCCAACTTCTTTCAATAAGATGAATGACACCCCAAATGAGACCAGCAAATAAATAGTGATTAGGGTGATAGAAATCCAAGGGGAAGGCAATTTGATTACTAAAACAATATTAGTTGCTCTAAATAAGTTCAGGACTACTCATTGTATTAATTTCAACTTAATGGGAAACTTACTGATCTTTTGAATCAAGACATCAGAAGTCTGTGTAGGTGATTGAAGCTGATGGGGGCAGTGAATGTTCTAAACAATAATACCAACATCTGGAAAGATCTTGAGAGACTGGAGCTGTATTAGATTAAACATAAAAACGGTAAACACAAGGTCTTTGTGTCTAAAAATATTAACTCTTCCAGAACAGGGTGGGGTGGAAAAAGACTATGTAGCATAAAACACACATGACCAGCATAATATGGAGTGTTTGAGGAGTAAAGGTCTGAATCTATCGGTCTGAAATCTTATGCCAATTCCTGGGTAAATACTTTATATTCCCTTCTAAAAAGAATGACCGAAGTGAGAAAGGGATGCATACTGTGTTTTAGAAGAAGTAACAAAAAGAACTAGAGATATGAAGTCTTGAGAAGATTTAGAGAAACCCTTTTTAAATATTTGAAGATCCTACTATTTGGAAGAGATGTTCTGTAGAACCTCTCCTTGAGGGATTAATAGGATAGAGCTATAAAAAGACAGATTTCAACTCAGTGGAAGAAGAACTTTCTAACAGAATGATTAAAATAAAATGGGCTTCCTGCATCGCTAGTTGTGCTAAAATCTGTAGTAGATGGCACTTTGGAGACAAGTATAAAACTTTGAGTGGATAGTTGACCTAGCTGCTATTTGTAGGTATTTCTACCAATAAGATTTAGCATTTATGAGGGTGTACTATATCCTTTTTCATTTAATGCTCACAATTTAATGACAGACTTTACTATTTCCCCCAATTATATAGGTTGGGAAGTAATAGTCCAGAGGCTGTGTAACTTGTCCAAAGCAATATAACTGACCACTTGCAGAGGAGATTTGAATCCTAGTAGTCTAACTTCAGTGCCCATATGTTTAATCAATATACTATCTACAGTCAGCAAGCTTTGTCTGTAAATGTCAGAGTAAATACCTTGGGCTTTTCAGGTCATATGGTCTCTCTTGCAAAAGCAACTGTAGCACAGCTAGCTATATTTCAATAAAATAGGGAAAATGGCTACCATTCTGTAAGTTAAAAAGTCCTTTCAAATGCTGAAATTCCATGATTCTAAGATAATATATGTGGGACATTGTATTATTCAAAACTGGACACCATAATATCTCCCATTGCACATACTCCTCGTACAATGTAACCTTGGTACCTGTCTTGTCTTGATTTGATATGATTTCAGATCCACTGTGTATGACTTAAGTGAAGTTGTTTTTTTGCTTCTATACTATGGACATCACCAAACACTTCTTTGTTTTGTTCAGTCTCCCAATAACAGCATCCATTTCAGTAGAAGCATGCATATCCCGACATGCTAGGTAGATACGTTTAGGTGACAGTGTGACAACATGGTTCTTTAGGAAAGTGCAGCTGTTGTGGCATTTATCAAATTCTTTATCTGTTTTGAAAGATGTGGCTTACATTTTTAAAATACATTTCCTGGTAGGATTGTTTGATAATTTCTTAAAAAATAAACCCAAACTGTGGCATTGTCATGCTTAAGAATCTAATTCTTGGAGAAATGTTTTAAATTTACAAATACTGTGTCTTCGTTTGACAACATAATTTTTTTTTTTTTTTTTTTTTAGATTTTATTTATTTATTTGACAGACAGAGATCACAAGCAGGCAGAGAGGCAGGCAGAGAGGCAGGCAGAGAGACAGGAGGAAGCAGGCTCCCTGCTGAGCAGAGAGCCCAATGCGGGACTCGATCCCAGGACTCCGAGATCATGACCTGAGCCGAAGGCAGTGGCTTAACCCACTGAGCCACCCAGGCGCCCGACAACATAAATATTTTAAAGCAATATTATTTTACTCATGAATGAGAGCACAGAGAATTTTTTTTCATAATGTAGTTCAAGTTGACTGAATAATTGAATGCTTGCCTTATTATATATTTTTTAAAGATTTTATTTATTTATTTGACAGACAGAGATCACAAGTAGGCAGAGAGCAGGCAGAGAGAGAGGGGGAAGCAGGCTCCCTGCTGAACAGAAAGCCCGATGCGGGGCTGGATCCCAGGACCCTGGGATCATGACCTGAGCTGAAGGCAGAGGCTTTAACCCACTGAGCTACCCAGGCATCCCGTGAATGCTTGCCTTATTTTTTAAAATCACTTTTCAATATTAGCTACAAACTGGAACTTAGACATAGAGAATGTTAAATTAAATGAAATCGTACAATTATACCAGTCATATGGAATATGAAATTAGTTTCAGTAAGAAATTAATTGTCAGAAGATAGTTAAGGGAATATTATTATCGGGTATAAGATGAAATATAGTATACTACATGGAAACAGTGATCTAAATTCTCAAAAGATTTTTATTAGTTTATTTACTCCAAAACCTGCTATCTCTCTGATCTTATTTCCTATTCTTCTTTCCATCCCCCTCTCTGCTCAAGCCATTTTGGCTTCCTTTCTGTTCCTCCAACATGCCAGATACCCTCCTACCTTAGGGCCTTTGTACTGGCTGTTTCCTCTGTCTGAAATTGTCTTCCAGATCTGTGCATGGATTTCAAGTCTGAGCTCCAAATTCTCTTGCTCCAAACACCCTGCCAGTCTGCGCTCTGAATCCTCATCACTCTCTGCTCCTTCTCTCCTCAAAGCACTTATTACCTCCTCACTCAGGAGATACCTCACAGACTTACTATGCTATTACTTGTCTGTCTCTCTCCCCAGCGAGGACAAAGTTCTTTGTGTCTTTTATTGAGTGATGTATCCTAAGCACCTCAGATAATGCCTGACACAGAGTTGGTGCTCTATAAATATTTATCGAATAAATAAACTATTGGTTTATTGATATAAAGTGAGGTTAATTCCAGACAACAGAGTTATTTAATGATAACCTACCATGTAGCTGCCTTAAAAATAAAAGCTGTGAACTCTAGTATAAACAAATACAAATTTCAAGATAATAAGCTAACAACTTTATTTTCATTTATATGTGGATTATAATAACATAAAGAAATGGTTAATGTTAAAATATAACACATTATCTATAAATAAGTAATTACATTTCTGGGACTAGAAAATAACTTTCTAATTGTATGGTATGCCTTGAGTGTACTAAATTTAAAAAACTTCTTAATATTAGATAATCGAAAAAGAAAAGATTAGATAATTGACCACTTTACCATCTATCTAGAAATTAAGGTACCTAAAAAGCTTTGGTGCATAGGTATTGGAAAGAGCTATGTCTATCATCAAACTATTTTTATGGGCCAGATGGAATAAAAATTGCACCTTTGGTTTGACTTAACCTGAGAGACATACACCCATACACACCATTGCTTTGTTTTATTCTTAGAAACTTGGGTGCTGGGGTTGTTCTTTGAGATCAGGAGAAAAAAAGAGCAACTTATTTTGACCTTTTTTGACCCCCATTTTCTATTTGCTGATCAGAATATAATAAAAGCAGAAACTGGAAAATGTATTTACAGTCTTGAATGAGGACATGATAGTTTCTAGTCTCAGGGGAAAAGCTCTTGTTTCTTGTTTCCTGAACCATCTGCTTAGGATTTTTTTCAAAGTAAGAAATGCTCTGTTATGTCAGTATAAAAAAAGATTGTACCCAGACTGTCTTGGACTTAATGAGCTTTTAAGTGGCCTGGGAAGGGATAGCAGGGCTTCAGGGGTACCTTGTTCAGATCATTGCTTTGAAGGCGCAGTGTTCATATTTTGCAGTAACACTTAGAGTCTTAAAAACAGTGATTAGGGTGGCGACTGGAGCAAAAAAAACGAGATATATCACTTATTGTCTTATTCAAAATATTAAGTCTTGGGGAAGAAAGAACAAATTTGAACATCTTAAAAGTGCTTTTTAGGAAAAATATTATGGCTAAGGACATAATCCCTCATTTCCCTTAATTCATTATTTTATAGCTTAGAAGGTGCATGAAAGGCAAAATTTTTTTTAAAGATTTTATTGATTTATTGAGAGAGAGAGAGAGAGAGAATGAGAGTGGGCACATGTACCTGAGCGTGGGGGTGGGAGGGGCAGAGGGAGAAGGAGAGAGAATCCTAAGGAGACTCCCAGCTGATCCTGGAGACTGACCTGGTGTTTGATCTCATGACCCTTATATCATGACCTGAGCTGAAACCAAGGGTCAGATGTTCAACTGACTGAGCCATCCAGGTGCCCCAAAGTATTTGCTTTTTTTTTTTTTTAAATATTTTATTTATTTATTTGACAGACAGAGGTCACAAGTAGGCAGAGAGGCAGGCAGAGAGAGAGGAGGAAGCAGGCTCCCCGCTGAGCAGAGAGCCCCATGCGGGGCTTGATTCCAGGACCCTGGGATCATGACCTCAGCCAAAGGCAGAGGCTTTAACCCACTGAGCCACCCAGGTGCCCCAAGTGTTTGCTTTTTATCATTATTTCCATATGTCTCCAGATTTCGAGTCTATTGATTAAATTTTCTGGATTCATCATCTGCTAAAAATAAATACAAGTTCTTTAAAAACTTAAAAATTGGCTATCTCAGAACAACTTTTTTGGGGGGGACACTGTCCAAATGTGTGCTTCTCCTTTGTCCTTCAGTTGGGCTGTCAATCATACAAGCTTCCTAATGGTAGGGACAGGAACATGACTCAGGCCTTGCTGACAGAACTTCTTTCTTGAAGTTTCATTAGATTGGAACTACTACTCTGACAATGGAGCAGAAAATGAAAGCCAGAGAGCTTCCAGAGGCCACGTCTGAGGGGTGGAAGGAGAGTCTGTTGGAGGGAATGAAGCCAACAGAGAGACAAAGGGGAGATATTCAAAGAAATCATTATAGCAGTATTTGGGGCCTTATTTCCGGGCCTCCCAGAGGCTCACCCATTTTCTTGACTTCTTTTTCTTTTCTTTTCTTTTTGATTTTTTTTTTGAGAACTTTTAATTA
The DNA here is from genome assembly GCF_002288905.1 of Enhydra lutris kenyoni. Lineage (NCBI taxonomy): Eukaryota > Metazoa > Chordata > Mammalia > Carnivora > Mustelidae > Enhydra > Enhydra lutris. The sequence continues at coordinate 78,210,840 of NW_019154087.1, forward strand.
TTTATTGTACTGAATAGAAGTCTCTTGAGGGAAATTTTGTAGAAAAAGGAACACTGTATCTTAGAAATCTGCCAATCCAACTGACTCACTAAAGTTAAATTTAAGATTGGTTATAACTTTATATATATGTGTGTGTGTGTGTGTGTGTGTGTGTGTGTGTGTGTGTATACACACATATATATATTTTGTTTCAAGTTTTTATTTAAATTTTTGTTAGTTAACAGTTTTTATTTAAATTTTTGTTAGTTAACATATAGTGTAGTATTGGTTTTGGTAGAATTTAGTAATTTATCACTTATATATAACACCCAATGCTCATCACTACAAGTACCCTCCTTAATACCCATCACCCACTTAACCCATCCCCTTCCCAATTCTCCTTCAGCATCCTTCAGTTTTTTCTCTTTATTTAAGAGTCTCTTATAGTTTGCCTCCCTCTCTTTGTCTCCCCATCCCTATGTTCATCTGTTTTGTTCCTTAAATTCCACACGAGTGAAATCATATGGTATTTGCCTTTCTTTGACTGACTTGTTTTACTTAGCACAATACACTTTAGCTCTGTCCACATTGTTGCAAATGGCAAGATTTCATTCTTTTTGATGGCTGAGTAATATCCCATCATATGTGTGTGTACACATACACATACATACATATACATACATATACATATGTATGTATACCCCCCCATTACATCTTCCTTATCCCTTCATCAGTTAGTGGATGTTGTTTGGGCTCTTTCTATAATTTGGTTTTTGTTGATAATGCTGTTATAATCATTCTGGTACATGTGCCCGTTTGATCACTATGTTTGTATCCTTTGTATAAATACCTAGTAGTGCAAATGCTGGGTCATACGATTGTTCTATTTTTAACTTTTTGAGGACCCTCCAAACTGTTTTCCAGAGTGTCTAGACCAGTTTGTATTCCCACCAACAGTGTAAGAATGTTCTTCTTTCTGTGCATCCTTGCCCACATCTGTTTTCTGTCTTGTTAATTTTAGCCATTATGACTAGTGTGAGGTGGTATTTCACTGTGGTTTTCATTTGTATTTCCCTGATGATGAGTGATGCTGAGTGTCTTTTCATGTGTCTCTTAGCTATCTATATGTCTTCTTTGGAAAAATGTCTAGTCATGTCTTCTGCCTATTTCTTAACTGGATTTCTTTTTTTTTTTTTTTTTTTCCAGTTTGCTTTCAGGAGTGTCATCTCCAATTTTTCCTTTCCTCTAAATTAGGCTGAATTGGGTTTCTGTCTTCTAGTAAGGTAAAGAATCAGAAAACAAAACAAAACAAAACAAAACAAAAACCCTGTCTGAACAGTGGGAGTTTGAGGGGCTAGGAGTGCCAAGGGTATAATTTGAAACAAGCACAGTAGTCAAAAGCTACTCAGATGAATTGTCATTACAATAGAAACTTTGGAGAAGTGAAGGTTCTTCTAAGCTTCAGCTGATAGGCGATTAATTTTTTTTTTTTTAGCAATATTCAATATGAAGAAATTTCATCAAAAATAAAAAATGTGAGCACTCCTCAAGTCCCATAGTGGCATTTGCATGTTATTTTTATCTTGGGGAGAAAGTGATATGCTTTTATCGTATGGAACAGTGGAAAGAACACATAGGTAGGGGTTTGAACTGAGCAGGTTGCTCCCTCTTTCTTATTGTCTCATCATCATCTTCTTGGGGTCGTGTGTCTACTTTATAAGACGGTTGCAAAGACTGAGTTAAGTAATACACACAGCACTCTTAAATGGCCCAAAATAGGTGCTCAAGAATGGTGGTCACATGATACATAGTCTACCTAGTGGTGAACCTTAATTCTTTTGGTATATTGGGTCTCTGTGGAGTGGTGGTTGTGTATACATGTGTTGACCTCTATGAGAGGGTCAGGGCATACGACAACTTACAAGTCTGTGAACATGCATGTGTGAGAGAGACAGAGATTGTATTCTTAATTGTGGATCGATTTATGCTGGCCTTGTGTGTTGTAGGTTGTTGACCCTGATGTAGAGTATATAAATCAAATGCTTATACCTCCACAGTTAACCTGTATATATACTCTGAGGCTCTCTATGCTATCATTGTTGGCATTTGGGGTGAAGGGTTTAAGAATTGTAAGGAACGATTTTTTTGCTAACCTTCTATGAGAATGTCTTTATAGCTGGGGGGAGGCTTACTTGCTTTATGCATTTACCTGCCAGAAGCATTAGAATGATTAGATTATATTTCCTTTTTCTTGTTAGGGAAAAATGGCAACCAGAAAAATACAAAAACTTGAAAAAAATGTCAATATTAGAGAATGATTTCAACAGAAAGTCAAATTGACCTTAACACAGGTACTGAATGCCGTGTAAATTGTTATATTTTGCTCACTTTACAACTGTCTATAAAAGCTAAAATAAAATTAAACAGGGAATTAGGAAAATGCCATCAGACATAAAGGAAGTAACAACTGGGAGGAATTCAGACTTGCCGCTAGGCTTATATCTAATGGACATAAAATTTAACTTGAAAATGCTCTGTTACACCTGAGGTACTTTTTGTCGGGTAATTGAAATGAATCTCAGACTGGGTTGTGAGACATTTAACACCTGTTTCTGTTTATCTTTGAGTTTCTGAATGAGCTTAGAGTCATTTTAATATTTTCTTTGGAAGATCCATTCTGGGCATGTTGAATTAAAATGGTTATTTTTATGTCACCTAGGCTAAATATTGTAGGGAAAAAACCCCACAGGAACAACTTCAGATATTTTTTTGTGTATCTGAAGGTATAGTGTGCCATAAAAAGGCTTCTGTCACATTTTAGATACAAACTGCAACTATACTTCGAGGTACTTTGTAGGCTCAAAAGTAAGAAGAGACCTCTAATATACTGTCTCATAAAAGCAATGAGAAGGTATATAAAATATTTTAGAATCATCCTTGGCATAAAAAGGATTTCTAATGAGCACATTTTATAAGGCTGAATTTATTTCTAACAAAACCATTTGTACAAAGCATCATCATGATAGTTTGTATAGAGATGGCTTAAGGGAAAAGGAGTACATTTCTAAAATGAGATTAAGTTGTAATTTATAGGGAGGCAAATAAACTATTTTAGGAGTATAAATTAAACACCCTTGGAGTTTTTTTGTATTTTCAGACAACTGTGGAGAAAGTAAGAACTGCTTATTAATTAAAAGTATAGATTCTTTGCTGGTATACTAGATGTTAGTACTGGGAACCAAGGTTATGGAGATTAGCAAGCATGGGGACTGGGGGACAGTGGCCTGAGTAGGGAGGGAATCATCTTTGGGATGCTGATGTGTTATTATTTTGTAATTTTTCCCATGAATCTGTGAGTCATGTAATATGTGGAATATTTGCTGCAAGCAGTGGTGTGGTGGCAGCTGGATAAGAGATACTGAAGCCTGGAGGAGAGAGGGGAAGAGGGAAATGAGGAGAGAGGGGAAGAGGGGAATGAGGAGAGAGGGGAAGAAGGGAATGAGGAGAGAGGGGAAGAGGGGAATGAAGCTCCCTGAGTCCAGATCCATGGAAGGGAGGCCAATGCTGAGAACAACCTGAGTGAATTGCAGATTCTCTTTGCTCAAGGGTTTTCTAGTGGACCCAAGTCTCTGCTTTAGTTTAGAAATTTTGGACTGTCTGTATTTGGGATTTGTTTCTAGAGTTTCTATTTAAGCTATCCTGATGTCTACATAAATGCATATTAACATATTAATGCAGATTTGGATGTATTTTAAAGATGGTCCTGACCACCCAATCTATGCTCACCATGATACCACCAAAGCTCTGACCACTGAATCTAAACCCTCTCCACTAAGAGATAGACAAAGATAAACTCAAAATGGATAAAAGATCTCAACATGAGACAGGAATCCATCAGAATCCTAGAGGAGAATATAGGCAGTAACCTCTTCGATATCAGCCACAGCAACTTCTTTCAAGATATGTCTCCAAAGGCAAAGGAAACAAAAGCAAAAACGAACTTTTGGGACTTCATCAAAATCAAAAGCTTCTGCACAGCAAAGGAAACAGTCAACAAAACAAAGAGGCAACCCACGGAATGGGAGAAGATATTTGCAAATGACAGTACAGACAAAAGGTTGATATCCAGGATCTATAAAGAACTCCTCAAACTCAACACACACAAAACAGATAATCATATAAAAAAATGGGCAGAAGATATGAACAGACACTTCTCCAATGAAGACATACAAATGGCTATCAGACACATGAAAAAATGTTCATCATCATTAGCCATCAGGGAGATTCAAATTAAAACCACATTGAGATACCACTTTACACCAGTTAGAATGGCCAAAATTAGCATGACAGGAAACAACATGTGTTGGAGAGGATGTGGAGAAAGGGGAACCCTCTTACACTGTTGGTGGGAATGCAAGTTGGTGCAGCTACTTTGGAGAACAGCGTGGAGATTCCTCAAGAAATTAAAAATAGAGCTTCCCTATGACCCCGCAATTGCACTACTGAGTATTTACCCCAAAGATACAGATGTAGTGAAAAGAAGGGCCATCTGTACCCCAATGTTTATAGCAGCAATGGCCACGGTCGCCAAACTGTGGAAAGAACCAAGATGCCCTTCAACGGATGAATGGATAAGGAAGATGTGGTCCATATACACTATGGAGTATTATGCCTCCATCAGAAAGGATGAATACCCAACTTTTGTAGCAACATGGACGGGACTGGAAGAGATTATGCTGAGTGAAATAAGTCAAGCAGAGAGAGTCAATTATCATATGGTTTCACTTACTTGTGGAGCATAACAAATAGCATGGAGGACAAGGGGAGATGGAGAGGAGAAGGGAGTTGAGGGAAATTGGAAGGGGAGGTGAACCATGAGAGACTATGGACTCTGAAAAACAATCTGAGGGTTTTGAAGGGGTGGGGGGTGGGAGGTTGGGGGAACCAGGTGGTGGGTATTGGAGAGGGCACGGATTGCATGGAGCACTGGGTGTGGAGCAAAAACAATGAATACTGTTATGCTGAAAATAAATTAAAAAAAAAAAAAGATAGCAAAGCCAGGGGCCTGTAAAAGCCCCGAGACCATCTATGGGTATCTAGTCAGATATCAGGTTTAATGTGGTAGACACAGGGCACCTGTAAACAGTGCAGCTCAACCCCCCACATCCCCACCTCAGCATACAGATGTAAATATTTTTAAAACATTATGCCAGTCAAATACAACCATCTCTATTCTGGGACTCTATAATATTGGTTGGCTTATTTCCTTTTAGCACTTCCAAATGTCAGAAATTATCTTGTTTATTTATTCTCTTATTTATTTATAATCCATCTCTCCTCACACTACAACCCACGAGATAGAAAACTTGTTGTTCCTGTTGATTATTATATTCTCAGGGTCTGACACGTAGTAGACTTTCAATAAATATTTGCTGGATATATGAATATGTCTATGAATGTTGTCTGCATATGAAACGACGTATTGTAATTTTATTTTTAAATTTTTATTTATTTATTTTAAAGATTTTATTAATTTTTTTGAGAAAGAGAGAGAGAGCAAGTGAGCACAAGTAGGGGGAGCAGCAGGCAGAGGGAGAGGGAGAAGCAGGCTTCTAACTGAGGAGGGGAAACTGATTCGGGGCTCAATCTAAGGACTCTGGGATCATGACCTGAGTAGAGGGCGGATGCTTAATGGAATGAGCCACCCAGGCACCCCTACATATTGTAATTTTATAAGTACTTAAATATATACTATATTGCACATATAAAATTATATATATTTGTATATTATAAATTATATATAAAAGTATATTTATATATTATACAAATAATTATATATTTATTTATATAAATTATTGAATATAAATAACAAAATATCTTCCCTTATTTAATTTTTGTACATTTTTTTTTAAAGATTTTTATTTATTTATTTGACAGAGAGAGATCACAAGTAGGCAGAGAGGCAGGCAGAGAGAGAGGAAGGGAAGCAGGCTCCCTGCTGAGCAGAGAGCCCAATGCGGGGCTCGATTCCAGGACCCCGGGATCATGACCTGAGCGGAAGGCAGAGGCTTAACCCACTGAGTCACCCAGGCGCCCCTTGTACATATTTTCTGTACCTTGCTTTTTTCACTTAGCAATAGGTTTGGATACTATTCTCTAATAGTAAAAATAAAACTATTGCATTCTTTTAAAAGGCAATATGATGGGGCACCTGGGTGGCTCAGTGGGTTAAGCCTCTGCCTTCGGCTCGGGTTGTGATCCCAGGGTCCTGGGATTGAGCCCCACATCAGGCTCTCTGCTCAGCAGGGAGCCTGCTTCCCTCTCTCTCTCTCTCTGCCTGCCTCTCTGCCTGCTTGTGATCTCTGTCAAATAAATAAATAAAATCTTTAAAAAAAAAAAGGCAATATGATAATCCATGTTGTAACTAGGTTATAATTAACTTAATCAGTCTCTTCTTGATATATATTCTAGTTTTCCATTTTTTTATCAACAAAAACAAGAGTGAGATAAATATCCTTGGGCATAAGTCATTTCTCACAGGTGGGAGTCTTGTTGTGGGTTATGTGACTAGAAATGAAATTGAGCCAACACAGATGCACAATGAAAATTTTGTAGAATATTTTCTTATTGCTCCCCATAGAGGGCGTATGATGTTTTGCTACTGTAATTGGCCATGTTTGAGAGTGTCTCTTTTCCTACACCATGATCATTTAGATCGTTGCCAATTTAATAGGTGTTATCAGAGTTTTAGATTGTTGCTAATCTAATAGGTGAAAATATATCATTATAATTTTAATTTGTATTTTTCTTATTGTAATTGAAGATGAGTAACTTAGGAGTCATTTACATGTCTTTTCTGTGAGCTGCCCCAATCTTTTTTCTATTTTGCTTTCCAAAACTATTTAATCTTCCTGATTTGTAGTTGGTCTTTATGTATTAAAGCGTATTCAATGCAAATAACTTTACTCAGATTAGCATTTCACTTTTGTGTGTTTCTTCCACAGAGAATTTTTATGTGGATGAGTTAATCTTTCCTTTCATTGCTTCCAGTGGATTTTTAATTTATTTTTTTAAAGTCACACATAGGAGGCTTTCCTCATGCTAGTTCTTACAGGATTTTTGTAGTTCTTATATATTTTCATTTTTCATGTTTAAAATGGTTTATCTTCTTGGGATCTATTTTTTAACAGGAAGTGTGTTACATTATACACACACACACACACACACACACACACACACATATATATAAAATATATATCCAACTTTATTTTTCTCCAAAGGAGTAGTTGTCCTATACTATTTACTAAGAAATCAACTATCTTCCTCTTGAAGTGTTAAGTCTATCTTATACTAAATTCCCATATTTATCTGGATTTATTTAAATTCTGTGCCAAAGATATCTCTGTCTATTCATTCATATTTTATTTTGTATTTTATTATCAGATATGATTAACTCTCCATCACTGTTTTCCCAGAACTTTTCTTATTATTATATTTATCTTTTTTGCCTTATGAAATAGAAGCATTGTGTCGAGCCACCCCTCACCCCAATAAAATTCATGCTACCACTTTTACTAGCATGCTTGGGGAGGATTATCTTCTTTATGACTTTTCATGTATTCAAGTCTTGTGTGTCCCTCAGTAGCATTACAATCTTTCTTCATGAGGTCTAGGACATTTCTTAAGCTTACTCCTAGCTGTTTTCCCCCCTATTATCGTAAATAATGTCTTCCTTTGGGGTTGCTGTTTCTATATGTAAATGCTATTGTTTTCTCTATATTTACACACACATACACACACACATACCCCACATAAACATTTCACCCAGGCAAATTAATAAATTTCTTTTTGTTTGCAGTAGTTTTCTAGTTGATTTCCCTTGAGTTGTTTAGGTAGGTGAAGGGTGATATTATCAGCAATTAATGAAAAATTCCACTCCTCCCTTCCAATTTTTATGTCTTATATCACTTTTTGTCTAATGGAATTGCCTACTATCTCCAGAATACTATTAAGTGACATTAAATAGTAATTTAATTCCTACAGGCTTCTCTTTAAGCTAGCTGATGGTTTTTGAGTTGAGATATAGCCATTATACAAATATATATTTATATTTAATCTTGCCAAGTATTAAGTATTTTGTTCAAAGGTGGATTGCAAAGTTTGTCAAATGCCTCTGTATTACCTATGGAGATGACTATAACCTTTACAATTTACTCTTAAGGTGAACTATGTTAGTACATGTTCCGATACTGAAACATATTCATTAAAGCTGCACTTATTTTGGTGTATTAACCTTTGACTAGCTATTTTATTGTGTGATTTTTTATTATTATTTTTAATGTTAGAATTTACAAGTCAAATATATGTATTTTTCTATCATTTTTTGCTATCTTGGTCAGAATTTACTATCAGTATTATGCATCAATATTATATATTAGTTTTGTAGCCAATGGAAAGATTTCTTTCTTTGTTAATAATAAAGAAAAGGATTTGGGGTGCCTGGGTGGCTCAGTTGGTTAAGCGTCTGCCTTTAGCTCAGGTCATGATCCAGGGTCCTGAGATCAAGTCCCGTGTGGGGCTCCCTGCTCAGTGGAGAGTCTGCTTCTCCTTCTTCCTCTCCCCCTTGCTCATGATCTCACTATCAAATAAATCAATAAATAAATCTTAAAAAAAAAAATAAAGAATGGTTTTTGGAAAACATTGTAGTACGTGTTCTCTACAGACTGTAAGAAACTGTTAGCATTTGGTTCTTTGTTTTTTGGAGCGGATAGCACTTTGACAATTTTCTCTATTTCTTCTATGGTCATTGGACAGCATGATAGTTAGAATCTGAAATTCTCCCTGTCTCCCCCCAAATCCCACACCATGGTGTACGTGCCCTTGTATAATCTTCTCCCTTTGTGTGTGGGAGAAACCATGGTGAATTTCACATTTGTAATTAGGTGACATTATGTGACAAAGGTGAAGCAGATATGGTTATTGTCCCAATGTAGTTGACCTTGAGTTAATCAAAGGGAGATTACCCTGGAGGGTCTAACCAAACACCTGAGACCTAAAAAGAACTGAGAGAAGGGATAGGAAGATTTTGAATATGAGAGAAATTCTACTGATGGCCTTGAAGAAGTAAGCTACCATGTTGTGAGAGGGGCACAGAGGGAGCCACATGGTATCCAAATGACAGCCAGCACAGTGGGGAGGTCAGTCCCACAGCCACAAAGAAATCGATTCTGCCAACAATCTGAGGGAATCTGAACACAGGACTTTTCCTAGCCGAGCCTGTGAATAAGAATAGACTTGGCTGAAGATCTGGTGTCAGCCTTGTGAGATCCTTAGCAAGAGGTTTTGCTGAAAGATCCTGGACTTCCAACCCAGAGGCTGTGAGAAAATTTTGTGTTTTTTTAAGCTACTGAGCTTGTGGTAATTTGTTATATAGCAAAAGAAAAGGAATATAGTCTGTTCAGATTTTTTTTTCTTTTTGGACGTCAGTTTCATCATTTACATTTTATTGAAAATCATCAATTTTACCCATAATCTTAACCTTATTTGTCTAGAATTGAGCTGAATAATCTTAGAATTATTTAAATTTTTTTCTAAATTCTTGCATTTTCCCATTATTGTTTCTTTGTGTCTTATTTTCTTTCTTTTCTAACGGCCAGTTTTTTAAAAAAAGATGTCTAATTAATTTGTCTAAGTCATTAATTTTTCTTATGTTTATTAATCTGTCAACTTTATTTCCTTGGGTTTATTTCATTTTTCATTTGCAAACTGGATTTGGATGATTAAATTTGCTTATTTTTATTCTTTCTTTTTATATTGATACAAGAACTTAAGAATCTAATTTTTCTCCTGATCACTGCTTTAGCTGTATCTCCTAGGTTTTCAATTACAGTATTCTAAGTTGAACATTTTTCCTAAAAACTACTGCAGACAAAAATGAAGATGAGCTCCTTCACCTTCCATATATTTCTGTCCATTACTTTTCATCTTTGTTGATTTTAATTTCATTTTATTCCTTTTTTCTCAACTCTGTCTTCCATGTCCATCTATGTTTTCAGCATATTCCCTTTCCTTTGTGTTAGTTTCAGTATGACCTTCGTTTTGGTGATGCTTTTCTTTTTCTTTTTAATTTTATCCTGACTCCTGCTACTTTTTCTTTTTATCTCTTTCTCTTACTTTTTGATATTTTGCCTAATCTCACAAAGTTCAGCATTTAATATTGTTTTGCAAAATCAATGACATCCTTAACATTTTAAAAATTTTATAACAGTGTATAGCAACATTATTTTGATGATCTTTTTTCATTTTTCCTGGTCCTTTCTTCTTTTTTTCTTATAATATTTTCATGTGCTTTTTTTTTTTAAGATTTTATTTATTTATTTGGCAGAGAGAGAGAAAGCACAAACGGGGGAGTAGTGGGGAAAGGGGAGGAGAAGCAGGCTTCCTGTTGAGAATGTGAGGACTGATCCCAGGACCCTGGGCTCATTACCTGAGCCAAAGCCAGCGGCTTAACTGACTGAGCCACCCAGGCACCCCTGTGCTATTTCTTTAAAAATTATTATTCATCTTCGACTAGGAAGAACTCTTATTTATTTATTTATTTTTACTATGTTATATTAGTCGCTATACAGTACATCATTAGTTTTTGGTGTAGGGCTCCATGATTCATTGTTTGCATATAACACCCAGTGCTCCATGCAATACGTGTCCGCCTTAGTATTCAGCACTGGGCTAACACATCTCTCCATCACCCTCCCTTCTAAAACTCTCAGTTCAGAAGAGGTCTTACCAATTAGAGCAGGAGTTCACTTCATGACACAAAATTTGTGTGTGAGTGAACTAGGTTAGCCTCTATTTGTCCATATTCAGCAGAACCTGGCTGCTGCAACGCTGTTCCTCCTAACAGGGATCTTCCCTCCATTCTGCCTCAGTCACAGCCTGCTTCCTGCAAATAGGGCTTGTTTATCGAATACCTCGTTTAGAACTGTCCCCTGCCTCCCATTTGCAGCTTCTCTTCTGGACCAAATTCCACCAAGGGAAGCCCTGGCCACCAGCAACCACACCTCTTGCCATTGTTTCTATCATGTGTTATAGGCTTCCCCTGTGAGGTTGTGCCAATTACTTTGGGAAATTGAGATCTGCTGCCTTCAAGTGAAATTTGTAGCTTTTGGTCATTCCATCTTCCCATTCTCTCGTTTTATCATCAGATAAAACACTTTTACTGCTTATGATAATCTTCTTCATACACTGTGGTGAGGGGTAAGATATCTGATAATTTGTCAAGGATAAAGTTAGTATTTTGTTTCTGCTTCTTGTTCTCATTTTTTGAGTGATCTTGAAAAGAAGATCTTTCTTTTTTATCTTAAAGCTGTAAATCTATTGTAATTGTAGAGCATTCGATTGTTGAAGTATACATTTACTTACACTTTTTTTTTTTTTTTTTTTTGGATAGGTATATACCACGTAGGGAAACTTTAAAATTTAGCTAATTTTGTAGGGCTATTAATTTTGATTTTTTAAACACAAATAAATAAAATTCATGTTTATTTGAAAAGCTCTTTAATGAGGTTAAGCTCTTGAATATATGGTTTCCTGAGCTGAAACAATTCTAAATTAATCGCTGTTATCTTGTTGAGTAAAGAACTGAATGTTTTATACTCAATGATTAATCCCTATTGTGTATATTCAGTTCTTATTGAATAACCATTGCATTTTGAGTATAATAAAAATTAAATTTTATATTAGATCATAGTAAGAGTTGTCAGCCCTCATATTTAATAAAAATCAGATAGGAAGAAACTGCATTACCTTTTTCAAGTGGTTTCATAGAGTGGCAGTAACCACTTTTTTTTTTTAAATCAGTGGCATACAATCTTTTATTTTTCTAGTTAAGAGAAATTAGGCTAATGGTTTTGAGAGCACACCTGAATTCTAATCCTTGCTTTGATATTAACTAGGCAATGGCCTGTTTTTGCAATTATGAAATAGAACTTATATTTTTACTTTGCATTAGTGTTGAATACCATAAGAAATTAAATTCAATGACCTATAAGTGTTAAGTCATTACTTTTTCTTGTTAAGGACCAAGTAATAGTTACTGTCACCACAGGAAGAAGAGAATGACCAGAATTTTGGAACACAGATAGCGCCATGTAAAGATTTTACAAGTCACAAAGAGATTAAAACCACCCTCTCCAAACCCCCAGGATGCTGTCTTTTAAAATCTCAGACATATTGTACTTACTTTAAAATGTATGTATTTATTTGTGTGTGGCAGGATTATAACTTGAAGTACTCGTCTTGTTATGCTCAATGTGTTTTCCATTTTCTCTTTTTATTCCAGGAGCATTTTCTTCTCTAGCCACATCAAAGTAGAAACAAAGATTCAAAGAAACCCCAGAGGCTTATTTTAGGACTAATTTTTTTTGGGGGGGGCAGTTTACAGAGACTACACAAGACTAGGTCTGGGGGAAGGAAAGGAAATGACAAGAAAAAACAAGAGAGGGCACTGGTCTGTAGGAGCAGGGTGCAGAGGGCAAGAACTCATCACTGTAAGACACTGGTCATCTTTAGGTCAGAACACTGGGGCACCTGGTCCTGGAAAAGAAGACCCTCAACTGGAGGGTCTGGAAAGAAGACCTCAACTCAGACCTGAGCTGAATAAGTCAGCAAGTCACTTCTGTGCACAGGTAGCAACACCCAGCCTCTGCTGCATGAGCTTTTCTCTTATTAGATTGAAAGTTTCTGACAGCAAGCACTGAATCTCTGTTCAATCAATTCGATGTATTAACCATCACTTTGTGCCTTCTGCAAGGGTATTGAATGGTGTTCATACTATGGCAAACCTGCACTAAATATAGGTTACATTGAAGACACCTGGACTCTAATGCTCCCAGCAGTGAAGTTATATGCTTACCTCGAATGCCTTTGTTCCCAAATGTAATTATGCTAGCTCAAAAAAATTGTTAATTATGTAATTTAATTAAATACCACTTAAACTGATGAACTATGGCTATGAAAACAGAAAGAATTGTTGTTCATGCCAAAAGGAATTTGAGCAGTTTGGGAGGACTGAGTCGTTATTTAAAAAAATTTGTTGTCAAATTAGGTATGGATGGAGTAACAATAAAAGATTGAGCAAAATCATGAAAAAAATTTAAAAGATTCTGTTGCCATATTAGGACAGTTTCCAAGTGTCTTTAAGTTCTCATTCCAATGAAAGGAAACCAAACTGGAACTCACAGCAAATGCAGGATGGGTATGGTTCTTGGACCTCTGCTTTTACTCCAATCTATGGACCCACATGCAGAAGGAAAAGCTTTAGCCTCTCATGCATTAGAAGGGTGGTAAATAAATGCACATTTATATGTTTTACTTTAGAGGGAATTTTTAATGCAGCTTTTTGTGCTTTCCTGCCTTAACTGATGTTTATTTTTAATGTATGAAATACTCATCTCAGTTGTACATGATCCAAGGACTTCTTCTGGGCTTCCTTTTGGCCTTATTTCTGCAGAGTCTAACTTCCGTGGTACACAGACTCACGGTGAAGGTTGTTGATTAATATTTGTAAAGGAATAAACAAATTTCTCAGGAACAAAGTCTGACTGGTTAGTTAAAATCTCTGCAATAAATAGGAATAGAAATAGAAGTATGAGTTTCTATCTCTGGAAAGAACAGAAAAACACGAAGCTGGTTTGCTGTGTAGATTCAGAGAGGTGAAGCAGATAATTGATGCAAAGTCTCATGGTTTCTGATTCAGTACCTTCATTTGATTTGTTGATAATTAGGAGGAGCTGAATTTTTAGAGAGGAAAATAAAGCAACTCAGGGAATAAATGAATGTGGATATAGGTTGAAAGAGAAGAAAGAATTCAGCAAGGAAGATTAGCAACAGGTTATTGTGTATGTCCTGAATTATTACTGTGATATGGAAATAAAATATATACAAACAATACTAACGATGAGTAATTGCAGTGAATTGACTCTCTTGGCTGCCACTGGAAAGTGAACTCCACCAAAGCGAGAATCTTCTCACATTTATCTTTGCATCTCAAGAGCTTAGCCCAGAGTTGGCACATTGTAATTAATAAATAAGTGTCTGTTGAGTGAATTAATGACTGGATAGAACTGAAAGGTTGTGAGATGCAAAATATCCTCAAATGTCTGGATCTTAAACTCAACACATGGGAAGGATGACGGCACAGAACAAAGGTGACTGGGTCGTGTGTTACTCCTTCAGGAGTAGTTTTGAAGTAGGCTTAGGGGCTCCCAGGTTTGTTAGATACATTCTAGAACATAGGATAGCCATGATCATCTCACCTGGCATGTTTCTGCACAGCTGAAGCTAGTGGTCAAGGGCTCTTTCCTGACTACAGATGGCTCAAGAAATGCTGAATCAATGAGGAACCATGTTGATAAGCTTCTAAGGGTAGAAAAGGGCAGCACAGACCAAAGTTAATGCTCTTCTACCTGGGTCTAAGCTTTATATCTCGTCTCAGAGAATGAGATGACATGAGGTCCCTGGGCTTCCTCCTAAATTTCTTGTGGGTGCCTGATTAGTGTGTATTGCTCATTTTTATTTTCCAGAAAGAGTCTTCTGCCATTGAAGGACAGATCTTTTGAAAATGCTAACATTTGGAATTTTATTTTTGGGGAATGGATGTAAAAAGGCACTCAGAAAAGTCAGAGACTCATAACGGTTTAATTATTTCAGTAAGTTAAATGGTAGACAACATGTAAGGGTGTGGATTATCTCTTTTATGCCACACTGTGCAGTCTGTTTTGGGTTCCTCTTTGTTTCCAGGTGCCATTCCAAACTGAGTACCTGGAACAAGGCCTGGAATAAATTAGATGCTCAATAAAAGCTTGTTGAACGACTGACTGAATGCCGCTTTCTCCTCCCTAGCAGCTGGCTAAGCCAGAAACATTTGAAATGTAGCTGGATAATTTTGGTCATGTAGGAGTTCAGATTCATACTGAAAGAGACTGAAGATTGGGCACACAGATCATTTCTCTAGAGAGCTCTTTCCCTCAACTGCTTCCTGAAAATTACACTTGTGTTGGCTTTTATGCTATGGCACAAAATCTACTCATCTAGTCAGATGTTAGAAAAAGGAAAGAGATTTACAGAGAAAAAAAAATTGAGGCACACTCTTAACCAAAGAATGTTTGACCAAAAACTAAGCCCTTAATGTAAAGCAGAATTTTCTAGAAATAGTTTATTTAGAGATGGAACCTTGTCATAAACTGTGGTGAAATGATTCTCTGATTAAAGAGTAAACAGCAAGGAATGATGCCTGATACCGACCATAGAGAGAATTCTTTTGAACTGGAGCTTTTAAGTTCAACACTTAAAACAATTTCTATATTATGTATTATGGTGGAAATAGACTTGTAAACTCTTGGTTATCCATACATATTTCCTGAATCTCAAGTGCCAGCTAGTGTATCTCTTACAGTGCTTTGCCCTGAAAATTAATCATAATTTATGGACTATGTCCCAGAATGCAGATGTTTGATTTTTCTTTTCTTTTTAATACCATTTCACAGAACGAAGTGTGTACAATTCTTTTGATTCCTTCTACATGGAGAAAATTCCTCTTGCTTCAATGCAAATTCTACCAAAGTCTGTTTAAGTTTGTCCCCATCATGTTACAAATACTAATAGGGAGGGACAGGAACCCCAAGGTCATCACACAATAGGAAGAAGAATGAAGGGATATGTCTGAAATTGGACCCTGTAAGAAAGAGCTGTTGCCAAAGAATCTGTCATTCCAACCAAACAACCTGGGGCAATTTAGTCCTGAACTTCCAGCACTGTTGCCATGGTTTCTAGACAAAGACGACAGGGCTGTATTCCAATTATATCCTTCAGAATGACAGGTAACTGAAAAATAGGAAATGGGATAATAAAATCTCAGGTCACCCAGAAGAGGTGTGATAACTACAAGTGACACAGAAATGAGAGATGCACGTCTATGTTTGTTTAAGAAATGCTTTTGTGATTTAGGATGCAAATGTATATTGGGCAAGTCCTCCAGACTTTGCATAGCAATTTTATCCATCATCCAGCTTCTTATTCAAAGCCAGTGTCTCCCACTTAATAGAAATGTTCTTAATAACATTTTAAACTTAAGGAATCTGGGTGCCTGGGTAGCTCAGTTGGTTAAGCAACTGCCTTCAGCTCAGGTCATGATCTTGGAGTCCCGGGATCAAGTCCCACATTGGGGAGTCTGCTTCTCCCTCTGACCTTCTCCCCTCTCATGCTCTCTCTCACTTTCTCACTGCCAAATAATAAAATACAAAGGAACCTGTGAATTAACAGTATTTAAGAGAAAAAAAATCTTGAACAGCGAAAACTAAAAGGTATTTCTTGAATTCTGAAGATATAGCAATGTCATTTTTCCTCCTTAATGCTGGGGTCAAAGCTTATTCTCGGTTTTTCCCTTTTGAAGGCATTTATTGCAAACTTTGCCCCTAGCTTTGAGCCGTGTTTGATAATCAGTGTTATTTTGCCAGAGTTTTCTCTTCTGTTTTCTCGTATGTTATTGGCTGCAAGGAAGATCCTTGCCTTTTCAGTGAGAGGAAATTTTATGTAGAGATCAAAGTGTTCACAATGAACTCTAGAATGGTACTGGTAGTATTAGTTCTGTATTCTCTGCAGTTAAGCAGAAATAGAGCATTTTTTTAATCTCCAAAGCAGCATTAAATAATTTACATAATCTTTAAAGTTTAAAACAATTTTTAATGTAGAGTCTTTAAAATGTTAAGTCTCAGTATATTCACTTATAAAATGGAATAATACCTATCTCTTAGAATCGTGTCTTTAAATTAAATTAGATAATCTATATAAGGTCTTTAGCTCAGCATTTGGCACATACCAGTAAGTAAATGTAGTTTTGTCATTGTTACTACGATTAAACTATCTTCTGTTGTATACATTGTGATAAATGTGAAGCTATTACTATCACAGAGAAACAAGCGAACAAAATTGGTAAATTTAAGGATTTAAAAACCACATATCCACAAAAAGGTTTTAAAGAAGTACTTTAGATGTGAGATTAGATGTGTTTGAATGATGGTGAAAAGAGCATGAATTTACTAAATGGTATTTCAAGGACTACTGCCTGCAGAGTGAGATGGAGACTTCTAGATGGCCTGAAGCCTGCAATCATGCCTCCTGAGTTTTTCCTTAAAGATATTCATTTTTGACACTGTGAGGACAGCATAACATTTTTGTTAACATATTGAATATAACTGTTACGGTTTTATGAAGATCAACTTTAGCATTTTCTTTCTACGCATAAATTCGAAGAGTTTAGTTGGATCCTTAAGTTTGATTGTTACTGTATTCAGGATACATTTTTTTTTCCCTCAGCAAGAATTGGTTTGATTTTATAATGGAAGTAATTAGAAAAAAATGATTTATTTAGTAAGAGATTTCTTATGATAAATCTTGTGACATCAATCCATCTTCTTTATAAATAATGACAATGATAAAGAAAAAAAGAGAATGAATTTCTTTTCCTTCAGAGACTGACTTTTCAAAAAAAATCATCTTGGAGGTTTGGACTAAAACCATTCACACAGTTTATTTTGCTTTGCTTGTCTGGTCTTCACATGTTGATGAATTCCTTTCATTCATAAACCCTGAAATTTGAATTCTATCCTATGTATGTACATATATGTAATAAAGTGCATAATTTTGCTGAGTATTTATGATTAAAGCAAGTAGAGACCTGGGCAACTTCAGATGAAAAGAGGTAAAAAATTCACATATTATGGAATTATATGAAAAATAGCCTTAATTTGTTATTCATATTTTGTTACTCTTCTGTTATTAAAATTTTGGAATAACTGGTTATGATCAAAATTTGAACCATTATTTCAAAAATAAATACAAAGGGTGAAAACTCCAGTAACCCAATTTCTTTTGTCTTCATTCTTTTCTCTAAATGTTCAAAGTGCTGTGGAAAGAGTGTTTTGTCTGTGGAGCAACAGCTTTGTGGGCACACCAAGTTTTCTGCCTGCAAATGGGATTTTGAGTTATTTCTTTAATACATTTCTTTATGGCATGGCTACACCTCACTGAAACATCAGAAGGAAGCAGCTTCTCTGATCCAAAATCTTACCTGGAAAGGTGACATATCTATTTTTGTTGTCATCTTACAACATGGGTCATGACACAGCACGATGACAACTCTACGGGAATCATCAAAATTATGTAGACATTGTGTGGAGAGGGTCTCGGTAACTTACCTTAAAAGAGATTTCATATTGTTCTCCTCCCCAGATTTCTAAACCTGGATCATAGCCACCCAACTCCCAAAACCATTTTCGATCCACGGCGAAGAGACCTCCAGCCATAACAGGAGACCTGTGAAACGGACAAAATCATCTTTAAAGGATTATGGACATTTGCTTGGAAAAAAAAAAAATAAAAGCAAACCTCAAGGTAAGTTTCAGTGGTCAACACTATGACGCTTTCCAGCACTGGTTTTCTGTAGGTGGTATAGGGTTCTGATTGGGTCTCTTGCTGCCCTTGGAATCCTCATGAACTTTTAACTTCACACTTCAGTTTCTAATACGATTCATGCCCAGTAGAGTCACGCTTGCTGCATATATTTATCATTAGAGAGAAATACTTGACTGCTAGTGACTGATCTATGGAGATATCACTCAATTTTATGACTTCTCCTTAAGTGAAAGGAATTTTGTACTATCAGACAGATCAAAGTATAGAAAACACTCTTACAGGCAGTATCTTTGATTTCATCTCTCAGTACGGATTCACCAAGAACTTCCCACACACAGGTCATGTCCATTTTACAGACCATGAGATGGTCAGTAGAAAAAATAACCAACCAGAATTGGTTATTTAGATTACAATGCTGAAGGTAGAATTTAAGCTAGGCCTTTTCACTGTAATTATATTATCCTATTTAGGCTTTCTCTGTCTTTCTAAGAAATATTCCATTTGGTCAAATAATAGATTTCAAGTATTCCATTCCTGTTAGGACACACTGTAGTTCCATTGCTGTGTAATGAGATAATTTATAATCATTGGACCCTGTCCTAAAATTTTTGTAGTTTAAAGGTAGCTCTAGTTTTTTTGAGCACTTAATATGTGCTGGGCTCTTGGCTAAAAGTTTTACTCAGTTCTTTTGAATCATCCTCACTACAACCTTGCGAATATCATTCCTATGTACTGTTTGAAGAAACAGGCAGAGGGAGTTAACGACCAGTGGACTGGAGCTAGTAGTGGTCCTGGAGCTGGACCAGATCCTCTGATTTCTAAGCCTTTGAGCTCTTTACCGCGGCATTGTTTCTGTTTCAGTGTTTGGGGGTTAAGGAGAGACATATACTTAAAGGCAGATATAAAACAATTAGAGAGTGCCTTTATGCAGACAAAGAAATCTATAAAAACACACATTTCCAACATAGTTTTTATCATCATTTTGAAAAACTTTTGAAGTAAAGGATATTTATAAATAAAAATACAAGGCATTAAGGGTTGAAGATACACATTTTCAAATATCTATAAACATATTAGACAAGCCAATTTACAGATCAACTAAAGACTTGCTCTGGATAATGTTTTATGAGGCACTTGAGCAAAATAAGCCTGGATTTCTTTGTGTGTTATATATTTCAAATACTTTGTATATTAAAATGGTACTTGGTCTAATTACTTCCATTTAAGGGTACTTTTTAATGCGTAGACTCTGTGGAGATGGAAAGATTGCAAGGCAGGAAAGGGGATTATTATACCACCTGTGAAAGTGAGTAGGATTAAAAAAATAACCTGAAGTATCTTATGCATATTTAAAATTTTGTTTGAAATAAAAATCCTAGAATCAAATGTAACCTACTTTATCCCCCTCTCCAGCAGCCTAATCTTTTTCCATTTTCCACACACTGAATTTCAGAGCCGAATTACAACCGTAGCTGGAACAAATTAGGACTGTAACATGGATTCGGTGCTGGTCCCCCATGAACACACTACCATAGGTAACCTCTGTTTCCTCAGAGCTTGGGCATACGGGATCAGAACTTCTTGATTCTGTTCAAACTGAGCCACAAATGGAAAGATCGATCGTAAGTCATACAAATACAATCTCATTTGGTCATGGAAAATCTGAGACTAAAATGCATTAAAATGTATGCTGTGCCAAATACATCTCAAAACTAGAATTATCATAGATCTCAAATTATAGATAGTAACAAGAGAAAGACTTATATTGATTTTTTTGTTTGCATATATGTATTGTATGTAATTTTGTTGGACATACAGTATCTTGTTTTCTTAATGAGTTTAAGAAAAAAAAACTGTGTAGTGTTCTAGGTTAGTTTTAGGTATAATAAAATGAATTCAAATGGATCCTTTTTATCTTCATTGATGTTTTTTCCAAGCTCCAAATAAATTAATGTTTCCTATCTTGATTAATGTGAATGACTGGTAAGGAGCCAACTTTTCATTTATATATGTATTTCTTCATATTTGTCCATTAATCTTTTAAACAGCTTAATTGAGGTACAGTTGACATACAATGGATTACATATACTTTAAGTATACAATTTGATGAATCTTGACTTATGTAGGTATACCACTGTGCGGGTATCACCATATTCAAGACTAGGAACTTATTTGCCATCCCCCCAAGTTTTCTTGTAATCTCTCTCTTCTGACCTCATTCTAGGTCAGAAGAACCTGACCTTTGTCTAGGTTACTAATCTGCTGTTACTGTATATTAGCTTGAGTTTCCAGAATTCTATATAAACATCATATGATTTGTTTTCTTTTTCCAGGTCTGGCTTCTTTTATTCAGTATAATTATTTTTAGCTTCATCTATGTTTTGCATTTACTAATAGTTCATCCTTTTTTATTGCTGAGTAGTATTCCATTTGAATGACAATATCACAGTTTATCTGCTCACTTATTGGTGGACATTTGGATTGTGTCCAGTTTTGAGCTGTTATAAACAAAGGTGATAAGAATTTTGATTCCTAGTCTTTGTGTGGACATATGCTTTCATTTCTCTCTCAAGGAAATGCCTAGGAGTGGAAAGACTAGATCATATGATGGGTATATGCTTAATTTCCAAAAAATGGTCGAACTCTTTTTCAAAGAGGTTGTGCCATTTTTTATTCCCAATAGTAGTGTTTGAGTTCCAGCTGCTACACGTTCTCATCAATATTTGATGTGGGCAGTCTTTTGAAGTTTAGTCATTATGATAGGGATATAATGGTATCTCAGAGTGGTTTTATTTTGTGGTTCCATGACGATTAATGATGTTGTGCATATTTCTGTCACTTCTCTCATTTTCCTTGTCAGTCTGGCTAGAGGTTTACTGATTTTATTGATCTGCTTAAAGAACTAGCTTTTGGTTTCATTGATTTTTCTCTGTTCTTTTCATTTATAGTTCATTGATTTCTCTTTAGTTTTTATTGTTTTAATCTTCTACTAACTTTGTGTTTAATTAGCTCTTCTTTTTCTCATTACTTAAGGTAGAAGCCAAGATCATTGATTTAAGAGTTTTTTTTCTAATATAGGTATTTAGTACTATAAATCTTTCCTAAGCAGAATCTCACAAAAAATGATATGCAGTGTTCTCATTTTCATTATGTTCAAAATACTTCCTAACTTCTCTTTTGTTTTCTTTCTTTGATCCATTAGGTATTTAGACATGTGCAATTTAGTTTCCAAATATTTAGGGATTTTTTATTTATTTTCATTTTTATTTATTTTTTAAAGTTATTTTTTTAAGATTTTATTTATTTATTTGACAGAGAGAGAAAGCACAAAGAAGGGGAGTAGCAGAGGGAGAGGAAGAAGCTGGCTCTCTGCTGAGAGGGGAGCCAGAAGCAGGGCTCAATCCCAGGATCCTGGGATTATGTCCTGAGTCAAGGCAGACGTTTAACCTACTGAACCACACAGGTGCCCCTATTTAGGAATTTTTTTTTTTTTTTTGAGGTTTTTTTTTGTTACTGATTCTAATTTAATTTCACTGTGCTCAGAAAATATACTTCCTATGACTTGAATCCTTTCAAATTTATTATGACTTTTTAATGGCTCAGAATATGGCCTATCTTGGTAAATGTTCCATCTATGCTTGACAAAAATGTGTATTCTGTTGCTTTTAAGTGGAGTGGTCTATAAATATTTATTAGATAAATTTGGTTGATAGTGCTATTCAAGTCCTCTATATTTTTATTAATGTTCAGTTTCCTTGTTCTATTAATTAGAGAGAGGGATATTGTAATGTAGGACTATAATTCTGAATTTGTTTATTTCTCTGTGTTATTCTATGAGTTTTTGCTTCATGCATTTTGTAGCTCTGCTAATAAGTACATAAATGTCTAGGATGTTTATGTGCTCTTGATGAATTAGCCTTATTCTTGTTATGAAGTGACTTTTATCATCTCTGGTAATATTCTTTGGTTTACCACTTCAGCTTTCTTTGGATTTGTACTATTTAAACACTAATATTTATGACTTTTTAAAATTTTACTTTATTTTAAAAACTATTTGTGTCTTTAAAGTGGTTTTCTTGTTGGCAGCATATACTTGCACATTGCTAATTTATAATCTCTGCCTTTTAATTGGGTTATTTAGATCACTTACTTTTAATATGATTATTCATGTGGTTAAACCTTAATCTATCATCTTGTTTGTTTTTTATTTGTCCCTTTTATTTATTTTTTTTTAAAAGATTTTATTTATTTATTTGAGAGAGAGAAAAGGAGTGGGCATGAGGTGGGGGAGAGGGAGGAGCAGACTCCCCACTGAGCAGGGAGCCGGATGTGGGGTTCAGTCCTAGGACCCTGGGACCATGACATGAGCCAAAGGGAGATGCTTAACTGACTAACCCACCCAGGTGCCCTCTATTTGTCCCATTTATTTTTCTTTTTCCATCTTTTGATTCACTGAATATTGCTTGTGATTCCATTTAATGTCCTTTTTGACTTAACAAAGACTCCTTATTTTTTTATTTAAGTGGTTGCTTTAGGGTTTATATCATGTGGTTTTTTTTTTTTAAAGATTTCATTTTATTTATTTGACAGACAGAGATCACAAGTAGGCAGAGAGACAGGCAGAGAGAGAGAAAGGGAAGCAGCCTCCCAGCTGAGCAGAGAGTCCGATGTGGGGCTTGATACCAGGACCCTGGGATCATGACCTGAGCCAAAAACAGGGGCTTTAACCCACTGAGCCACCCAGGTGCCTCTCATACATGTTTATTTTTGATCACAGTTTATCTTCCAGTATATTGTACTACTGCACATATATTATAAAAACCCATTGATAATATGCTTTCATTTTTCTTCCCCCAGCCTTTGTACTTTGTACTTTGTTGTCTTATGGTTCCATGTGTTATACATCCCAGATTATATAATTATTATTTTTGTTTAAGCAGTCAATTATCCTTTAAAAAGATTTAAAAATAAAATTTCACATATATGAAATTATATTATGAACACCGCTTTTGTTTCCTTAATTCTTTTGTGTAGACCCAGATTTCCATCCTTCCATCTTTCTGACTAGAGGACTCCCTTAACCATTTCTGGTAGTGAGAATTTGATCTTTTGCATTTATCTACATTTTTAAAGATGTAGTCATCTCGTCATCTACATTTTTAAGGACACTTCAGTTGACAATAGAATACTAGGTTAACAGCTTTTTTCTTTCAATCCTCTAAAGACTTTGCTTACTCTCTTTCTCATTTGCATTGTTTTCCATAGAAAATGTGTTATTTTTATCTTTGCTTTTCTGTCCATACTGAGTTTTCTCCACCACTCCGGCTTCTTGAGATCTTTTCTATGTCATTGGATTTGAAATATTATTTAGGACATGACACATGCTATATAATTTTCTTGGTATAATTATGCTTGGGATTACTTGAGTTTCTTGGATCTATCTATCTATCTATCTATATATATAGTTTTCATGAAATCTGGACAATTCTTGGGCATTATTTCTTTCAGTATTTTTTTAAGTAAAGGATTTTATTTATTTATTTGACAGAGAGAGAGAAAGAGTACAAGCAGTGGGGAGTGTGGCAGAGGAAGACAGAGAAGCAGGCTCCCCATTAAGCAGGTAACCTGATGTAGGGCTCAATCCCAGGACCCTCAGACCATGATCTGAGCTGAAGGCAGATGCCTAAACCACTGAGCCACCGAGGTTCCCCTCTTCCAGTATTCTTTTTGTTTCTACCTTTTGTTCATATCTTCCAGAGACTCCAATTATACACTTTGTTTCCATAACTTCTCTTTTTGTGTTTCATTTTGGATGTTTTATCTTCCAGTTTACTTTTTTTTTTTTTTTTGGTAACATCTAATCTGCTGATAACCCCATCTAAAGCTTTTCTAATCTGACACTTTTTTTTTCCCACCTTTACGATTTTATTTTGCTCTTTTTATATTTTTTATGTCTCTGCTTAACTTTCTTCCTTTTTAAAAGAGATTTTATTTATTTACTTGACAGAGAGAGAGAGAGAGTGCAAGTGAGAGCACAAGCAGGGGAAGCAGCAGAGGGAGAGAGAGAAGCAGGCTCTCTGCTGAGCAGGGAGCCTGATGTGGGGTTTGATCCCAGGACCCTGGATCATGACCTGAGCTGAAGGCAGATGCTTAACCGATCGAGGCACTGAAATGTCTCTCTGACATCTCTCTGACATGTCAGAGAGACATTTTAATGTCTCTCTGACATTAACTTTCTGAACATGTAGAAGAGTTATGATGTCTTAAAGTCTTATCTGTTTACTCTTAGGTATTAGTTTCCCTTAACTGAATTATCTACCCATTATGGGTCATATACAGGTAATTCTTTGCATATCTGGTAATTTTTTCATCAGGTTCTAGAAGTTTTACATTTTGAGATGCTGGATATTTTGGTATTCTTTTGAACATTTTGTTCTGGAATGCAGTTACATTACTTGAAAATAGTTTGGTCTTATAATTTATTAGGCAGGACTGTAGTAATGTTTAATCTAGGGCAAATTATTCACAACTCTTAATCTGGGCCTTCTGTGTACTCTACTGAATGTGATACAAATCACCAAGTTTTTCAGTCTGGCTGGTGGGAACAGACACTATTCCAAGACTTGTTTGTTCTGGGCACTATTCTTTCTAATTCCTTTGAATGATTTTTACTTTTTTCCTTTCCCCAGTCTTGGGTTGTTCCTTCACACACATGCTCCTACCATTACTCTGCTGAATACTCAAGGGGTACAGATCTGTAGCTCTCTTCTCATGGTGCTCTGCCCTTGATATTGTAGCTGCCCCATTATCCCCAAATTCTCAGCTGCATATCAACTCATGCTGAGCCCCACCTGGCCCACCTGAGTCCCCCTTCCTCATACCACAACCTAGAAACTCTCAAGTCAAGAAGCAGGGGTGATTGCAGGCTTCACTTTATTGTTTCCCATCTCTCAGAGATCATTGTCCTTCACTGCCAGACTTTGACTGTCTTGAAAATTACTGTTTCACATATTTTATGTCTTTTCAGGTGGGTGGGTAAATCTAACTCAAATTATTTCATCTTGTCCAGCTGTGGAAGTCTGAAGATTTATCCATTAATTTTCATTTTTTAAAAAAAATTAAAAATATTTATTTATTTTGAATAGATAATATATTCACATGTTTGTAAACATTCTTGCTCCTACATCTATCCACTGCCACTCTATTTTCCTCAACATAAACAACCATATTATTTCTTGGATGTCCTTTTAGAGCTATTTTATGCTTATCAAAGGAGATACAGCTATTATTTGTTTTTTTCTTCATTTTCTATACAAATGGCTATATGTTACATGCATTGTTATTTCATTAAAAATTTACCTAATTATTAAAAACTACCTTATACTTTTTAGTGATCATGTCACCCTTGTTCTATTTTTTTTTTTTTTAATAACTGGCCATCATTACATTGTGCCTTTATATGTATATATATACTTGGAGAATATTTAGGTTATTTTCAAAATTTTGCTCTTTTGAAATGTCTACAATGAATAACTTTATGCATACATCATTGTTATATGTGTGTGAATGTATCTGAGCATAAATTTCTGGAATTATATATCCTGGTTTGCTATAGAGAGTAAAAGTGTGCAAATTTATTTAGGTTTTCATTACTGGAAGTTAAAAGTTCACATTAAGTTGTGTCCTAACCTGAAGATTTAGCTCATGTTCCATACCAGTCCAAGCCCAATGACTTTGAGCCTGATAAAATAAGAGTTAGAGAAGAGTAGCAATCCTACTGAGAAATTACAGCTTTATCATAAATTACTAGTATAAGCCAGTCTACAGATAAAGCTTATTAGGGACATGTCATAATTATGATAATATTTGGAGAGAAATTGTTGAAAAGCTTCACAGGGTAAATGATTTAAAAAAAAGAAATGGAAAGAAAAGGGGGCGGTAAAGGATGGATTTGACACTAAGGAAGATGGTGTACAAAGGCCCTGTGGTAGGAGGGAGCATAATAATAAGAAATGGAGGAAGGCTGGTCCTGGTGAAGCCAGAGTGTGAGGGGAGGATGCATGCAGAATACCTAGTGCAGTGCTCACACAGAGTGGGTGCTAAAAATTCCTACCAGTGACATATATAGGCAATATTGGGGTAACACAAGAAATTGTTGATAAATAAATCAGTATTTGTTCTTCTCCTTTAATCATCACAACCCTTTTCATTTCAGGCATAGAGCAAGCCAGGACAGCAGGCTTGATGACTTTTGTGGCTTAGAAAGAAGAAGCTGTTAAAGATAAGAGCTTCTATTTTTAAGGGAGTCAGAGCAACCCGAGGAGATCGTGCAAGATGTCCCAGAGGGGAAAGAAAGAGCTAGAAGCCACTGAGTCCAGGGGAGACAGAGACAGCAAGGCCTCCTGTATGAGCCACATAGGGAAGTTATATCCCCTGAGCTGGGACTCAGCTTTGACAAAATTTATTTTGCATGAAATGAACAGAACTGCTGATGTGGCTTGGACAGTAGAGGTCTTGGGGGCAACCCTGTGAACTGACAATTATGATAAGAAGGACTACTCTGATAATTTAGCTTGAATAATTTCTAGAACCCTGAAAACGGGAGGTTTTATGAGAAGAGAATCAATCTCTTACTAGTTTTGTGAAGGAGACTCAGAATGGGAGTTTCATGGTTCTGCA
Source organism: Enhydra lutris kenyoni (assembly GCF_002288905.1). Lineage (NCBI taxonomy): Eukaryota > Metazoa > Chordata > Mammalia > Carnivora > Mustelidae > Enhydra > Enhydra lutris. The sequence continues at coordinate 78,237,969 of NW_019154087.1, forward strand.
GTAAATATAATATTGTTTTTGTTTTTCTTTTTTTTTTTTTAAAGATTTTATTTATTTGACACACAGAGAGAGATCACAAGTAGGCAGAGAGGCAGGCAGAGAGAGAAAGGGAGGGAAGCAGACTCCCTGCTGAGCAGAGAGCCCGATGTGGGGCTTGATCCCAGGACCCTGAGATCATGACCTGAGCTGAAGGCAGAGGCTTAACCCACTGAGCCACCCAGGTGTCCCTCTTGTGTGTGTGTGTGTGTGTGTGTTTTAAACACATTTCCTGTTTATTCTTTTTTTTTTTTTTTAGACTTTTTTTTATTGACATATAATGTATTATTTGTTTCAGGGGTACAGGTCTGTGAATCATCAGTCTTACACAATTCACAGCACTCACTATAGCACATACCCTCCCCAATGTCCATCATCCAACCACCCCATCCCTCCCTCCACTTTCCCCTCCAACAACCCTTTGTTTGTTTCCTGAGATTAAGAGTCTCTTATGGTTTGTCTTCCTCCTCAGTCTCATCTTGTTTGAAAATGTAATATTGTGATCTATTATGCTCAACTGAGTTTGTGGATGGAAATTCATATCCACCACACAAATACAAATTAACTTTGTGCCATGTTGCACTGAGGTCAAGAGAAGAAAGTTGACTGTGTTCCTCACATTTCAAAGTTAAAAGATTTTAATGTGTCACATTATTTTCTCCTCAAAGGAAATGAAGAAGGAAGGTTTATTATTTTCAGCATGTTTTCATACTCTCTGTTTTCAATTATAAATATAATGCTAATTACTTGAAACTCTCCTCACTGGTCCTATTTCTCACAATCTCTCATTTGTTTATCTTCACATTCCTGATTTATTCCAAAATATTCTTACTGGTTTTGTTTCCCTGGAATGTTAATACACTGTAGACATGTTCTAATGTGGTTCTCTGTCCCTATGACTTTTAACATCTTAACGTACTTTATGGGTATTCCTCATAATATCACAAACCAGGTCTTAAGTTTTGCTATTAGCAAACACCCGTCCTCCTTGGGACATCTTTTAAAATTAACATAAGCATGAAACAACATGTTCCTATTGAATATCCTTTACTCTTCAGGTTGTAAAAATATAACTTTTGAATACTTAATAGAAATCAGTTTTTTACTTTATGCTAAGGCCACTGAATCAGGTAGTAAATATGCCCCCCCTTTTTTAAAAAAATGATTTTATTTATTTAAGAGAGAGAGAGAGACATGGAGAGCATGAGAGGGGAGAGGTCAGAGGGAGAAGCAGACTCCCTGGCGAGCAGGGAGCCCAATGTGGGATTCGATCTTGGGACTCCAGGATCATGACTTGAGCCAAAGGCAGTTGCTTAAACAACTGAGCCACCCAGGCACCCAATCTGTTCCCTTTTTACCTATGGTAGACTAGTTTACTGTTCTACATCAATTTTTATATTCCAAAATTTGCTGACTTTAAATTTATGAGGCTATAGTACGAAAGTATACTAAACCATTCTTTATTTGGCACCCATGGGAAAAACACTTCATGTTTTCATTTGCAAATGCATTTTTCCAAGTGTACATTTAGTTGTTTTTGCTAAGCCAGGATGTAGTTCTTAATGCATTGTAGCCTTACCCTGTGATTCCCACTGCATTCTGAGGGGTCGCCGAGCCTCCTATTGTTCTCCATTTCACAAGTTGACTCTTTTCCCCATATGTGAAAAACATGGTGGAGCTTTAATAAACTTTTCCCATAAATTATTGCCTACTTTCTCACATTTTCAGACAAAAAGCATTATTTCAAATTTTAGTGCATCTCATGTGCCTTTTGGGGGTCTAATAATAAAAAACCCCATCACACTGAAAGATGAACACACATAAAAATTTATTTTTAAAATTTACTAACAATTAAAACTTAGGTCCAGAAATCTAAAGGAATTCTTCAATCTGGCCTCAGAAAATAAATTTGCTCTCAATTTCCATTCGTTTTAAGTGGCTGCAGTGAGTATTCTGGACATGTGGGCTGCAATGTGAATTTGATCAGAAATGAAATGGCACAATTTCCCTCTGGACTCAATCAAGCCAAGTCAATCAACACAGAGCTGAACCACATAATTTTCAATTATGTAACTAGAAATTTTTAGTTGGCCCATGACTCAACAATTACAGAACAATGACAGCTAAAATATAATTATTTTCAGCTAGAATTCAATTGTTGAGTAAAACAATATTGCAGATTAAAACATAATATTTTTTCTAACAATTTTATTCTTTTAAGTATTAATTCATTACTTAATTAGAATTTTTAAAAGAATAAATAATTACTGACAAATTCATTTGTATAATTTGTCTATAAAAATTTCTTTTTGGATGTAATTTCCTTACCTTTTTTTGTGTAACAAGGGTCATAAGGGTGAGGGAGGAATGTGACCTTTCTGTCACATTCTGCAAGGAGGTAGTCACTCTAGGGGCAAAAAATGAATTAGGTTCTGGGCTGGGAGAAAGAAGTCCTTTTTGGAAGAGAGGATGCAGAAATGGAGGGGAAATTTGATTCCAATCGTAGAAAGCTTTGCTTTCTCCTAACTTATACACCTTGGGATGATGTATGAATAATGGGAGAAATGGCTCTGATATGTGCAAGCTGAAAGAATTAAGTAAAGGAGTTCAACACTTAGCACCCAGGCCTACACCTAGAGCCGGCAGAACTAAGCTGGAGATTTTCTCTCTGTGCTCTGCTGTCAAAGGAATTCCTACTGGACCAGTGACTTGATCTATGCCTTTACCATAGTTGTATTTCTTTCTTCTTCCATTAGGCGGCACTAGACTGCCAGAGTTAAAGAATATGTATATATTTGTATTGAAAAGTAACACAACAAACAAAATGGCAATCTCAGATTTGTTAAATATGAATATTAAGTGACATTTGACTTTATGCTAGATTGTAACAATAATGGTTTCCCAGTGAATCACGGTTTCTTGTATCCATGTCTTTGCATGGTATATTACCATTGATTTACTTGGCTATATGACTTGGTTGAGGTAACATCCACAAAGTTTGTCCAACAAAAGTGGGCTTTGCCCACCGGAGGTTTGCCCTCTCTCCCACTTCTTCGAGGAACCTGAGACCATGTGAAGAAACCTGGCTAACCTTTTGAAGACACATGGTCCAGGTGACGATTAGCACCAACTACTAGATATGTAAGTGAAGCCATCTTAGACCATCCAGCTCCAGGTAAGTCATCAGATGACTACTGCCACGTAAGTAGTCCCAGACATAGGGTGACCAACTGTTCTGACCAACTGTTCTGTTTTGGCTGAGACTACGGAGTTTCTGGGATGTTGGAGTTTCAGTGCTAAAACTGGGACAATCCCAGGCAAACCAAGACAAGCTGTTCATCCAAGTTGGATGAGATGAGCAGAAGAATCAGTGGAGCTTAGTCCCAAATTCTGAACTTCAGCACTGTGACTCAACAATGTTTGCTGTTTTAAGCCACTAGGTTCTGAGATGGTTTGTTAAATGCAACCATAGAATGCTGATTCACTTTGAATTCCAAGCTCATAAAGAGGACCTATTTTCAATTCTGTTAAGCTGCTGGTAATGACAATAATTTTTGATACAGACAAGATTTTGGTTAGTTTTCTGATTTTTGAGGTCTAACATAGGCTTATTTTTTTGTATTATTTTTTAAAGTTATCTCCACTAGCACCCTAGGGTGTGTTACCAAGCATAACTGGATTTTAGAGCTGCTCATAATGAAAGCCAAAGCCTTTCCTAAAAAAAAGAAGAAAGAAAAGAAAAGAAAAAGGGTTTCTGTATTTCTAGATTTACAAATGCAAAAGTTAATGTTTAGAAAAGGGTTAGTAGTAGAAAAGGAATAACGGCTAATTTGTTATCCAAGAGCAGGTGGCAGAATTACGACTTTTTCTGCTTTTTGGATAAAATGAGAAGGAAAACAAAATTATAAATCATAGTATGAATTTTGTACTATATTGTGCCATGACTTATAATTTTGTTTTCATCACAAACATGAACACAATATAATACAATGTAATGGTTTAAAAGGTTTTATAAAATTGAAAATACTTTGGCTGCTTTTTAAAAATATTTAGAATAGTAGACTCCCCTGTGAAAGGCTATAGAGTTGATGAAAGGGGAAATCTTGTGTATATCAGTACAAATTACACAGGGCATTTAACTGAATGTAGTCTTAGGAAGAAGGTGATGACCTTGCTTTGGTGTTCCAATGAGCTGGTAGTTGTGACGTTGCTCAGAATACTGCTGCCTCGGTATCTTCAGAGGTTGCTACTGATGTAACATGAGATGAAATTGAAAACTCCAGATGTTGAAAGGCTACATCAACAACAGTCTCACTGGGTATCAGAGGAGAATGGCTAAATATTTTTTTAGTCTTAGTCTTATGTGACCAAGACACTGGGTCCCTCAACTATTCTTCTGTGGCTTAAAATGGTGTGTGTGTGTGTGTATGTGTGTGTGTGTGAGAGCATACACGTGCTTATGTGTGTGCAGATGGAAGACCTCCAAGAATGGGCACCAGAGTGATTGGTCCAAAATACCATTCCTCACTCCTGCAGTGAGTGTGTAGATGGATTCACCTGTGAGGGTACAACTGCGATGTCCTGGTCATCCTGGACCTTAAATAGGTGCACGCTAAATAATATAGTGGGAGCACCTATACTCTACTCCTCCAGATGCAGAATACACCAGTGCAAATCTCTTCAACAGTGTCTGGGGACAAATAAAGTGTAAACGCGATGGCTTCTTAAGTCACTTGCTATTCATTTCTCTCTTTGAGCCATGGGAGGGATTGAAGCCTTGGCCAAGGTATAGTTTTGGGTTTTTATACTCCAAAATTACGTTCTCAGTTATACTTGTCCTGTAATTCTTATTGGATCCATTGATTTTGAATTTTTTTTTAAAGATTTATTTATTTATTTATTTGAGAGAGAGAGAGAGAGAGAGAGAGAGAGAGAGAGAAAGCAGGGGGAGGGGTAGAGGGAGAAGTAGAAGGAGAGAATATTTAGCAGACTCTCCTCTGAGCACAGAGCCTGGCATGGGGCTTGATCTCATGACTCTGAGATCACTACCTGAGTTGAAACCAAGAGTCAGATGATTAACTGAGTTACCCAAGTGCCCCATTCATTTCTAATTTCTAAATGGTCCCAGGTTTTGGTCATGGCTTCATATCACATATAAGGATCATGACCATGGTGATCATTTCAGTTATTGTCTCCTTATGTGATCTAAACAGCTCAAACTTTCCCTGCCTGAGGGGACAAATGAGGTCATGTTAACGCTAATAATCAGATTATAGTGGTCTTCCAAAAGTCTCTGGGTCCATCTGTCTGCCTACCAGGTTTTCCCCAGCTCTCTGGGAGCCTTTGGGGATGTCAGCTGTGTGCTTCAGAGCAAGTCTGCCTGTGTTTTTCCACTCCAGCACGTGAAGTCACTTTTTGCTACTTCGCCTATCTTCAGTTTCATCCATGAGGAAGCTGCTCTGCAGGCATGGTTATCCTCTGCTGGTGGTTCCCTTAAATGAGGTTACTTGGGGGAAAGTTGCCCTAGGACCTAGGCCTGTCCCTGTCCTTGAGCTCCAAAGCCACACCACTCATGCTGAGTTTCACAACATCTCTGGACCACGCAAGTCGTTCTGCTTCTGAAATTAACCTTGCTCTCCACAGCGGTTCCTGAGCAGTCTCTCAGACTAGACAGGGGGCAGATGCCAATCCAACACCTTAAGACTCTACTGCCTTTTCACTCCTCTTTGTTTCCCAAACTCTTCTGCTATGGTCTGAATGTTTGTGTCCCTCACAAAATTTGTATGTTGAAACCAGACCCCCAAGGTGATGGTGTTGGGAGGTGAGACTTACGGGAGGAGCTTCGGTCATAAGGCAGACTCTTCATGAAGGTGATTTGCATTCTCATAAAAGAGGCCCAAGAAAGCTCCCTTGCCCTTTCCACCATGGGAGGACTTGGTGAGAAATCTGCGGTCTGCAAGCTGGAAGACAGACTTCACCCAAACCCGACCATGCTGGCAGCCTGATGGACTTCCAGCCTCCAGAGCTGTGAGACATAAATTTCTTTTGTTTACAAGTCACCCAGTCTGTGGTATTTTGTTACAGCAGTCCAAATGGACTAGGACATCTTTTCTCTTTCTTTAGCTTAAACCCCAACACACCTCCCCCCACCCCTGACGTCTGCCGCCCCAGCTCTGCAGCTACTCTGTCATCTGCTCAGCAACCCAGCTGGGCTCAGCAAAGGCACTCTGCTTCTCTTACATAAAACACAGATCAGATTTCCTAACACTTAATAACATTGCCAGATTACTATGGCAGTCGTTCATAGCACAATAGTCCTTCTGTTTTCTGCCTTGTCGTCCAACATGACCTTCATCCCTTCCTAAAAGGCATATTTTGGTGTAGCTGTGCCCTCAGATCCCCACACAGTGTTGATGAATGCACATCACTTAAGTTCCTCGTCACAGCTCCATTCTAGGCTATGAGGTTCCATACTCCCTCATACTCCACCATCCACCACTGGAAGGATCCCACTCATTGCTCCCTCTGCCTCATTCAGGCACTCATGCTCCCATCAACACCAACATCAAAAGGAACATAATAATAATCTGAAATGGCAGTGCAAATCACTTATTTTATCAGTAATGGAAACTATTCAGAGCTAAAAATCCCAAATGCAGAGTGAGGAGCCTTTCTTTTTGGATACAAATATAACTTTTCATTCAAGGGATAAATGCTAGTTATTAAAATCCAAGCATGGATGAAACTGCAGGAAAGCTTGTTTTATGCTTCATTGATTTAATAAACATTTGACAGTTTCTTCTTATGAAAACATTACCCCTTCGTCTCAGTAAAGAATGCAAAAATGCTTTTTCTCTTAGGCACTGATTGCAGCTCAAAAGCAATTTTTCTTTCATTTCCTAGCATTTTATATCAAACTAAAATTGGCTGTAATGGCATGGATCTTTAATACCTCTTACCAAAGCTTTACCTTTTAATAAATTAACATGTACATTTACCCCCTGCTTAATGACCTCAATTCCTTAAAAACAAAAACAGAGCAAAGCAAACAGGGACTGAAGAGAAGAAGTGTTAAACAAAAAGTTTATAACTATCATTTATCCAAAATCTGGATAAAAATATCATCTTATTTTCTCCTCTAGGTCAAGCCTATCCACAAAAAAGTTTCATCTAACTCTGTATGGCAGGAGAGAAAAGGAATGTCCTCGCCATGCTCTGTGTCTGTTTGCATCTCTTCCTCTCACATTCTATGGCAGTTTTCAGACATGTTCACAGGCTCTTGGACCCTTTTCCCATTGAGAATTGGGGTTCTGTGTCTCTGTCCTTAAATCTAGTTAGGATTATGGAAGGTGGCTGAATCGACACCCTGTGACTTCCAAGGTGGTTTGTTCGAGGTGGTCACAGAGACCACCTCATTTTTATTGTGTTCATCAGAGTCCTTTGATCTTGGAGCTCTGAGCTACCATGTGGGAATTCAGCCCATGCTGAAGTCACGAGTATTGGAGGAAGTCATATCACATAGAGAAGCCATGTGGAGGCACTTTGTTCCCTTTCTTGCTTAAGCAAGTTTGAAATGTCCTTTGATCTTGACAAACGTTCTTTTTCCTAACTTCCGAGATGTTTGTTTTAGAATAGATCTTTTAAAAAATTATGCTCATATCCCAACTTAATAATCTTTCAAAATAACAAGAAATTAATGCTTTTTTAAAAATTTGAAGTTTTTATTAATTTAATTAACTTATTAATTAAAATTTTAAATAAATTTTATTTCTTTATATTTAGAGGGGGGAGGGGCAGAGGGTGAGAAATCCTCAAACAGCCTCCCCACTGAGCACAGAGGCCGATGAGGGGCTTGATCTCATGACCCTGAGATCATGACCTGAGCCGAGCTCAAGAGTCAGATGCTTAACCTACTGAGCAATCAAGGGGCCTCATAAGAAGTTAATTCTTAGCATCAAATCCATGTCATACTATCTATTGCTGTGTAACAAGCTACCTCAAAACTTAGTGATATAAAGCATGCAATATTCAGAACATATTTACACTAAAATTATTTGCTTTTTATCTAAATTTTGAATTTAACCAAGCATTCTGTATTTTATCTAACAATCCTAAGGTATAGAAAGATGCCTTCTTACAGTGTTCATATGTCAACACCAGGAAAGGAATTTGGTGGGCTTTGCTTGGACCAAGTGTCTGCCCCTTGCATAGAATGAGGTGGGATGTAGTTCACATCTATGGCTAATGCGGCAGGGCTTATTACCAGAAGGGAGTATGGGAAAACTTTCTGGGTTGCCACAATCTACTATACACTCATTAGTATTTCATTCTTACCTTGATCACTGGAGAAATAAGACAGAATTGTGGACTTAGGTAACTATTGGACTGATTGGGAAATCCTCTGTAGTTCCAGAGGTGAAGATGATTATTTATATTGGCTTTTGTAACATCGATTTTATAGGATGTTGTCTTAGTTCAGGCTGCCCTCATAAAGTACTACAAGTAGGTGGCTTACAAATCACAGAAAATTACTTCTCATGGTACCAGAAGCAGGGGGGTTTGAGATCAGGGTACCAGCATGGATGGGTTCTAGTGAGGACTCTCTTCCTGGTTGCAAATTGCCTGCCTCTCACATCCTCACACAGCAGAGAGAGGGCTGGAGAGTTCTCTAAGGACTTTTTAAGAAATAAGAACATTAAGCCCATTCATGAGGGTTCTGCCCTCATGACCTAATTACATCCCAAATTATATCCCAAAGGCCCCAGTTCCTAAAACTATCACAAAGGGAGTTAGGTTTACAACATATGAATTTTGTGGGGACACAAACATTTAGTCTGCAACAGATACTGATTTGCCAGGTTTTTTGTTTTTTTTTTTGTTTTTTAAAATCAGCCACCTAATAGATGACCAAGGAGGATGCTGAAATTGTCTACTCATTTGCAGTTCAATGAAACAATTACTGAGAACTTAAGTTCAAGGTACTGGATATGGGATGCAAGATTGAGTAGTAATCTTTCTGTCCCTGAAGGGGACCCTTAGATCATGACCTGAGCTGAAACTAAGAGTTGGATGCTTAACAGACTGAGCCAGCCAAGCTGTCTCTTGACCCTTAAACTCTGAAAGCAACCTGGGAAACAAGTTCTGAAAGTGTTTCTTGTAGTTACTCTTCAGAATGATTTCTTGAAGCTAAAAATGTGCTCTTCTTTCTTGTAGGATGACTTATTTGGGTGAATATTTCAGCATTTTTCTTTCTTTAAGATGTCACCATACTGTAGTCTATTCTAGCATTGTAAGGGAGATGTTTATAATAGGATTTAAACACCTATTTAGATATCAGTGGTAAAATAGAAAATCTTAAAATAATTGAGATGAACAGAAGGCAATTAGAATAAACTCTTAAAAATCTGTGCTAATTAAAGGAAAGGTCAGTCAAAATTCATTAAGAATCAAAAGTGTAAGATACTCTTTTCATTCATATTCTCACCCTAAAAATAATGTGAAGAAAAAAAAATGAGTTGTTTTTCCACTATCACATAATTGTTTCCTATTTCTGTTCTGCAAATTATCACAGAGGATACATGCAATCAAAACTCTATTTAAGCTCCCATAACCACAATCGACAAATATCTGTGTTACTATGGCAGAAATGAATCACAGAATACCTCTGTATCCTTTTGTTTAGAAGAAACTAAACTTTATCAGCCACTCTTAAATGGCCATTGAGAAATAATTGTATCACTTGCTCTGAGGGGCAATTTGGGCATTACCACCCTAGTTTTCCACACAGGATGTAAGGGATACACACTAGGGGGGTGCCTGGGTGGCTCAGTGGGTTAAGCCGCTGCCTTCGGCTCAGGTCATGATCTCAGGGTCCTGGAATCGAGCCCCGCATCGGGCTCTCTGCTCAGCAGGGAGCCTGCTTTCCCCTCTCTCTCTGCCTGTCTCTCTGCCTACTTGTGATCTCTGTCTGTCAAATAAATAAATAAAATCTTAAAAAAAAAAAGAGATACACACTAGGCATGTGCACAAATAAAAGGAGAGCAGAGTCAGAGACGACAGACACTACTCTTCCCTCTGTTGGGTTGGAGACCATGAACATGAAGGCAGAAACATACACCTGCAGAGACTACGTTTCTCTTGCTGATAAAATATGACAAAAAAATGAAGGAAGGTGAATCAGTACAACAGCATCTACAGAGTTTCTGTGTTGGGACCATTTCTTGCTTGGGAAGATGGAGGCATAGGAGGACAAATTCCAGGAGGACTCACAGACCTGTTCCTGTCAAGGCACGTCCATCACACATAGGGGAGTCTCTTGAACCACATAAAGAGATGTTGAACTAACTGGGAGACCAGTTTGAATATTGAGGAACCTGGGGGAGATCAGATAAAGGCCATCATCTCCAGAGGAGGTGAGCCAGCAAATGAAACGCAGTGGGCCTAAAACAAAAATGTTTGGAAATCATTTGTAGGAATATTCAACTTTAATGTCAGTATAGAAATGTACCCCCATTTCCCTTGCATCTTTTGAAATTGGTTTTATGGGCCCAGAGAATACCAAGCATGTTCACATGGAATTTATTTCATGAGCGTCTCTGAGTGTTTTCTTGTTTTCATCTTGGTCATTTTCCTTTAGTAATCCTGAGATGAATTTATCATGTAGCTATAATCAAGTTCAAGATTTGTCATCAGTAAACCAGGTATTTTTGTCACAGGTGTAGCCTGAGCTGTTTAATTATCTCTAAAGCCAGAGCAGAACCCGTCTTGTGCTGTAACTCCCACTGTCCTGTCACCTGTTCTGTTGCATCTGAAGTTTTTGAGGAACAAACTTTTCATTTTGCATCAAACAACTGACTATAAAACTATCCCTCATAAAAGGGACCAAAGACCGAGGGCACACAGGCTCAGGGCCAAAGCGAAGAGATATTACCTGTCATTGTCTGGTGCTATAAACTACAGAAGAAATGGGGTCTTTATCCTGATAGAATAAGAAAATACTACAAAGTTTTAAATCCTCCTGTAACAAAAATGTACAATTACAGGGTTATGGGACAATACAGAAATTGGTTCAAATAGTAGGGACCCTTTTGATTGCTAGGGCTTTTGTGCTCCTTAAATGTGCCCATGGTTCCCAGGGGGAAGAAACAGGAGGACACTGGAATCTCTGTGTTTTATGTTTATGATGATGACAGGAGATATCCCCTGGACTCACATACTTCAGAGCAAACATGAGGGGGTGTGGACTGAGGGGAGAAAAGAATTAGGAAATGAGAGAAAAAGGTATGAAGAATCCGCTCTACTTCATGTGGGCCACACCTGTTTATCCTTTTCTATTTTGAATGGCTCTTTCCAAAGCCTAAGGAGATGACTAATTCACTGCGAATGTGTTAATTCTCTTTGGGTTGATTGCTCCATAACTAAAGAGCAGAATCAGCTTCATGGAACCATCAGGAGATGAAGGAGGGAGATGTGTCCGGAGAGAAATCAGAGTGTGGTTGCCGGAAGATGGTGGCTGGACGCTGGCTGGCATATCCACACACACTGAGTTACAAGGTCGTGCTCACATGTAAGTGCAACTTAGTTAACCTTGGGAAAGAGCTCACACCCCATTGAGACTGGACAGTAAGGGCTGAGCAGAGAGCAATGGCTAACAGCAAGGACCCGGGAGCCAAATTGCATGAGTGCAAGTTCTCTTCCTGCAACTCACCTAGGGCAACTTACTTATTGTCTCTGACTCAGTTTCCTCATTGTGAAAAAGGGGCCATAGTAATAGAGAACACCTATGTTGTGAGAATGCTTGTTAGTTTGTGTGAAGTACCAGAGCTCTGCTTTGGGCATGACAAGCTTGCAGTGATCATTGACTCTTGTTATAGGCTGTTTATGGATCGGGAGGTACGAGGATAGGTAAGATTGTCACAGAGCTCAGAGAACTTCGTTCATGTGAAATTATTATTTCATTTTGTTTTGTTTTTACTTCAAAAGCTGAATTTGGGGAATTCTGTAACTTCATATTCTTGTTATAGAAAGCACTCTTCATAGACAACTTTTTGGCACTTTAATGTAGCAACCATCACCAGATTCATCAGACTAGGCATAGATGGTCTGTACTTAATGGTCACCGAAATCCTGGTTTGGGCTGACAAGGCTTCCTTCCTCCTGTACACCCTGGGGTCACACCTCACTCCCGAGCAGCACTTCAGTGATGGGCTTAAGCCAGTGGGGGTTTGTCCTAAGCTCTAGCGACTTGCTTCCGTGTGTGGTGTGTGTGTGTGTGTGTGTGTGTGTGTGTGTGTGTGTGTGTGTTTGTTTCACTGAAATGTTCACATTCTTCTTTATGTTTTGGCAGAAATTCATAAATCGATTCAAGGTGATTAAAAGCATGAAACGTGCCTCATGTAAGAGGTGCATTTTTAACTACAGTATAGTTCTTTTTTTTTTTTTTTAAGATTTTATTTATTTATTTGACACACAGAGAGAGATCACAAGTAGGCAGAGAGGCAGGCAGAGAGAGAGGGGGAAGCAGGCTCCCTGCCTGCAGAGAGCCTGTCACGGGGCTCGATCCCAGGATCCTGAGATCATGACCTGAGCCGAAGGCAGAGACTCAACCCACTGAGCCACCCAGGCACCCTACAGTATAGTTCTTTATACTTGCAGTAGAATTCAGTTTAATTGCCCTTAGCATATTTTCTGTGATAAATGAATGTCTAGTCTTATGCCCTCCTAAGAACCCCAACTCATTTCAGGAGATTTGATTCTATTCTATTCTATTCCACTCTGTGCCAGTCTACTCCTTTCCATTCTGTTCACTGAGGAAACACGAAATTCACAGCACACTGCAAGGCATGGAAATGAAAAGATAATTGAGGCAGAATCCCTTCTCAAGAGGAGTTTATAATGTAGTTTCAAATTTGAAATTTAGGTAGCAAATACTAGAAGTTTTGAAAGGTACATACATTCATTATTTCCAAGTTAGCTCATTAGTGCTAACTAATTGTAATTTAACAGTCCTTATGGTTTTAGTCCTCAAAGCTGCTGATGCCCCATGGATCCTTTTTTTTTTTTTTCCCCGCTGAACACCCATCCATTTCCCAGCCCCTTCAAGTGCTTGGGGAACAGCTCATAGCTGCTTCTCCTCTGCAAAATTGTTTTGGCTGAAGGCGGCTGCCTTGTACAGAGAAGCCTGAGATTATACCCCTTCCCTGTGTCACACTCAGGGGTGGCCACTGACAGGATGACATGGGAGTAAAAAATCCCAGCCCCCTTTTCTCATGGAGGTTCAGCTCTGTGTATGATTTATTCTCCAGGTGCCTGTGGATAAGGCTGCATCCTTTTTGGCTCTTTCTCCTTTGCTGTTAACCTTGCTTCTCCTAAAGCAACTCCTGCAAGAAATGAGATGCACCCAAATCCATGTCTTAATCTCTGCTTCCGGGAAAGTCCACTTAAGTCAGTTTCCTTGCTGTTTATTGCTTGTTTTAGGGATTTACAATGGGCGTCATGGTTTATATTCATCATTTTAGACCTGTCTTTTTATTTATTTGAGGGGAAGGAGGGGCAGAGAAAGGGGGAGAGTGAGAATCTCTAGTGTACTCCCCGCTGAGTGTGGGGCCTGACACGGGCCTCGATCACAGGACTCTGAGATCATGACCTGAGCTGAAACCAAGAGTGGGACATTTAACAGACTGAGCCACCCAGGTGCCCTAAACCTGTCTTCTTAAGGATTTTGTATTTTAAACTTATTTGTGGCCAGAGATTATTGGCATGAGGATTCTCTTCTCCCTTTTACTAAAACCGTTTTCTTACCCACATCTTTTACTTTCTAAAGACAGGTCTATGATTTCCAGCATATACTGCCTTCAGATACACCAAAGAAATCAATGAGCTCTGTTTTTGGAATCAGAGGGAGTATTTGCTCTCTGAATAGTCAGTGGAATGCACAGGGTATTCCTACAAATTACCAGGTGGTCCTGTAGCAAATCAGTTTGATAGTTCTTGAGTTATGATGATGTTCTTGAGGTAATGGCCAAAACAAATTCTGGAAAAAGAGCTAGGTTTCTCAGTTCACTTTGTTTGCTGTCTTCAGGTCCCAGGATTTCAAAAAAAAGCAATAGTTCTCAGTTTTTTAGATTTGTGTAATGCTCCTAGGATGGCCAAGCCTTCTATATATGGATTCACCCAGTGCTTTGATCAGTGATGAAGTACAAAGTATTGTTCTCTTGTTAGAACTGGATCCCATAAATTCCCAGCACTAGGAGCTTTAGCTAGAAATTTCAAAGATAGGCCCTAATGCAGGCAGCCTAATTCCCAGCTTGGGGCTCCTTTTATAGTACATCAGTGAAATAGTGAGATAAAATTACATTTCCTTTTTTTTTTTTTAAAGATTTTATTTATTTATTTGACAGAGAGAGAGAGAGAGAGAGATCACAAGTAGGCAGAGAGGCAGGCAGAGAGAGAGGGAGAAGCAGGCTCCCCACTGAGCAGAGAGCCCAGTGCAGGGTTTGATCCCAGGACCCTGAGATCATGACCTGAGCTGAAGGCAGAGGCTTAACCCACTGAGCCACCCAGGTGCCCCTAAAATTGCATTTCTATTTGCCCTAGTAATTCCTAGAATTTGAAGAGCTACCAAAGGCCCATTGATGTATTGTTCTGAAGTAGTAAGAATCTTAAAAATCAGGTTTTCTCTGTTATAAAAAGCCAGATAATTAACATTTGACCGCCTAGATATTCTCTTCATAGGAAATTTTTGTGTGATATATTCAGAGCCTTTTTCATCTCCCTAAATATTATCATCTTTTCCTCTTCCTAGCTCACGGAGATGTTGAGAAGATGAAGTGTAAAAAGGATCTTCCAAGTGCTTTGACCCGCTTGGGGGCAGCTTCTCAATTTAAGCTGGGCGGTATTAGCTCTAAGAGTCTGTGATTATTATGTAGTGTTGCTATGGACTTTCCTGGATTTGAATCATTTATCTATTTATACATCACTTCAGGAATTGTAAATTGTAGTCGGTAGGTCAGCACTGGCTTCCAAATAGTCAGTTTTGGCTATAAATAGAACGGAAAACTGCCCGCAGCTCATTCTATTCATTGGTATGTCCTGGTAATACAAAAAAAAGAGCCTGAAGGGTCCTTTCCTGGACTTTGTTATCTGACATTTGTCAGACACCCCTTTGGGGGATTAAAGACACAGAATATGTGTGCAGGAAGGGCTCTACCTCTAATTCTGTACGTGTGCCAATTCCTATCAAGTACTGGTTACCCTTAATTGTGTGTTGCCATTGTTATAACTCTGTTATTACTCCAGTTGTATGGCTGAGATAACTATACTCTGAGGGTAGAGTTACCTCCCTGTGCGGTCATAATGCTCTCTGTTCTCTGGAGCTGAAAAAGAGAAAGCTCTTCATTTTGCTGGATGTCACGGGTCACAGGTGTATCTGCCTGAGTTACAGAGATAGGGAAATTTGGCCACTGACTGGGCCTGATAGAGTCTGGATGATGAAAGCTTTGCTGCCAGGCCTTAGTTAAGAATGGGATGAGGTTCTCCAAAGATTTTGTACGCCTTTATCCTTTGCCCCCTGCCACAGTCTCCAGGTAATGTGGGCTGAGAATCACGCGGACAAATCAACAAAACCACAGAAGGAAGATTTCGTGGATTGCTTTTTAGGAAGCTCATTTCTCTTTCATTTTCCTGCTCCCAGCTCCCTGTTCTGGCATTCCTCATGGCCTAAGAGAGTAAGAGAGTTCTTGTCTTGTTCTGGAGAGCCCCTAATTTTCTGTGGTTTTCTGACTGGCTTCAGAGGTATACCACTTCTTGTCTTCTTCAGTTCATGAGTTTGAGGCATCGGACATTTACATTGCAACTCCAGAACTGTGCTGGGGACCGTATGCTTTTGTAAATGTGGAGTTATAACCTGTCTGTCCTGGACAGTCCTGGTTTATGTCTATTGCTCAGAATGCTTATTAATACCACCCTCTTTTATTCCCAGGAGTAGCCCAATTTGGACAGTAAATCATTGTGTGTCACATTTAGACTCGGAAGATTTTAGAAATTTGTTTTCCCCATAAACTATCTCAGACCCTAAAGGCAGGATTAGAAGCCCCTTCACATATATGCATGATACTTGGAAACACACCTGCCATGGCGTTTATTATTCTACTACAACCTAGAAGCTCCTTGAGGGCGAGGTTTATATTCCCAAATACCAATCTATTGTCAATTGCCATAGGAGTGACACATAAGGAAATAAAAGGAACTTCATATTGGATTGAAATAATTATTAAATTCATAACACAGGCCCATAATCCAGCTGGGGATGTGGGTTAGGGAAAGTGATCCAGAGCAAAAAGTGCCTTGAAGGGTGAGTAGGAGTTAGCTAGGAAGAGAAGAAAAGAGGACAGAGATTTTGGGCAGCATATTCATGGCAGAGGAGAGAAGACGCCGCAGTATTTCAGCTGACATGGAAGAATCCTAGGGTGTGAAGGGTTTGGCTAAAGATGAGTGGGAGGTTAAAAGCACAGGCTGGGGAGGGTCCGTACATAACACTGAGGAGTTTAGACTTTGTCAGGTAAGACCAGAAATAACTATCATTGATCAAACACCTAATTGTATGCCAGGCACTAGTCCCTTTGAATGCTTTATCTCAATTTGTCCTCACAGTCCCCCTAGGAATTAGGTACGGCTATTATTCTCGTTTAACATATGAGGAAACTCAGGTTAGAGAGAATTAAGTGATCTAACTGATGTCACATGGTTGAGTCTAGATTTGAACCAAGAGAGTTTGACAGTAAAGCCCAGCACATTCTCTTTTTCCTTTCCCCTTCTCTTCCTCTCTATCTCCCTCAGATACACAAACACACACACAACATCCCAGAGTCAGTGAAGATCCATTGAAAGGCTTAGGGCTGAAAAATGACATGATCAGACTTCTGTTTTAGAAGGACTCCCTTAATGGAGGTTTGGGAATGGAAGTTTGATGAAGGATACCAGGAGAAGGGATAATGTGAGAGGAGGTTGGTCCAGACGTCCAGGTGGGAAGGATATGAACCTGCTCCAAGGCAGTAGAGATGATGAAGAGGGAGTGAATCCAGGAGGTTTTGTGATTCAGCAGAATTTGAAAAGGAGCTTGAAGGTTGGATTTCACTTTCAAGCCTTCCATCTTTGGAAACTGGGTGGGTTCAATCAGGTGATACAATTGCCTGAAACTGAAAATCAGTGTGTAAACAGACTAGTTGATGAGTTTCAGTTTTGGGCAGGTTTGCTTTGAGTTGTCTGTGTAATATCCAAATGGATTTATTAAATAGTAGTAGAATATGTAGGACTGACACTGAGGCTAAAGACCTGGTACACTGGTATAGATGTAGGAGTCATCAGCATGAGATGGATGAAGTGACCCAGGATAGAGACAGACAGAAGGGAAGAGAGCCCAGGGTATGAGAATATGAGGGGCTCCTACAGGGGTCTAGGAAGGAGAGAGGAGAAAGGCAGGAGAAAAATCAGGATAAAATCAAAGTCCCCAAAACCAAGGAAGGAGAGAGACTAAAGAGAAGGAGATGGTGAATGGAGATAAAAGGTAGAAGGAAATCAACTGCAATAAACAGTGGTTTTCATGAGACTATCTGAAAATATTGCAAAGCTAAGTTGACACTTAAAGGTGTTGGAATTATAGTTGCTGTTCAATTCATTAAGAGTCTAATAGTATCTGACCACTAGTGTGTACCTTGATTTAAACCTAGTAGTCCCATTGATTAAAAGTTTTTGCCTTTGGGAGGCAGAAAAACTTTGGCCCCAAATTCTGCAAATGTCATCCAAATAGGATATCACTTTTGACTCTACTCACAGAGGGAGAATGTGAATATTATCAGGAACATAGCCTTGCAGTGCTGTACATCAGGGCTTTCTGAGCAAATAGCGTTTATCTTGATGTCATAACCCCAGTTCATCTGGATGAAATAGTGCAGTGCTGGCATTTTCATGGAATGGGTCACCAGACCCAGATGAAGAAAAATTGAAGTTATTGTACCCTAGTGTACCAGTCCTTTCTCTATGACAGCAGTTTTGTCCTTGTCCTTGATATAGATATTTGAAACACTCAAGTCTAATGAATTTTCTGCTCTGTCTGGATATGTTCCCTGGCAGCACATGGCAAACTTGAAAAAATATTGTAAAGGTTATCAAAGGTTAATAGTTTCTCAACTTTCTTTTTTCTAGGAAGATAGCAAAACCCAAATCCTTTCAGGCAAGGAGATCCAATAATATAACCATAATTAGAATGGTAACACTGCATGGATATTTTTCCACTGATAATTTGCCTTTATTTAAGAGCTTTATTTTATTTTTGTTGATACCCATAGCCTTCCAAAATTATTTGAAATCTTTTAAAATTGGGAGCAAAAATATAAAGGTAGTTAAAATAGAGCATCAAAAAAAAAAAAAACATGTAAAGGAAAAAAGGAAATAAATATTTGATAAGCCCAGTCTAATACATGTAGTATACCTTAACATCACATGTAGCTTTGAAATTTCTAATTGATTGAGATAAATTTTCTTTTGAGTATCTGAAAGCATTATTGATCAACTTTTCCCATTAGTCCTTTTAAATGACTTAGATGTCTTTCATAGTTGAAACGGAAGTAGAGATACCATGGCTTTTCCAAGGGAAATAGCACACTGCAGTAGAAACAGAATGGACCCACAAAGAATTGCCACCTTCTAAATATGAACACAGTATTCTTATCTAATTTGGCAAATCATTCTGGTACTTGTAATGGTTCTTTTCCTTCTTTCTTCCTTAGGGTTTCTCCAACACTCTAAACCATCTCACAGCTTACTAGGTGAATTCCATTCTGCTTCTTTACGATCCTGGCTGCTATGGTCTGAATGTGTCCACCCCCCCTCCAACTTCCCCCTCATCCCAATTCATATGTTGAAATCCTAACCTTCAGAGAGGATGGTATTAGGAAGTGTGGTCTTTGGGAGGGTTAATTCATGAGGGTGGAACCCTCATGAATTGGGTTAGTTTCTTATAAAAAAGGCTCCAGAGAGATCCCTGCCCTTTTACCACATAGGACACAGACAGGTGTTCTGACTCTCACCAGGAGGTGACCATATTGGTGCCTTGACATTGGACTTCCCAGCCCCAGATCTGTGAGAAATAAATTTCTGGTGTTTATAAGCCACCCAGTCTGTGGTATTTAGTTATAGCAGCCGGACTGATTAAGACACTGGCTAAGAGAGGGCAGAAAGTATTGACAGAGTAGTGTGGTTGGATTACCATGTGGTTTTAGTAAGGCAGTAGGAACAAGCAAAGTGATAGAGTTTGAGAAGAAAGCATGTGGGAGTATCTCTAAGTCAGGAAGACAGAGCTTGTTGGTAGGACTGATCGAAAGTTCAAAATCCATGGTAGATATGCCACCAACCTTCCTCTTCAGTGGAATTTTCACCTTGTCTCTCTTCCTATGAAAATTGAACGCAACATTGATCTCGCCATTGTAACCATTGTTGGTTTATTTGGCTTATTCGGGTACTACTGAACTATATATGGAAACATCCAGGAGGTGAAAGCCTCTGTTGAGCAGATGTTTTGAAATGGGGTTAAATGACAGGAAACACACACACACACACACACACACACAAAAGCCAGGTCATGCAGTACCCATTGGGAAGCTTGTCAGAGTTCCAGAAACAAGCAAGTTTAGGAATATTCTATAGATGAAACAGGAAGTATATTTCTCACCATCTTCTCCTTAAATCTCATCTGACTCTGCATTTCAGTGGATTCTAGAATATTTCCTCTGCTAAATGAAGTTTATAAAGATTGGTTTACATGCCCTGTCAATCATTTTGAAGAACACAGTCTCCATTTGTCATGAAAGAAAATAGCCTCTGAGTTTCTCTTTTGCAAGCTAAACATGATGCCTTGAGCTGTAGACAGTCTTTCCTGATGTCACCAATATTGCTGATGGGCAGAGTGACATTTATATATGAAGAGGCCTTATGGTATTCTGTATTCAACTAAGTGTTGCAATTACTGAGCAAAAACAGTCAACATCATCAGGGAAAGATCACTTCCAAGTTGGTAAGTACCTACTGCTAAGTAACAGTAGAAAAATCACCTGTACAATCCACTAATGGCTGAGTACGATACCAGTGGTTCGAGCCTCATTGATGTGATTTGGTTTTAACTGCTGTATGTGAATAACAGTTTTAGGCATCATTTACATCTCTCCTTTCCTTATAAATAATTTAGGAAAATCTTCCCTTACTTCATTTTTAAAGACTAGATTAAAATAGAGTGTACTTTGTATGCATATTTATTACTTTTCCGGGTTTCTGTAGCCCTTCTTCATAACACATCTGCTTATATAACACAGATATTATGATATACCTCCACAGGACATTTTCTTTTGAGACAAAAAACAGGTGTTGTGAGTCACAGAGGCTAATTTTTTTTTTTAAGTTAAAGTCTGGGAAAATTTAACCTGACTCAATCTGCTTTTTCATTGTGAAGTAAAGATTGACAGGATCCACCAACGAATTTCATCTTAATGCATTTGATGCATTTGAAAACAATCAGATACAAGTTTTGCTCGTTATTCTTCTACTAGACTTTCTTAAAAACTGAGAGTTGTCTGATTTCATATCTCTTGAGCAAAATGAAAACACGAATTCCATATTACTTAGTATGATATGCTGCAGTTCATGAGCATTTGAGTAAGAGGTAAGATCTGACCTCAAGTTGGTTAGTCTCACCGGCGAACAATTTGTGTGAACACAGAAATATGTACAGAACCTACACGGAAGTGTCAAATGAAAGGCACACATTGTAAAGGACTAAAGGAGCCTTGTAATATTCAAACCTGGTCTGTTTTAAGGTCTGCCTTTCAAGATAATGAATGATTATTTTTATTATTATGGTTTTATCCATTCCTGATATTTAATGACAATAAAAATAGCTGATAGCATTGAATAAATAATGCCAGCCTCAGGTATTGTTTTCATTGCCTTACATGTTTTATTTTATTTCATTCTTGTAATAACCCCATGAAGAACACAAAGCACAGAGTGGTTTGGCCATAAGGAGTAGGACAGTGAACCATGTGTGGGCCCAGTCTGGCTTGGGAGCCTCTGTTCTTAAGAGCTCTGCTACCCAGAGATGGCAAAACCTACTCAAGTCATTGATGAAGAATTACCTGTGCTATGTCCAAATTCATCAAACTATATATATTACATACACGCAGGGAATTTATTTATTTATTTATTTTTGTGTATCAGTTATACCTCAATAAGACTGTTATTAAGAACTAGTTAAAAATTTAAAAAGTGAAAAAAAGGGCTCACTTAGTTATACATGTTTAGATTTTTTTTGTTTTATTTTTTAAAAGATTTTATTTATTTATTTGAGCAAGAGAGAATGAGAGAGAGAGAGAGCATGAGAAGGGGAGAGTCAGAAGGAGAAGCAGACACCCTGATGAGCAGAGAGCCTGATGCAGGACTTGATACCAGGACTCCAGGATCATGACCTGAACCGCAGGCAGTCACTTAACCAACTGAACCACCCAGGCACCCTAGATATTTTGTTTTTTATGTACCAACCCTCAGAGGGTCTCAGTAGCTGTTTTAAGGCTAAAGCACCTAGGGTTCCCTCGCTCTATATTTATCTGATGATATGATCAGATAATTTCGATAATTCAAATAATTGGGTGAGTTCTTTTTCTATCTTAAATATTCAGATTAGCTGTTAACATTAGCCATGTCAAACCTCCTCCCAAGCTACGTTAGACAGGCCATGGAGATGTTGTTTGTATGGAGCAATTATCACCGTTATGTGCTTATTGCTGTCTTTGCGTGTCTTTTCAATTTTTTTTATAGGGGAAAAAAAAACAGGATTAAAAGCTAGAAGTATTTTCTTTCTCCTGCTAAGCTCTAATTTGAAATAGCAGCAGCAAAAAGTTGTTACATAGAGGGCACCAGGCGGGGGTGGGGGGGCTTAGTTGGTTAAGCATCTGCCTTCAGCTTGGGTCATGATCCCAAGGTCCTGGGATCCAGTCCTGCATTGGGCTCCTTGCTCAGCAGGGAGTCTGCTTCTTCCCCCTCCTCTGGCTTATGTTTTCTCTCACTCACTCTCACTCTCAAATAGATATTTTTTTTTAAAGACCTTACTTTTTTTTTTTTTTTTTTTTTTTTTGTCAGAGAGAGAGCACAGCATGGGGAGAGTCAGGCAGAGGGAGAAGCAGGCTCCTTGCCCAAGGTGGGACTTGATCCCAGGACCCGAGGATCATGACCTGAGCAGAAGGCAGATGTTTAACCAACTGAGCCACCCAGGCGTCCCAATAAATAAAATCTTGAAAAAAAATAAAAGTAGTTACATGGATTTATTTGTTTTCTCTTTAGCTTTTACAATCAGATCAGCTCCAATGGCTCAGGGTGGCTCAGGTGAATATGTGAAACTAATTTGCCTATTGTAGATGAACTTATCTAGATAACAAACGAATGAAAAATTAACAAGATTCATCAGTACTGCTTTTCTCTGGAGCTCTGTTTTTTTTCTTTAATTTATTACTTGAGAGAGCGAGTGAAAGAGAGAGAGAGAGAACAAGTTGGGCGAAAGAGGCAGAGGGAGAGGGAGAAGCAGACGCCCCGCTGAGCAAGGAGCCTGACATGGGCTCAGAGATCATGGACCCTGAGATCATGACCCAAGGAGAAGGCAGACTCCGAACGGACTGAGCCACTCAGGCACCCCTGGAGCTCTGTATTACCGAGAAGCTTCACTGACCAGGCTTACTATAAAATGCTTTATTGAGATATATGAAGAAGATACTTCTCAGGCTACACAGCATTTACAGCATTTCTGTGTTCACTTATTGTTGGATAAGTTAACTGGAAAATTCAACACCATCTTCACCTCAGCTCAGTATATAAAAACCTGCCAAGAATGAAGTGGTAGGGGATTATGGAGATAAATATATTTCACTCATTCTTATACTGTCATCTTCAATAATCATTTCTGGATCTCAGGAGCAAACACTTGAATATATTTATAGTTGATTTCCATTGTCCTATTCTTTCCAAGTTCTTCTTCTTCTTTTTTTTTTTTTTTACTTTTTATCCTTTCTCTTTTTATTTTTTTTCCCCTAACACCTGTCTGTCATATTCCTGTAGTGGAGAGTTACTAATTTTTGGCATTGAAACATTCACTTCTCTTAATTAACAACACCATCATCTCCCTTTGAAGAATTGCTTCTCCCTTGTTTTGTGCAGGAGTTGGGGAGATGAAAAATATTCGTGCCTCATACTAGAGATGTGGAAAAGAACTCTGTGGGCTTCTTGTACTGAAGCTCTTTACAGATTTTCTTGGTACAGCCAAGAGGCAAGGTATGTAATGTCCTAGTATCCTGAATCTTGAGCTAGGGTGGGGGTAGAAAATTGTCTTTCATTTATGTATTCAGGGGTGGCACCAGGTAACACTATGAAAACGTTCCTTCAATAAGGCCTTCTGGAGCCTCCTGTTCGTGTATGTAATCTTATAAAAAAAATTATTTATCTAAGTAATCTCTACACCCAATGTGGGGCTTGAATTTGCAATCCTGAGATCAGGGTCACATGCTCTTCCAACTGAGCCAGCCATGTGCCCCTCTGTGCATGGTCTTTAGCCTTCCTTGTGATCTTGGGAGCCCCTCCATATCCTATTATTAAATTTCCTTTTTAAATTAGTCAGAGTCCATTTCTATTTCTTCCAACAAAGGAGTCCTAATTGATACTATCTTTGACTGTGTTTTCTTTTCTTTTCTTACTGATTTTTACCACTCCCAGCTCAACTTTTTTTTTTTCTCAAAGATTTTATTTATTTATTTGACAGACAGATCACAAGTAGGCAGAGAGGCAGGCACAGAGAGAGAGAGAGGGAAGCAGGCTCCCCACTGAGCAGAGAGCCCGATGCGGGGCTCAATCCCAGGACCCTGGGATCATGACCTGAGCCGAAGGCAGAGGCTTTAACCCACTGAGCCACCCAGGTACCCCAGCCCAGCTCAACTTTTATCTCCTTCTTTTTGAACCCTTGGAGTTTGTAGTTGTTTTTTTTGTTTGTTTGTTTGTTTTTTGTTTTGTTTTGCTTTCTCCCTCCACCCACCAAGACATACTACTTTCTTTGATTTCATTGAGATTGATTTGTTCTTTTCTTGTGGGGCTTATTTTTTCTGCATAGATTTTTCGTTTGCCTTGTTAAAACTTTCTCTTGTGTGATCTTGCATTATCTTGGATTTTCAGTCAAGAGGTTCCTATCAGCTTGCTCATCCTTGAGTGGGGTCTTTCTGTTCCAGATCAGCTTTCTGGGATTCAGTCTATTGAAGAGGAGACACCTTGGGAGTGATCAGAAACAGCACATAGCTTGGCTGCTTGGTCTGCTTTCTAAGCTTTTTTTCATCACACTCTGCCATAATCATGGGCCTCTGCACACAGGAAGTCTGTCAGGCTCATAGTAAGTCTTCTTTGCACATTACAGGTGTTTTCATGTAATTTCACCAGAGGGAGGCTTTGAAGATGGCAAGCTTAGTCTGCAGTGCCCCCACTTTGCAGGGCACCTTCTGAGTTTCTGTTCACATGGTCAGATATGCTAACATAAGATATTTGAACCTCAACTGCACCAACTATCTGTTTCTACTCTGATTTTCTGTCTGCCACACTGGCCCCAGATCAAGCAGTATTGGGCTGGCCATTGGGATCTAGGCAAAGTGTAGAAAAACATCTTTATTGTTAAGCTTACTTTTTATGCTGAGGATTTTTAAGTAACTTACAAGTAACTTTCCAGTTTGTCTCTAAATATCTAGATATGCATCTTCGAAGAGAAAAAAAAATTCCAACAGAGTCAAAAATAGCATTGTTTTTCTTAACAAAATTAATAATAAAGCCTAAATGGAATCTAGCATCCTATTCTTATTCAAATATCTACACTCAAAATAGCTTGTATGGCTGGGGACCTGGGTGGCTCAGTGGGTTAAAGCCTCTGCTTTCGGCTCAGGTCATGATCCCAGGGTCCTGGGATCGAGTCCCGCATCAGGCTCTCTGCTCAGCGGGGAGCCTGCTTCCTCCTCTCTCTCTGCCTGCCTCTCTGCCTACTTGCCATCTCTGTCTGTCAAATAAATAAATAAAATCTTTAAAAAAAAATAGCTTGTATGGCTGATTTGTTCAAACCAGGATTCAATCTAGTACCACACTTGGCATCTGGATATATTTCTTCATCTTTTTTTTTTTTTAATAGTATACCTCCTTTCTCATCACTCTGACTTGCCAAAGAGAGTGGATCTTCTGCCCTGTAGAATTTCCCACCTTCTGTGTTTGCTTTGTAGCCTTTTATACTGTTTAGCCTGTTTCTCTATTCCCTGGAAGTTAGACTTAAAGAATTGATTATATTACATTTAGATATTTTCAGTTACAGTACCCTCTCTGTATTTCTCACTGCATCATAGGAAGAGACACATGGTTGTCCTACCAAGCTCAGTTTGACTTCTGTGTTAGAGACATGACAGCATGATTTCTTAACGGTGGAGTTATGTTTTCCCCCTTGTGACCAGAAAGATATCTGTGTAGTCTTGCTTTGGTCCCAGGTGAAGAGCTAGTAGCTAGTTTTCTATCAATCATTCACCTGATATTTGACAACAAATGGCAATCCTTGCTTGAGTCAATAATTTCATTCTGGGGGTTACAAAATGACATTCTAGAGAGGACCCAGTATATGCCTTCATCTTCTCTTGGTTGGTCTTAGTCTTCCCGTGCCGTTCCCCACCTCCACAACTCATTGTTCCCCTGGCAGTCAGAGGAACTCCTGGAGTGTCAGAGCATGTTAGCTTTCTGCTCAAACCCTCTAGTAGCCTCCCCTGCCACTCACAGAAAGCCCACAGCCATCACACTGGCCCATAAAGCTCTTCATGTCCTGGATGCCAGCTCACTCTCTGATTTTATCTTCTACCATCTCCCTTTTCTCCTTGCTCATTCTGCTCTAGCCACACTGGCCTCTATGCCGTTTCTAGAACACCCAGATGTATTCTAGCCAAGGTTTCCTTAGAAATCGCTCTACACACTGTTAATTAGCATGATTTGCTCATCACTCCAGGTTCCTTCTCAAGTGATATCATAGGAGAGAAGACTTCCTGACCACTCTACTGAGAAGAACTCCCCAACTCCTCTATCCACACTGTCTATCTGCCTACCTTGCTTTATATCTGCTCATGTGTTTGTTTGGCATGCTATATTTACTTTTCTGGATGGCTTCCTACTGGAGTACAAACTTTGTGAGAGGAGATTCATTGTTTATTTTTCCTGTGTCATATATCCCTGTGTCCTTAGCTCGAATCATAGTACCAAAGTTGACACACCATAAATAAAAAAAGAACAAATGACTTAATACTTGGTGAGCGTTATACTTTAAAACTGAGAAGAGTTGTTTCTTTTTCAGAGGAGTCACCTGGCTAGAGGAAATGTCACCTCTTTTTCTTCATGCTTTTGCTGAGACATTGGAAGATGCATTTTGGGAAATGAGATCTATACAATATAATTTCCATAAAGTGCAACTCAAAAGATACTTCTCAAGGACACAGACTCTTGTTCCAGCTTGGAACTCTTCAGGAGGGAAGTAGAAATTAAGTGAACTTCATTCTTTTTGTATTTTCAAAGAATCTCCTGCTGCGTAATCAGAGACAACAGGTCACCAGTGATTAGTCTCCAGTTACACTCAACCCACCTCTACCAAAGGCAAATGAAACACAGTGAAGAGCCATTTCCTTCCTCAGAGTCAAGATTTGCTTTATTAAGGATTATTTTTATACTTCTTAACAGGCTCATGAGTAGAACTTAGATTCAGAGAATTGCTTTTATCCCATTCATTAAAGAGTCATTGGATTTTTAAAAGCCCTTGCTAAAAGCCTAGAGAACTATAGCCCTAAATTCATGCACTCCTTCAAAAACTCAGATCACTCTTAGGTATCTTGATTAAGTGACCCCAATAAAATTGTCTCAAAAAGAGGAGCAGTGAGCTTTTGTATATATTTTTAAAGGATAGTTTAGAAATGCCCATTCTCTCTTTAAGCTCTGTTCTTCTGTCCTTTTCCTTGAGCTATCCTTTCAAATGCCTATGCCTTGCACATACATATTGATATAATAGGCCTTTTCTCCAGGATCCCTCCGACGTGTCCCACAGTGATCCTGATTTAAACAGACGGGGGCCTTATACTTTGTTAAGTGAATGAGACGTATGGCTAATGATGTGGCTTGTGTTCAACCAAAAAGCTGGGGATGAGACCGACCATTTCCCTTTGATCAGATCATCAGTAATACTCTTAAAGGCAGTCCCCCTCTTCTCTCCTTTGGACACACACTGCCCTAATCTAGGCTTCAGGGGAAAGGGAATAAAAGGTAATTATAATATTTCATTTACTTCCCGCCTACGGGGATTAACATGGAAGTCCAATGCAATTACATGGTGACAGCGATGAAGACTGAAGCCAATGGAGCTGCCTGTCTCTGCTACATAAAGCAGGTCATCCAGTTACTGCTGGACAGCAATTTTCAGAAAATCTTGTAATTAGGTTGTGAAATGGTGGCAAATAGGATGAACTGAAGAGGCAGATGTGTGGCCCAAAGTAATTTGGTTTCTACTAAAATGTGCTACAACCCACATCCTTCCTATTTATTAAAGCCCTATAATATACCATGTTACGCTATTATGGAGGGTAATGGGGAGTCAGGCACTTAACTGTAATGAAATTAGATTCCCCCTTGCCAGCATCAGAAGCAGAGTGACATTTTCTTGCAAAAGCTGTGAAAGTGGTTTCTCAAAAATAGACTTAAAAAAAAAAAAAAAAAGAACCCACTGGAATCCACTTCACCATAAAGAATAAAACAGCTAAATGCTGATGAGGTTGGACACTTTATTGTCCCTCTGTACTTCCTTCTCTTAATTCGAAGCTGTTGTAAAGCCAGACAGGTAGAGGGGGAGACACCATAGTCAATGAACCTTCATGTCGTATCAGTCTCCAAAGAGAACGAGATTGCTTGCTATTTCTGGGAAGTGAATAACAACAGTGATGTTCAGCCTTGCAGTTATAGTCCTGACTTCTGGTGTCCTCTTGACTTTGCATTGACTTTTCTTCTCTTCTTTTAAAGCATGGCTATAGAAAACCTCCAAAAGGTAGGAAGATTGGAAAAGAAGCACCTCTATAATATGATATTATAAATAATTCAAAAGTTTGTGGGGATGTATTGTCTTTGTGTGAGATTATATTAAAACATTGGTTTCCCTAGTTTTCCCCAAATTTATTCCCGATTTTGTTAGACTGATCTACCTGGCTCTTTGGAGCTGTATCTGATTTCGAATGTGAATCGGTCTAATCACTCATCAAAGAAAGTAACAATGCCAGGCATCATCAGGTGGTCAGAAGAAGGATAGTACAAAATCATTAAGAATCAGTGGGAAGGATCCCGTACGTTGATTAGAAACTGACTATAAGTAAAGATCATAATGTAACTGGGGAAGCAGTTTTTAGTAAACGAAGAGAAGTACAAGATTGTTTTAGAAACAGAGCCCTCGGAGAGAGAAGTCACCTCTCAGTGGTGAGCACCACAGCATGGAACTCTGTGCGGGGGGGGCCCCTGGCGAAGAAAGGCTTTGTTGGACTCAACCCACCAGAGATGCAGACTGAAAACAAACTGACGAATCATCGTGGCACCACTGCCAGTGGGAAGCTTGCTGCCAATCAAGGGCCAGAACTCTCTGAGGAAGAAGAGAGGCAATTTAGCAATAATAAAGATGCCTAATCACGAGGCTGCAGAGCTCAGCATGAGACAGTGGCCTTGGGAAAGCAGAGCTGCCAAAAATGAAATGTTACCTAGGGAGGAAATTCAGGAATGTCGGTAGAAATGGCATGAATATGACTAGTGATATCATGTACTCTCTTAAAAGCAGATATGCCAGAGCTGCAAGGTCTGGAGAGGAATTTATGATTAATATTCCAAGACCCTTAGGAGATGGCCCAAGATCAGATGATAGAACCGAGTAAACAGAAAGTTCCAGTGAGATTTCCTGACCTTGATTCCAGTTAGGATGAGGGACAGACCATTACTTCCTGAGCTGTTTGTTTGCTTTTGTTTGAAATAAAACATAGTTTGGCTCAGATTTAGAACACAGTTTCTTTTAGAAGAGAGTACAGTGAGGTATCAACCTCTATTAGTATAAGGCAGGCTAGATTTTCTGGAGCATTTTTCCCAAATTAACTTAACAAAGATTATTTTACCTCCTATTATTGCAGTGTCTATCATGGTATTCAGAAAGATATATAAGAAAAACATGAAAGGAGCAGTTCCCTTTCTTGAGGAGCTTACAATCTCATCATGGTGACTTACAGAGACAATAGAATCAACTATAATTCAATACCATAGAAGATGTACAAAGAAACTAAGGAAGAAACAATGGGGAGAGAGAAGTTAATTCCAACTAGGAAGGTCAGTGGAAGAAGACATTTAGGTTGGCCTTGAATTCTAGGGAGGGTTTTTATAAGTGGTTCTAGAACAGGGAAAGACATTCTAGGTGAAAGGAACAAGTTGGGAGATGGAAAAATTTAGGGTATTCCAATGTGATGGGTATAGGATATAGAAGCAGTCTCTGTTAGGAGAGCAAGTCCTAAGAATTTGCTTATGAGTATATATATGTCTTTCCAGATCTTCCCCTCTAACCCACATTGCTGACTCAAATTTATCATTCATTTTAATCTTTTGGGGTTATATTCACTTAATGAGATTTTTATAACTTCAAAGTAGTTTTAATTATACTCTTGTGGGAGATATAAAAATGCAGAAGGTATTTTCTGTGCTTAAAAAGTTTGAAATTTATTCAGAGCTACTCATCGGAAACAGACAGTCCAAGGGCCAACTGAATGTGTGGATGAGTTTTTACAGGATGTTAGAATAGGATATGGGCTGAGGAGGTTTGGAATATATCATGGAACTGGGGGGAACAGCTCTTGGCTTGAAGACAGGTGGGACCAGAAAATGCATTGAGGAAGAGGCAAAATATTCAGGAAAGGAATGCATATGGAATATTTGAGTAAGAAAGTTGACTTAAATATAAGAGATGTACAGTGAATATACCTAGAAAGGAAAATTGGGGCCAGATTCTATAGGTTCTTAAATGCTTGCCTAGCACTTTTGGCAACTACTAAGAAGTCATTGGAGACTACTGAGAAAAGAATAAAACAAAAGCATGAAAACATAGAGCTGGAGAGGATATTGGAAGTCATTGAATCTTCTCCCCATATTTTATGAAAAGGTTAAATTACTTTGCTAATGCTATATAGGGCATTTGGCAGAGTCTGCTTTGGAAAACAGGTTTCCATAAAGCAAAAACATAAAAATTATATTAGGAATATAAATCTGGAAGATATTCTCCCTCATAATGTTTTTTTTTTTTTTCCTCCACAAACCAAATATGTCACCTGTGTGGCAGAATGCAGTAAGCTATTAGCATAAGTTAGTTTACTGATTAGCTATTTAGTCACCTTGTAAGGCCCTAATATTGGGCAATTACATGAGTGGCTGGGTGGCGGGGGAGAGTAAAAGCCTTTGAATACAAGGTGCTGTCCTGGAGTCTTAGAGATCATTCACGACCAAGATCACACATCACACTAGGGGTTGGGGCTTCAACATGTAGATTTCAGAGGGACATAAACACGCTGGCTATAAAATCAGTGACTTGCCTCTAAGAGGATACAATAAGGGTGATGAATATACATGATTACCTGTATGTGATTGTGTGATTATGTTGGATAAAATAGTAACACACATCTTGCTGGAATTTCTCTCATGCTCGTATTGAGGAAGCGAGTGCTATGTTGGGAAGCCTCGTGTGGCAAGAAACTATGGGTGACCTTCAGCCAACAGCCAGTAAAAACTGAAACCCTCAGTCCTACAATAGCAAGGGACTAAACTTTCCCAAAAACCCAACTGAGCTTGCAAATAGATACTTTACCTGTTGAGCCTCATATGATGGTATTTGGAAGTGGAAACTCTGGGAGGTGATTAGGTTTAGATGAGGTCATGAAAAAGCGTTCTTATGATGAGATCAGTGTCCCTATAAGAAAAGGAGGAAAGACCAGAGCTCTTTGTCTCTCTCTGCCATGTGAGGATACAACAAGAAGGTAGTCCTCAGCAAGCCAGGAAGAGGCCCTTCCCAGACACAGAATCTGCCAGTACCTGAAATTTGACTCCTAGCCTCAGAACTGTGAGAAATTAATGTCTGTTGTTTAAGTCACCCAATCTATAGTATTTTCTTTTTTTTATCAGCCCAAGGAGACTAATACACAGATCCTGCCATACTCAAGGGGAGGAGATCACACAAGGGCCTGAAAACCAGCAGTAGGAATCATGGGCGCCACCTTAGACTCTGTCCACCACAATAGGTAATACTGTGGTAGGCGTGATTATACCCAGTTTACTGAAGGGAAATCTCAGTGAAGGTTGACTGAAGTCGATTAAGTTATCTATTGCTATAAATTTTGTAAATAATGAAGCCAGGATTAAAATCCAGTTTGATTGGCAACACAACCAACACAGCCAAACTGTCACCACACTGTATGGCAAAATTGCCACTTTTCCTATGTGCTCTACTACAACCTCTTACCCTCTATACCAGAAGTGGATGCTCTGAGATTGTAAGAGATGATGGAGTCATCCCGAAGCATGCATTGCGTAGTAGAAAGAAGAAAAATTTGGGGGGGGGGAGCACCATTCCAGGAAGGACTTAAGTGAGATTTTTCCCCAAATCTTTAGAGATTTTAAACAATCTGGGTTCATATATGGCTCCCTTCTCCCTCACCACATTCCAAGTCACACCTGCATGATGCATCTAATTTTCTCTCTCTCTCTCTTTTTTTTTTTTTTTTTAAAGATTTTATTTATTTATTTGACAGAGAGAAATCACAAGTAGGCAGAGAGGCAGGCAGAGAGAGAGGAGGAAGCAGGCTCCCCGCTGAGCAGAAAGCCCGATGTGGGGCTTGAACCCAGGACCTGGGATCATGACCTGAGCCGAAGGCAGCGGCTTAACCCACTGAGCCACCCAGGCGCCCCTCTCTTTTTTTTCTTAAAGATTTTATTTATTTATTTGACAGAGAGAGAGAGGGCACAAGCAGAAAGAGTGGCAGGCAGAGGGAGAGAGAGAAGCAGGGTCCCTGCCAAGCAAGGTGCCTGATGTGGGACTCAATCCCAGGACCCTGAGATCATGACCTGAGCCAAAGGCAGATGTTTAGTGAATGAGCCACCCAGGTGTCCCTAATTTATTTTCTTTTTAAATTTTCAATGATTCCATGTGATCAATGTTAAATAAATGGCTTTACGAAGACTCTGCCATCAATCTTTAGATTTTGTATGAAGACTAAAAACAGAAATTATTGTTTTACTATGTAAAATCATAGAAACAGACTTTGTCCTCTATCTTGAGAAATATATATTGTATATAAGAAATTCATGTCTTGTTCATTACATTTTCAAAATTTATACTGACTTAAAATAAATCATGTGTCATATTCTTACTGAATTTATTTTAAGATTAAGTAGGGAACATCCATTTATTCATTCACTTATTTTTTTTTCACCCATTCACTCATTAAACATTTTTTTAGACTAGGACTTGTTGGGGTTATGTGGTGGATAGGACAGAGCCTTACATTTACAGAACTAATGCCCAGAGTCCCTTTAATCCCTTTCCCCCCATTTTGACTGAGAAACTTTTACTTCATTTCATTATTTTCTGAGGTGTACCTTCAATTGTGATTCTAAGAGCTAGTTTCTTGTTCAATATCCCTCCAAGACATGTGAACCCTTCTCCAGGTTTTCCAGCCCTCAGTTGTCATCAGGTTTATTTGAAAAATAGAATATGCTGAAAGTACTTAAATCTTGTCCTGCAGGTCAAGAGGAAAATGCCCACCAAGTCAGGGGCAGATAAGCACTTCATGGTTCCCCCTTTCTCACTTTCTCATGTTTCCTCCTATTAGTTACTTGCAGGAAAGATGGCACCCAGCAGTGTGTCTTGGCAGTAATTTCCCTCAGCTGAGCCTTCTGGGGCAGACTTTGGTGACCATTCCAGTGATAATGACTCCTCCTTGCAGCTCCTCTCAATAGCACGTGGTGAAAGGAAAATTCCATGGCTGTCCCTGTCAGCGATGGCAACTGCTCTCGATCTTCCAATAGCTTCTGAGGGAGCAGCAAGCCAGAGTGAGGAATTTCTAACAGTGGGCCCTGTTGGCAACTGGAGAAAAATCCTTACTTCCTACTACTTCCAGTAACCCGTCCAGCCCAAAAAAGTTTTCAGAATGGACAATGCTGTATCTTCTGGAAGTCAAGTGTGAGTGCTCAAAATTGCCCTTACAACGTCCATTTGATAGTGTCACACTCACTAACTAT
Source organism: Enhydra lutris kenyoni (assembly GCF_002288905.1). Lineage (NCBI taxonomy): Eukaryota > Metazoa > Chordata > Mammalia > Carnivora > Mustelidae > Enhydra > Enhydra lutris. The sequence goes on from NW_019154087.1 coordinate 78,271,437, forward strand.
CCCCTTATACTCTCTTGATTGTGCCAGACTCCTTTTTGACTCAACATGACCTCTTTTACTTGCTAAGGAGTGCAAGGATCTAGCAACTCTTCTCTTTTTTCTCCCAGCGTCTGAGTCTGGGTAACTGGGAAATTTCCCAGTTCTACTCATTTATGCATTTACCATTTTTCTTGAGTGTCTATTCTAAGAACTGTTGAGATATAATAGTAGTTATAATATAACTCTTGAGGTTCATAATAATCTTCATATATTGTGTTAAAATATTAATATCCATATAAATACATAACTTGTATTAAATACAATAAAAGTGAAACAGAGGGTGCTATGAAAGAAGGTAATGACGGGAAAGGGTCTGAGGTAAGGCTGCCCTGGGAAGGTGATGTTTAAACTCAGATCTGAAAAACTTGCCAACAAGGGGTATCTTTATTTAGGAACTGGAGCTGTGCAAGCAGACCAGTTTGTCAGGAGGTATATACCAGACACAGATCCTAAGTATTCTGATGATTTAAAGATATCCCAAGGGAAGAAGCCTAATGTCAAGTGGGATATATCAATCTAATCCAAAGAAACCTAGTTCAAAAGAGTAATATATAAACGCGGGTGTCACCTTTATATACATGATAATTATAGCCACCAGACATGCATGATAAAATTGCTCAGGGAGAAGGTGAGGTGTCAGTAGATAGAGGGTCTCCCAGACTGAGCCTTTAGTAGCTCCGATACTTAATGGCTGGCGGAGGAAGAAAGATGGAAAATGCAAAAATCCAATTCTAAGTTCCCCTATCATACCTTCTCCCTGGAAGACTGGAGATTCCTCATGCTTTGTAAGTTTAGAAATTGATTTATGCGGATGTCTTTATAGCCTTAAAAAAAGTGAGGGCCTATGAAAAGACCTTTGTGCGACTATCAAATTAATGTCCATCTTCATCAGACTGAAAGTTGGACGCGTGCAGAGAACCCCTCATTCTCTCATCCACTCCAAGATTGAGAATAGTGCCTGCCTGTATGGGAACTCAGTGTTTGCTGATTCAAACTATCACAACCTCTGGGAATAATAGAGCAATTTAAACAACTGCAGTAGGCTTAAGTGCCCCAACAAAGGGAATAACTTAGAATAATTCTAATAAGTATATTGATATGCACACATGCACACAGACATACCCACAACAAGCAAATTCACTGTTCACAAAAAAATTGAAAACACACAAAATTTTTTCATTTGTTCATAACTGTCTACCTGGGCTGGGAGAAATACGAAAATATGAATATTTCATTTTAGAGACCTCTATGGAATAGAATGTGTTGCTAGATCCAAAGAGGAAAAAAAGGAAGAAAAAACATACATTTGAGGTTAAGACAGTTGGTAAGAACTCAAATAAGCTTGATGGATTTATCTCTAACAAATTCCTTAAGGGAGATGCAACACCATGTTTGCTCTACAAATAACCTATTTCTGAAATAAAGTTTGGATCATAGTTGCTGTAGGTCGAGTGACTGCTGTAAAGCCCTAGGCAAAAGAAAAATGTCATCCCTCTGTTATTGCCCTTCCATGCCAGTAAGTAAAGAGGGGATTATGAGTTATATTTGCAGAATTGTTTTCAGCATGTAGGTATCTTAGCTGGGAGCCGTAGGAAAGAAGAGAAAGAAATGAAGGCAGGGAAGGAGGGAGGGAAACTTACAGAGTAAGGCAGAAAATTTACATCTTATTAAGGTACTGGTTATATAAACAGCATAAACCTCCTAAAATTGGTGTAGTCAGTATTATATTTGGGATTGGATTTATCAGGACTATTAAGGTTCAAAATTCCCTTTTCATCAATTATTAAATCCTCATAGTGCACATGGCACTATTATAGGCAAACACATTATGTGGTATTGATCTGTAAATTAGCAACGATGATAGTAATACTCTCAAGTCCTTCTTTATAAATGAGAGGTTTATTGCAGAGGTCCACTCGCATTACTAGACTAGTAATTTCACATGATCACTGTTATTAAAACAAACTGAAATCCACGATATAGGATAACCTCACTTTTCCACATGACAGGAAAATCCGTTACTGTTATTGTTAAATAATACCCTTCTAGTATTCATTATTTTAGGGTTCAATTAACAGTTGTCCTAATTATTTTATGGGCTTCAGAATTTCTGCATTTATCTTGGGAATTATTCCAAAAAGGCATACAACCGTGTTACGTGCATATATGTGAAGGACTGATTAAATAAACTTCTGATTATCCTCCTAATGTCTGTTTGTAAATCGGTTGCTTAGAACCCCAAATGTATTTTCCCATAGAATAATTATATTATCAAATTTGATGTTGTTGAAATAGCATTATTATATTTTCTGAAGTTCATGTTCCTCTAAAGTTTTAAAGGTTTAAGGTCTGTGTTAAGTAGGCTTCCAGTCATTGGCCTGGGAGCACATTGATTATTTATTATAATTTTTTTCACCAGGGAAATGCATTCCAAATTCCAATGGAAGATACCAGAAACAAAGCTGCTCCCCTCCCTGGGTAGCAGCTCCTCCAGCACTGGCACTGGGGGGCCAGGGCTCAGCTGAAAGAGACATTGGTTGAGTTCGAGTGTTTATAACTGATAACCCTTTATATGCACAATAGAGAAATACCCATTGAGGAAGTCACTGTCCAGGCTTTCTGTTTGTCAGAAAACAGCGCCTTTTCCCCCATTACCACTAGGGACTTTACTCTTGCACTCTTCGGAGGTCAAGAGCCTCTAAGAAGGCTCCCCATGGTCACTACATCCTGGCCTTCATGCTGGTGTATGGGCCCACTCCCCTGAGTGACAGCTAGATTTAGTCACTGAATTAATGAATAGAACAGAGGTAATGAATAGAGGTAAGAGAGGTAATGAATCCCTCTTCTAAGATGAGGTAATGAATCCCCCTTCTGAGATGAGGTGACACCAAGACTGGATTCTGTTTGGGTGCTCTCTTGTGTCTGGACCCTTCTAAGGGAAACCATCTGCCATTTTGTGAAACAATGAAAGTAAAGAAGCAGTATTTTCTCGTCATTTTTTAGTGTATCTAGGAGTAAATCTGTACCTGTGGCCTATATTACAGTAAAAAGAAAGCAAAACAGACATTAAGTACACCTATTGTGGCGATCATTTTGCAACACTTATAAAATCATTATATTGGACACCTGAAACTAATGTGTTACATGTCAGTTATACCCCAATTAAAAAAAATAGAAAGCAAAATGTTCTTTTAAGAAAATTACTTATAAAATTATAAAAGACGTATTTTCCACTATAGGAAAACCTGAAAAGTATAGAAACTGAATACCAATGATTCACAATCTCACCTTTCAAAGATAATTGTTTTTAACACTTCAAAATACTTCTTTCTGATCTCTTTTCTAGGTGCTTTTTGTTTTTTTTTGTTTAATGAGTTGGGAAGTCATACCATAGATAATTTAAGATGATTTTGAAGAATTAACCCTTCATGAAAAGCATTTTTCCATTTTATTTTAAACTCTTATAAGACATTTTATAAGAGATTTAACATATTTTATCATTTGAATATATCATAATTTACTTATTTATTTCCCTATTTGTGGACATTAAGTTTGTTCCAAAATTTTTACTTTCTTTCTTCTTTTTCTTCTTCTTCTTTTTTAAGATTTTATTTATTTATTTGTTAGAGAGACAGCACAAGCAGGAGGAGCAGCAGGGAGAGGGAGAAGCAGGCTCCCTGCTGAACATGGAGCCGGATGGGGCACTGGATCCCAGGAGCCTGGGATCACGACCCGAGCTGAAGGCAGACACTTAACCGACTGAACCACCTAGGCGCCCCGCAAATTTTTACTTTCATAAGCATATTTGCTTATAAATCTGTGTACATTTTCCTTAGGTTGAAACCTGTATTGATGAGCCAAATATGACCACTTTGAAAACTTTTAGTTATTATTTCTAAGTTATTGTCAAGAATGATGGAAACATTAACCAAATTTAGGTTCCAACAGGTAATATATGATGTTGCTTGCCTTCCGTGTACTGAAAATTAACAAAAAAACAAACCCTTTGCTAATTTAATGGTCAGAAAAAACCCAAATTGTTTTCACAAATCATTTTTTAGTAGTTTAGAGGTTCACTTCAGTCCACTGATGGCTTTTATTCATGAGGTTTTATTATAACTACAAATAGTAAGAGGCAGTGAAGAGACATCAAACCAGAAGCTAGTCAAATTATTATCCACTAAATTATTATCACTCCACGATTTCTGAAGGCAGAGCTTAATTATATATTACTGCTAACAATGCTCCCATTCAAAGGTACTCATGGAGGGTTACTTTGTCTCATCTTGCAAATTCCAAATTGCAACTCTTATCTGGAAAACCACTTTCTCCCCACGCCCTCCTACCCACAGACCAATGTATTTCTAAGTATGGTTGGGGAGCGTTCTACATGAGAATAGCACACACACAGAAATGTTTCTAGAATCTAATTGAGACCTGTTGGATTAATATCTCTGGGTCCTAGAAATCTGATTTAAAACAAAACAAAACAAAACAATGGATTTTTATGTGCTGCGAATAAGGTGAATTTTATTTTTATTTTATCTTTGCTTTAAATTTTACTTCCAGTGAGTTGAGGACATTTTTTCTTTGTTTTGCTTTTGTGCAAAACTTGTAACTCTTCCCAGAGGTTTATAAGTCTCTGGTGAATCCAATTATAAACTGGCAATAAAGAGGTGTCTATGAAATGCTTGCATAAATGACCTGTGGTAGCTAGAGTAAGAACATTGCCACATTTGGGATGTTTTTAATTTAAATAGTGTTTGGTAAATCAGTTTTTCATTTAAAAGGATGTTGATGCTAATACACCAACACCCACACAGTCCCCATTTTGCCTGACAAAGAAAAGAGACCTTCTCATTTTAGTTTAAGGAAGCAGGTTTAAGATAACCTAGAAAAAATAATTTTATTTTTTTATTTGAGAGAGAGGGTGAGCAAGAGCGAGAGAGCGGGAGCAGGGGGAGGAGCAGAGGGAGAGGGAGAAGCAGATTCCCAGCCCAGCAGGGAGCGGAATGCGGGCTCCATCCTGGGAGTCTGGAATTGTGTCCTAAGCCCAAGGCAGATGCTAAAAGGACTGAGCCATCCAGGTGCCCCACTGAAAAAAATTAATTTTAACTCAAAATCCTCACAGCACTTGATATATCATTCAAATGCAATGCAGAGACTGGAAAACACATGAGTTTGAAAGCAGATTTGAGTTGGAGTTCGAGCCCTGCCCCTCACGGGTTGTGGGGACCTGGGAAATAACTGAATGTCTCTGTGCCTCAGTTTGTCCTCTGTGAAATGGGGATATTAACAGCTGCCTTACAACTTCACAGGGTTGTCGTAAAGAACACGTGAGATAATATAGTTCAAGTGCGGTTTTCAGTCTCAGCTGTTGGAATGCCCAGTGGAGCTGCTGCCTTTCTCAGTCTTCCCACCGTGGAAATCGTTACTCTACCGGCAGAAAGTCACAGCCCTTAGTGCTCAGCGTGCCGAGTGTGAATGAACCGAGACCTTATTTCATAGCATTTCAGCCGTATCTTTTCTGTCGTACGTCTCTCCCCAATTAGGCATCAACCATTATTTTTAAATGGCTGTCGAATTGCATCATTAGGAGTTACTTCAAGGAGATTTGTCATGCCTTTTGTGAAGCATCCCATGATTTTTATTATTCGGGAGGTTTTGAAAAGCGAGGCTGCTGTCTCTGCGGTTTCTTTGTTTTAACTCTCCAGAGAAAGGCAAATGACTGCCATTTTCACAACACCAGATCATGGAAGAGAGTGTGGGATGAGTGAACCTGACTTCCACAGAAAGTAAAGTAAACATTTTACAGCCCTCGGCGGTTATAGCTTTTCTCTCGCTCCGCACGGGAGGCTGTCAGCTGTCATGTTGAAAGCAGAGAAAATGGACAATGAAGCAACACTCTGCAGGGTTTGTACATGTTCATTAGGGGTTGTTCATGGAAGGTCTCACAGCAGCCATTACCCAAGCCGCTCTCCAGCACACAGCAGGGGGCTGGGATTCTGCACCCCCAGAAAGGGTAGCGCTGGAAAGAGGCAGAATGCAAGTAAAGGGAGTGGGAAGTGAGATAGGGCAGAAATTTTGGCCTATAATCAAGAACCTCCATTTATAATGGCATTTTTTCCTGGACCTTAACCTGCCCTTGGAGGGAAAAAAGTAATAAAGTGAAAATGAAGTGCCCTTGAGGGGATGGGGGGGTGGAGGAGGGGGTGTCAGCCACAGTGGACCTTTGAAAAGAATCTCAGTCATTTATATTTGAACCCATTCCCAGAGGGTGAGCTCGCCTTTCACTGCTGGGAACAATTGTCAGGCAGCAAATAATAGAGACAAAGAGTGAGTGCATTTCCCGAGTCAAGGAGCGATTCGCAGAGGTCCTTATTCTCTGTCCGTTTGCTCCCCTTGCCAAAAAGCTGGCATTGCCCGCTCTGTGTTCACACTATTCTCCCCTCACAGCTTGCTCTGGTTATAGTAAAAATGATTCAGAGGGCTTTTTTTTTTTTTTTTTTTAATGGTCGGGAGGAATTTATAACCCTGTATTTCCCGAGGTGACAAATTCACGTAATTCCACCTCCATGAAAAAAGGGACCTAAAGGAAAACTCCTTACTCTCCTTACCAAAGCTCCCCAGTCTCTTACCTTAGCCACAGGAGAGACCAATGCTGTCTGAACTGAATGGCCTCAGTGGTCTCTTAGAAATATTAAATTTGTCTTTAAAGAGTGGATTACGACATAGTATGCTATATGTGAACTAGGATTTCCCAGAATTTTCATCAATACCCTAAAAGTAGAATCACATGTTTTCATAGTATTTGGACTTGGAAATGAAGAATATGATCCTTTTATTTGGGCAACGCTCTTGTGCACTGTTGGTGGTGGGGGTGGGGGGAGGAGAGTAGGGGTAAAAGAATACCCGGAGAATGAGTCTGTTCAAGTAACCCAGATTTATGAAAGAAAGTTCTAGATCATGGTGACAGCTCCAGCTGTGCTATGGACAGAGGGGTCAGAGGCTCTTTTCTACACTTTTGGGATGTTTGGAGACCAATGTGGGACAACTAAAAATGAAGGTTATGTATAATTCATAGATCATAGATTAAACATAATTTAGATAAATATTATTATTTAGGTTAACTTCGAGATAATTTCTCTTGGAGACAGAAATATGGATTTGAGAATATCTCTGCTACTCACAAGCTCTGGCTTTGGGTAAGTCCCATCTGCTCATGCATCACTTTCTTTTTGGTAACATGGGAATAACCAAGCCTGGCCAAATTCACAAAAATATTATGACAATAATTAGATGCTGTAAAGAGCCTCGAGCAGTGCTCCATGTGGTAGGGGTTCACAAACGTTGGTGATATTTATTATCTATAAGTGCTTCTAATGTGTAATTCCACCATACTTACTAACAATGCTGTAAAATTAGTTAAGATGCTAGATAATTAAAGGAAAGGTATAAGATATTGGTAAAGAGACTGCAGTTTGGAGCTGCACTGGTTGGGAGTCATTTAGTAGCTGTGTGACCTTGAGCAAGATATTTGTCCTGTCATTCCCATCATTCACAAGCTGAAAAAGATTAATAGTATTACTCATTTGTACAATACATGTAGAATCTTTGCAACTGTGCCTGGCACAGGGTAAATCTTAGGTAGGTCTTCACTATTTTTAATATCAATGTTATTCTATGTAATGCAGTCTCCAGTAGCATATTCTTGAAGGTCATGTTCTAATACAAGAAAGCAAGGGCCATAGTTCATTTAAAATATTCATTCAAGAATTGTTGCCCACTTGGGTTCTCCAGGAAGCAGATTCTGACATGATTTTTAGGAAGTGCCCTTAGAATCAACAGCCACGGAAGGGACAGGGAGGAAGCAGGATTGAACAGAGAGAGAATTGGATTGCATGTGTGCTTGAAGGACAGCTGACCCCACGGGGAGTGTGGTGTTGGGCTGTGATACTGTGATTTATTATAACAGATAAATATGAATGTATATTTGGTCTTTATCCTTGTTCCTGGCTCACAGCTCCCCAAACCTTTGGAAATTCCTGAGAGTTGAGAGTGATAAAGGTATCCTTTGTTATGTTAATAAGATGATTTCCAGAAGGCGCCTAAGAATGGGGGCTGGTTGCCAAAGGAGCCAGCTTCCAGGGTTGGAACTTCCAGTCTCAACCTCTTACCCCTGGGGAGGGGAGAGAGAGCGCTGGGGCTGGAGGTTGAAACAACTGCCAATGGCCAATGATTTCATCAGTCATGCCTATGAATGAAGCCTCCATAAAAACTCAAAAGGACAGGGTTGGAAGAACTGAGTTGGTGAACACATGGAGATCTGGGCATAGTGGCATTCCTGAAAAGGACACAGAAGCTCCATACACTGTCTCGTATCTTAGCCTATGCATCTCTTCCATCTGGCTATTCCTGAGTTACAGCCTTTTGTAATAAACCAGTAATCTACTAAGTGACGTGTTTCTCTGAGTTCTGTGAGCCACTCTGGCAAACTAATCAGACCAAGAAGAAGATACCATGGGAACCTCTAATTTACAGCCAGTCTGTCAGGAGCACTGGTCACAATCTGGCTTGTGCTTGGCATCTGATGTGGGAAGGCAGGGGACAATCTTGTAGGACTTAGCCCTAAGCCTGTGGAAGCTGATCTTGTCTCTGGGTCGATAATGTCAGAACTGAGTTGAATTCTGGGACACCCTGCAGGTGTATGGAATTTCTTGTTGGCGGTGTGGGGAGCCTTCCAACACACATTGGAAATTGGGTCTCAGAACAACCTTTAATGGGAATAAGGGTTATGCGTTTTGTCATTCACTGGATATGGGCTGCCCTGTGGAGGGCATGTCTTGGGCAATCAATCCCTGTAGAGAGCAAGAGTTGAACTTACAGCCCTCCTTGCAGGTGGAGCAGCAAGTCCTTCCTTGAAGCTTGGGCAGAAATATTGTTTACCAGGCACTGAGACAATTATATTTGTGTATTTGAAGACATCCGCATTTCCATGTATTCTGCAGCTCTGTGTGAGTGGTGCTTTTGTATTCACTGATCTATTCAGTTGACTCTAAGCTGCCAGTGGGCAGGTACTGTGTTTTCATTATCTTCATGTCCCAAGTATCCAAAATAGTATTCAGGGCTTAGTAGCCCCTAAATAAATGTTACTGCATAAGTAGATAAGTGAATGGTTGGATGGCGAAGGACACAAATCAAGATTCAGAGGAAGGACTGGCAGACCATAGAAAAGAATGCTTTAGGTTTGCATCCCTCACAGGAGAACTACTGGATGGTGCAGGGCAATTCGGGAAGGGGAGGATAAATCCTTATAAACCTTCGTGCCTGAGAATAAGGGCTTCAAATGGATTCAGTCACTGGATTTAAAGCTAAACTTGAAGATGAATCTGAACTCAGTGTGTAGAGACTTTCCATACGATGACCATCTGATGAAAAAGAAAGTACTTAAAAATTGTGAATAAAAATTTTGGAATAAAATACATTTTTTTTTCTTTTTAAGAGAGAGAGAGTGCACCAGTGGCAAGGGCAAAGGGAGAAGGAGAGAGAGAATCTTAAGCAGGCTCCACACTGTAAATAGAGCCCAACATGGGGCTCAATCTCATGACACTGAGATTATGACCTGAGCAGAAATCTAGAGTCAGACGCTTAACTTACTGAGCCACCCAGGCACCCCAAGAATAAAATACACTATTAACTATACTTTCATCACTTCAGAAATGGGGGCATTTTTAGAAAACAAACAGAAATACTTGCTCTGATGCTTTAGATTTATTTTACAGGTTGTTTGTCTAGTTGCTTATTGAGGATATGTTTATTTTTAGTGTTGAGAATATTAAAAAATCTGAAAGTATTTTGAAGCATTTGCCTTTGCTTCTGGCACTTGAATAGGACTAATACCTTTAAAGGATAAGACAGCTGGTCTTCAGAAATTTGACTGTCGATATTGTGTCTTTTGTTTAAAATCTTGAAAATTACAAATGTTCACATAAAAAAGAATCTTTACTCTTCAAGTCTCATCCGAAAAGACCTTTTGCTACATATCAAGAATTATCTTTTCTGTTTCAAAATAGAGAAGAGTAGTTTTTCTCTGGTTAGAAGTTTTAAGTTTTCTGATGTTTAGACCATTCCCTGTGCCTCCAAGGTAATTCAACATTTTTAAACAGGTATTGTATTTTCAGGATTAGCTAGGCATGGTAAAACTTCCATTTGATGCATCGATTGTATCTCCTATAAGGACTGGATGTGTATCAATTCTGCAGTCTACAAATGACTTTAATAATGATGCAAATCTATCAGACCACAGCATCTTAAAAATTAGACTGAGATAGTTTTTCAAAAATAAAGTGTGAATAATACCTCCGATCTCTCTCTCTCTGTCTCTCTGTCTCTCTCTCTCTCTCTCTCTCACACACACACACACACACACATCCGACTTCACTGTCTTCCTTCCTCTATGTTCCTATGACTACAATGGCTTACAGTTTAATCAAGACTCTTAGGAACATAAGAGAATAATTTTTAAGCTATCCAGGCTCTTAGCAGAAGGTCCTAGTGATTACCAGACACTGCAGGCATAGTACCTTTGAGTTCCAGGCTGTCACTGGTATAACATAAATTTAATATTGTCTGAGAATCAGGTTAGCAACTTCAAGTAGACTCTGATTCTTCACTAGTTACATCCTTCACGAAATATCAGGTGTCATCACTCTGGCCACGACCATGCTACGGCTGCCATGTCTCAGCTCAGACCTGTGAGCTTGGGGCAGTTCCCAGCAGCAGTGTGTTGCAGACTTTCCACATCAGGGCATTCACACTTTTTTATCAAAGCCAACATCAACCTTCACTTGTAATATTCTCTCTATTATGAATTATCAGGCAAATCTGCAGTAACTACCTCAAAATGAAAAAAAAAAAAACCAAAAAACAAAAAACCAGTTGGTCTTTTTTAGCATGTAGAGTGAAACAAACTCTAAATTAGTCAAGTTTTCCTCCATCATTTGACAGATTCTCTTGTTGGATAATCTAATTTCGTATTCTCCCCTCCTTCCCTGGCTCCCCTCCCCCCACTGATTTATTCCTTCTGGTGATGAGTTAACATGATTTCCTCTAAATTTCTCTAAATCCCACATTTGGTGAGTACTTTTTATTATAATTAGGCTGGCAAAGAGTATTTTTCAAATGCATAAACAGGCTTTTAGTGGAGCCTTTAGTGACTATAGGAGTTATTTATATACATCAGAAGAAAGCATTGTAAGTAGGGAGGAGCAAGATATGAGAAAAAGCCAGTGATTTCTAAACTGTTGTGTCTAATCTTTGTATTCAAAACTGCCTCTCTTCCCAGAAAATTATACTTTTAAAAATTGTATTTTATTCTCCTTATAAAAGAGGAGTTTGGCTGCAAGCAAAAGAAACTTAAGAGATTTTTGTTAGAAGGATCTCAGGTAGTTCAGCAGAATGGTCCAGGTATAGAAAACAGGTGGAAGACACGAATGTAGCAGTGGCCAGACCCAGCTGCCTGACAGGAACAGCCACACAGGACAGACATCTTGGGCACACCCGCATGGTCATACCACGGCATGTTGGATGCTGTCTATCTGGACACTTGCTGCCATGTTGATGGACTCCTGACTTCACTGCCACTGTAACTAGTTTTTGTCTGTCTCTAAGCCCATGACCCATTCTTTCAAGATTTAAAAAGATGTGATTGACCTCTACTGGATTGCAGTACACCATGGGAAGTGGGAGGAGAGGAGGCAGAACTCAGGGCTTGCCTCCCCTGCCCTCACTGATTCCCTGCCCCCCACCTTGAGATTTCCAAATATAGGGAGTGTTTCCATGTTGCACAAACACATGCTGACAAATGTCTACTAGATCAAGTTCCTGTTTTGGAGGCATTCTTTGCAACAGTAGATACAGAATAATAATAAAGTACAGATGCACTGAGATGCGTTTGCCTTGCCCTCAATTCTGGTGTCATCATCGGCCCTTAGGATCCATTTAAAACTATAGTATCAAGAAGAAGTTTTTTTTTTTTTCCTAAGTTTTTTATTTATTTACTTATTTTAGAAAGAGAGAGAAAGAAAACACCTGTGCATGAGCGTGTGCAGGCCCGGGGGGGAGGGGCAGAGGGAGAAGGAGAGAGACGATCTCAAGCAGACTCTGCACTGAGCGTGAAGCCCAGATTCCATGACCCCCAAGATCATGATCTGAGCGTGAAGCCCTGATCTCATGAGCCTGAGATCATGATCTGAGCTGCAATCAAGAATCTGACGCTCAGCCGACTGAGCGACCCAGGTGCTCCTCAAGAAAAGCATTGACAATGAAAATGACTGAAGTGGGGAATATGTTTCTTGTTATTTTGAGTTAGTAAGCCCCCTCCCCCCCAATGAAGATAGCTTTCAGCTATTCAAGTTTGATTATTCAATCAGCAGATTGTCCTTCCCTCATTTCTATTTTTCTAGCTGTCATCCAGCAATTCTCTGCTTAGAATTACCTTTATCAGAATTAGAATAGGAAGAGTTAAATTTCGCATTGAGTGAATACTGCTCCTTGTAGTTGGCAGTGTGGACACAAACTTTGGGTGCCAGGTGACAGTGTGGGTTTTTGTTTTTTTCTTATTTTTTTTAAATTTTTATTTATTTTTATTTTTCTTATTTTGCTTATTTTGCTCTAATATTTCATAGATTTACCACTCAACAAATATTTTTGAAATTCCTTCTCTGTGTATGTAGGGAAATGCCCTTTGGGGTTTCTCTTTTCCATCTAGTGACCCTTATTTTTGTATTTATTCATTTACTTTTCCTCTCCTTTTCTTTTCCTTTTTAATGATTATATATATATATATATATATGTATATTTATATATATGTATGTATTTATCAGAGAGAGAGCGAGAGAGCACGCACAAGCAGGCAGAGTGGCAGGTAGAGGCAGAGAGAGAGGCAGACTCTGCACGGAGCAAGGAGCCTGATGTAGGACTCGATCCCAAGAACTTGGGATCATGACCTGAGCCAAAGGTAGCAGCTAAATGAACTGAACCACCCAGGTGTCCCCCCTTTCCTTTTCATAATTTTTTTTTCATGGTAGTATTTTGGGCAAAGCAATACAAACACAGTAACTGTGATTGTCAACGTCACAAATGGCACGGAAAAAGCATCAATTTATGACCTGCTGTATATATTCAAAGCATTTGGTTTGGCAACATGGGGACATAGAGGTGATAAAATGTGATCCTGGAACAGAAATGTTTTGATATTTAAAGGAAATTGAAGCAATTCTTTATAATAAACTAATGCCAAAAACATAAATTAGGAAGGTAGAGACCCCAAGCCTACCTACCTCATAATTCTTCATAACTTTGGCCCAGCTTGCTCCCCCTGTAAATATCTCCCATATTGCCTTGGCATTTGCACCCTAGACAGCAGAGCTGTTGTGAAATTTTATATTCTAACTATGAAAAATCAAATGTAGAATAGGTTGGAGGCTTTTTTTTGTTTTGTTTTTCATGTTTTGATGATTGCTAAAAGTCTTTTTCACAAGGGTAACTTTCCCTAAGTAAAGTAATCAAGGCACATGATTTGCTAATTGATGCACGGGGAAGTGCTTTAATGAATTATTGAAGTACTTGGCTCAGGTGTTGTCTCCCGGGGACAGAATACAGAATTACTGCTTAGCAATTAGACCATCAATGTTCCTTACCCAGCTGACCATAATTAAAATAATTTTATTCTTGGTTTGATATTGGGAATTAAAACTCACACCTCAGTTACCTGGTAAAAGGGTTTCAAGGCTAATGGCATGAGACATGAGGATTTTAAAATGCCAACCTCTGTTCTTCCTCTGAATACAGAATTCCTCAATCATTCATGTCTGATTAAAATTGTATTTGACTAATTGATAATGACTTTTCAATTAGGTAAAAGCATATTTTATTTAGAAATTACATTTATTTACATTGATTTTTCTCCTCTTCAGGATGTCTGGGCTTCTGTATCCAATTTGATCTAACCACCACAACTCATAGGAAGACTTTGCACGGGTAACTGACAGTCATTCCCCAAACACAGGCTGATATAATCAAGCTTTGGAGAAGGCACAGCATAAAGTCACAGTTTAATTTCTGAAGAATACTTGGGAAACTTCCCCAGTCTCCATAAGGATATCCACTGAGGAGTTTAACCGGGTGTGAGCAAAGGAAATGAAAACTGACAGCTTGTGAGATCACACTCTTCTCTGGTTGCAGTAGTTACAGGAATTTCTCCAGGTGAAAGAAAATTTATCACAAGCAACATTCATTCCAAGAATTTCTCTTTTCTGTCCATCACTGCAAAGGTACTGCAGGGCCAAGTTGAACGATGTGGGGCAGCCTCCTACTGTCCAGCTGGTAACCAGGAACTGGAGTAGAGATCCTCTCCCATTCTTTTGGGGGCTGGAGGAGGGAGACAGTTGTTTCTGCCCTTGGCACTGCCTGGGGGGGTGACCCCATTATCCCTGAAGGAACAGTGGCCCCAACTACCAAGGCCGCATTACAGGTGAAGTTGACTCATCATTAGCCTCGCTGAGTTTTGGGGGAGTCACCGGAGCATAGCTGGCCCTTTGAGATCCTAGGATTTCCCAGGGAATGAGGTGATTTCTGAAGCAATATATTCATGGAGACAAGTTTCAGCAGGAAAGTCATGATCACCTCTGTCTACCTTGACCTCTTACTCTCATTTCTTCCATTTTTAGAGCCGCAGACGTAATTTTGTCTCTCATTCACCTGTATTTACCACTTGACCAATCTAAGTACAGTTCCTTTCCACTCCAACTATCCTGGACCCTGGACCCTGTCACCAGAGTTATTTTCCTAAAAACACAGATAAGATAGTATAGTCTGCTGCTCAAAAATGTCCTGTGGGTTTTATTTAAAGAATCAAATCTGAAGATTTAAGATTTGATTTAATCCTACCATATGCGGACTCCACACTATGAATTTGGTTTTAACACAGACAACAACTCTTCATGGAGATAACACTTGGGTCTAACTGGGTCATTCCTCTCTGCCTGGACTGGTCTCCATGGCTCTACTCATGACATTGCCTACAGCTGGAGTAGCTTCATCTTTCTCTTCCACCTTGTCAGGATTCCTTAGTCTTTCAAGGTCCAAATCAAGCAGCAACTGTCCCTCGCTGGAGTTTTCTAGCACCAGGTTATGTGAAGTAGTTGTCATCCCATATTATTTTGTGAGTATTCAATCCTCCCACATGCTCACTCTGCTATAAGAGAAAAGCCGTTCACTACATAATTAAAGATGAAATGCAGCACAGTTTATCGATCAGTGTGAACTTGGTATGAACAATCAGGAAACCACTTTATGACTCTTTCAAGCACTTTTTGCCAGGTCATTGTCCTTGTCCTTCTGTCACATCTTGATGTGACACCCAAATCTTTGGCTATAGATGAATTCAGGCAAAAGAGCAGTTTCTTCTTCAGGTGGAAAAAAAAAATCTTCATTCAATCAGAAATAAAAGCTTACATTTTTCATTCCTTTTAAAGCTTCTTTCTACTTTATCCTCAATATAGGTCTCTCTGGTGGTTCTGGACAAGCCATGAAGAAGGTAGAGAGCACTGTCTTAGCATTCTTCCATTTCACCTTCTCTCTTCACTTTGCTTCTGGCTTTTCCAGGGCTGGACAAGGAAGGATCAGAGGAAAAGGGCCAATGGCCCTGGCCAGCTGGTACATGGTTGGTCTCCCTTATTTGTTGGGTTCCTTCTGTCATGGTAGGTGCCCAAACACTGGCCCCCTCCCAGACACATGTGCATGTGTGTGTGTATGTGTAGGGAGTGTTACCCACTAGGACAGGGTGCTCTACTGAGACCATGCTGATCTCCTGGGACTACCTCCCTTAATTCCTGCCTTGGAAGTGCAACCCATGTCTTTCTCTTCCTGGCAGGCAGTTTTCTTGGATAGAGTACTTCACAGAAGTTGAAAGCCTGGTTCTTGGCCCACTTGACCCATGTGAAATCTTCCGATCCTCGTCCTGACAAATGGCAAGAGTAGCTAAAGCACAGGCTTATCTGTTCTTATCCTGCTGTAACAGGCAGCTCCATTTGCACACCAGCCATCAGACGGCTCCCCATGAGAACAGACACCAGCCTGTCTTTACCTGCACTTCTGTGCTCCCCAGCCCGGCAAAACTCTCCTGGAAACACTTTCACTCTCGAATCTGGAGGTAACCCGGAGTGGGAAGATGCTATTCTAGAACCCAGCGGGATCTAGGAGGGTAATACCTCTCCTCAATGCCTTTTCTCAAATTGGGGCTGGAAAAGCAGACTCCTGTCCTCTCTCATAGTCATGTAGCATCTCTCTGTGGTAATAGCATGTTTTTGTTATCCACTGATAAGTAAACAAAGCCTACTTATAATTCCAAGATATCAGAAGAGTCCTTTTTGAACTTTCTGTTACTGCTGAATGGGATGAGTATTACAACTTTTCGTCTGGGGAGAGAATGACCACCTAGAGTCACACAGTTCTAAATGATGGCACCCGGTTAACTCAGTCCTTCTTACTAATCTTGGTGGGGCTCGAGTGTGAGGGAATGAGGAGCCTGCAAAGTCCAGGGAGGCAGGGGATGAGAGCTGGGAGGAAGGGGACCACCTAAATCGATTCTCAGGTCATGAGGGCAGATTTCGTTGACTCCAGTCTCCTGAGCCTACTGTGTCTGGGACACAAATGAGTGACAAGAAAAGATGTCTTCTCTAGTTTCTCTTCAACTTAAGGGCTCTTTGGTAGCTACTGAAAGCAGTTATCTTTGGAATGACAAATGGTTATAATTTCTCCTTTAAATTATTGTTTTCCTACAAACTATGAACTTAAGATTTCCAGAATATGGAGAAGAGAAAATACTGGGCACTTTAATTAAAAAAAAAAATGACCTATTGATGAACTTGTACACAATCTCGGGCTTAGAGTCCAATTATCCAGGTATACAGAATTTGTTACTGTGTCAGCCCAGAAGAACACCCCTGGTAACACCCCAAAACACACACACACACACACACACATACACACACACACACACCATGTGGTTCTATGGGGCTGCCAATCCACTCAGGCAACGATGACTGGGCCAGGAGCAACCATGATCCTGGCTGGGACAAGTCATGTCTTTTGTAAGGTGGTAAGACAGGTACTGCTGTGGGCACCATTCTCTGCTATCTGGTGGTCTGGGCAAATAAAGCCACAGAGATGAGAGAGGCAGAGACCAGAGACAGAAGTGAATCCAGATGGTGTTCAAGGCCCAGGTCTGGCTGTTGTAGAAGTGAAGCCCTTGCCTTTCCTACAACTGGGTTTTGTGGGTCCAGGGAGTCCCCTTTCTACTGAGGCTGGCCTAAGTTGAGTTTTAGTCACTTGGACTGGAAAGGTCCTAAGCTAAGCACACAGATGCCAAATTGGTTAGAAGGTGGCTCTGGGAGGAACCCTGTTTTCTTCTCCTTCTGGTTTTGAGCAGCGTATTTTACCACCCAACTCTCCTGTTCTCTTTTTGGAACGCTGGTGAAACAACATTTCTGCTGAATGGAAAAAGCTTCAAGTTAGAAGTTCTTGGTTTTGCTTCTTGACCATGTGACTTTAAATAAGACATTAATTACCTGTTTTCTCACACATAAAATAGATACGACAATACATATGAAATTACCTTGTAAAATGTAAGTTGCTAGACAAATGTAAGGCATCATTATTAATAATAGCAACTGTATTTTGAATATTATTTTGAAGTAATACAATGACATTTCATTTGACAGTATCTGGAAAAAACGTTTTGGTGTCTTGGGGAAGATGCCTATAGAAATACACGTGTCCTCTCTACATGTGCTCAGAGGGATTCATTTGGGTAACGAAGCATCCGGGTTCTAGAGGGTAAAAGATTCCTTTAGAGATGCATAGTTTAGTATGAATTGATTTAAACAAAAAAATTAACATCAAATACCCCATTGAGTGTAATCACATAAAATGAATGGGCATTTTCATGGAGGAGGAGAAAGGTGAACCTGTGCTAAAGGAAGAGACTTCGGATGGTGACACAGGCCCGGTCCTTCAAGGAACACTCGGGGTTCCCTCAGCCGGGGTATAGGTGGTTATTTGGCAGGTGTGCGCAGGAAGAAATAGGATGTGGGAAGGGAATAAGGAGGAGGAAGTAACTCCTTAACAACCCAGCTAAGGGCCAATCTTATCCTCTCTCCTTGAAGACATGTAGTAAGGTATGGTTTCTATGGAAACAAGGCCCAGACAAAGTCCCACTCTCATCACCCACCCACACCGTCACCCAATACTGGGAGCAAGACCAGTAGAATGGAAGCCTATCAGGGAGAGTCATTGTCTAATCCTGGGCCAGAGTTACACGATGGCTGAGGGCGCCAGCCACCCACACACTGGCCCGGGGTTAGCTCTGCTCAGCAAATGTAGACTCTGCAGATAGGCATTTTTGTATAGTCATATCTTTGCAGCTTTGAGAGGATGGTGGTAATTTAAGCTTTATCACAGATACAGCCCATTAAATTAGGGGTTGTTACTGGTAGCGATAGTAAAAAAATGTTAAACTAGAAAGCCCTTTAGAGTCTCAAAAGCATTAGGAGGATCCAATTTAAAATATTTCAGCAAGCTAGTAATACAGAAAGAGCACATCGGCGGAACTTCATTCTCTCTCTCTTTAAAATGCCAATTTCACCTCGTTGAAGACCTTTGGTAAAGAATTAACTTCCCACTAGTCCTACACAGTGAAACAGGAAGATTTTAGCATTCCAGCTTTTGTATCGTAGAGAAATTGTGAGGCATCTGGGAGTTGTTCTGCTGTGGGGGAATGGTGTCAGAGAGATCTAGACTCGAATCTCACTGCTGTCACTCAATTGCATGATCTCGAACAAGTCATTAGACTTCCATGAGCTGCCATGTCCTTATCAGTTAAATGAAAATAATAAGGATTATTAGCTAAGACTGCTGTGAGGACCGAATTCAAAAAAGCAAAACATCTAGGGCATTAACTGGCAGTTACAGGCACTCAACAAATGAAAAAAATCATTTTTGTAATGATGATTAATAGTTTTTGGAATCTCTGCTTGGGTTTTTCTTATGGGTCCTAAGGTTTGGGAGAGGGGATATATGAACATTTCCCCTGACATGTATAGTCTCACTCAGAGGCGAACAGTTTCTTGAAAGACAGCCTTATATCCCTTTAGCCTTTTTTTCGTGCTCAGAATTGCACCTTAGTGCAATGACTTTAGCATCTCAGCAACCATCAAGGTCAATGTCCTTGTGTTTTATTGATCAGGTCCAGACAAGTAATTTTCCAAAATGACCCATGAAGGAAATGGCCAACCTGGGGTCTGGCCATGCTTAATGCCTGTGATGTCTCCCCTTGGCCCTTCATGACTGACCAGAGCCACCTTCTCCTCTTTCCCATCTGTTTCTCCCTAGTGCTTTTCTGAGTATCCTTTCCCAGAAAGTCCTTTGTTCTCCTTGCTTTCCTGAACTCTCCTCCCACCTTCCTTAACGGGTGCCGATCTTCCAAAGTGCCTCCTCTGATTTTCTTGGCCCTAGTCCCTGTTGGCTGATTAACTCCAAGTAGCTCGCACAAGCATCCACTTTTGGATGAATCACTGTGTTTGTAGGTGTTTGTTGATGTCTCTGTCTTCATCAGCAGACAGACAGGGGGAGCAGAGCCAAGGCTTCAGTTTTCTCATGCCATGCTGGAGTTCTAGATCAAAATGTGTTAACTGCGGCCCCCGGGCTTGCGCAGAAGATTCTCGTTAATCATACCGCCAATCAACGAACCCAGGCCCTTTGATTCCCAATCTTGTTTTCTACCTCTCATGCCAGCCATTTATCTCCAGAATCTATCTTTATTTTCTGTCCCTCTGTTCTTTAAAGAGAGCTCTCTGAGAGGAGATCATCAGAAAGATTTTTGTCACTATGTTAACTCACCAGTAAATAATGCCACAGTGTGGGCTGCTTGATGATTTTACAATCAGGGTTTATTTTGCCCTTCTTCAGCTTGGGACACTTTGGACATTCAGCCTAGGGGTTATTTGTCTTGATTATGCAGGGTGCATTGCCTTTAAGAGTCAAAGCCTCCTGGGGCACCTGGGTGGCTAAGTGGTTTAAGCCTCTGCCTTCCGCTCCGGTCATGATCTCAGGGTTCTGGGATTGAGCCCCGCATCGGGCTCTCTGCTCAGCAGGGAGCCTGCTTCCCTCTCTCTCTCTGCCTGCCTCTCTGCCTACTTATGATCTCTCTGTGTCAAATAAATAAATTCTTAAAAAAAAAAAAAAAGAGTCAAAGCCTCCTTTGCAAAGCCCAGGATTTTGACCTTTTGTTAATGCTTTCTTTTAAAACAATTTACCTTTCCTTCCAGCAGGTGGCAGTATAACACAAACAATAAACTGTGCCAACTGCAGTTTTGACTATTTCAGGCCCACCTTAGCCTTACAGCAACGGGAGCCTCATTCTGGGTTAGATTTCTACAATAATCCCGAATTGAAAAGATAGTGTGTTTCTAAAAATCTGATCTATCCGTCGTCTTTTCGCTGCCAATCATTCTTATACATTTTCTCAGGTAGGAAAACTTAGCCTTTGCTATCTAAGAATTCCTTTATATTGTGCACTTGAAAATATAAACCAAAAGGGGATGGTTAGGTAAAATTCTCTTTTAATTTTTATTTTATGCAGTAGCTTTAATGAATTTCTTGTTGCTATATTTATTTATTTATTTATTATTTTTTTAAAGATTTTATTTATTTATTTGACAGAGAGAGAGAGAGCACAAGTAGGCAGAGAGGCAGGCAGAGAAAGAGGAAGGGAAGCAAGCTCCCCGCCGAGCAGAGAGCCCTATACAGGGCTAGATCTCAGGACCTGAGATCATGACCCGAGCCGAAGGCAGAGGCTTTAACCCCCTGAGTCCCCCAGGTGCACCTTGTCGCTATATTTAATTCACTATTTATGTTAGTTAAGGTGGAATTATCTGGATGAAACCCCAATTGAGAAAATGGTCTTTTCGTGGAGTTTATTTGAATGTTAAGAAGTCCTAGACATATACATATTTACTGGAGTGTGTGTCTTTCAAAGAGTTATTTCAGCCTCCCAAAGTCAGTTTATTTTTTATACTCAGCACAGTTTACAGAATTAGATTTCTTTAATTTAGTTTCTCAGATTTTGCTTAGTTATCCATAACTTGTAGGGAATTTTTAAAAATAAGACTGGAAGAAAATATCCAGGTCCCCTTAGTCTGCATATGGGTAGAGGGCAGTCAGATGTTCTGGGAAAGGGGACATGCAGTACATGCAGTACATCGACGAGACTTGAAATCTAGAACACCAGACAGGACAGACACCGTGTAGGGAAGGGACCCATCTCTGAAGCTTGGGGCTGAACCAACCAAAGCTAGGGGTCAGTTAGGGCATGCACCTGGGTCTCCGGGACTAGTGCTGAAGAAAAACTCAGAACTTAGATAGGGCTGAGTCAAAGCGGGGCGGGGGGGGGTCATCTCATGCCAAGACACAAGAAGACGTGACAGAGACGTGACAGCTGTAGACACTGTAACATGGTGTCCAGTGGGGACAAAAACCTCTTTTCAAAGATCAGCTATATTCAGTGTGAAGCTAGGGGAAGCTAGCAAAAAAGGGTAAAGGTTTAGACGACCCATGTCCCCTACCATGATTATCCCATGTACCGAGACACCAACCCAGAGAGAAGGAAACTGGAAGAAATCTGAGCTGAGCAATTTGGAAAGGAAAACAATCCTGATACGGGATTAGAGTTTTGAATGGACTGGCTTGGAATTGAGAATTCACTGGGAACTCACCTTTAAACGACCAAGTTCTGGATCAGAAGGTGTCTTGTTGGTGAGATCAAGGGCTCACTGCTGCCTAATGACCTCGGACCCAAGAAAAGAGAGCCTATGCCCTGAGCAACTTTAGACGTTCCCCTTCTACAGCACAGGCCACTCTGGGGGCTAAGAGATGTACCCCTGCCTACCTCTTACAAACTGCATGCTGGGAATCTGTATTATTTTCTATACAGAGGGTTCCAAGCCTGCTTCTAAGACCCGTGACAACTTCTTTCATTCCCTTCTGTGGTTTGGAGTTTATGTCTGAAGCCGAGGGGGTGCCCAAAGGATGGCTCTTTCTGTGGATGGAATGGGACATGTGGACTTCAACCTGCAAGTGCCCACTGGATGTCAAGGTGACAGGCAGAACAAGTGGAAAGAGAAAAAGGTTAGCCATGGGCCGCTGTATTGCCGTGCTGCTGTAACAACCCGGCGAGCTTACCAGAGGAATTCCACATGCACACCTGGCCCTCCAGGTTGATTTGTGGTTATTTTATCAAGCTAGCAGGATAGAACAAAATTCAGTAGTGTGCTAGTTTGGTTTATAACTTCTAAATGCTTAGATATGAGCCACCTGGGCTTTCATGTGCGCTCTTGCCCTGGGCCCTGTAGGAGTCAGAGGCAGACCTGCTCTCGTGGAAGGAGGGTTCTGCATTTCCATGGGGTTCGGTCACGGGGATGAAGGTTAACACTTTTGTGCATTTGGGTTGTGACTGGATATCTGAAGCTTGTTTTATATGCTAGAATTACTGTCCAGATGGTGATTTCTATTACTATAAAAAGTTAAAATTCAGTTCATGGAGCAGTGCGAAACAAATGAAAAATACTTGGCAGGTCTGTTTTCTTCTTGAACTTTTAAACTTGTGGAGTTGAGGATGTATATCGTCTGTTCCCACATGGGCATGATGGAAGCATAGACCCCAAATTGCCCTTGCTGGCCACAC
This sequence comes from Enhydra lutris kenyoni, assembly GCF_002288905.1. Taxonomy (NCBI): domain Eukaryota; kingdom Metazoa; phylum Chordata; class Mammalia; order Carnivora; family Mustelidae; genus Enhydra; species Enhydra lutris. Next base: position 78,294,277 of record NW_019154087.1, read on the forward strand.
GCAGGCTTGCCCTGCACTGTTAGCCTCTACTCCTATGCATTTAGGCCTGCTTCCTCTTTTCTTGCTAATGATGTAATTCCTTTTTGTCTCATTTCTATTTTTAACTTATCCTTCTTTGCTCGATTTTTTCCTTTATGTACCCCTTCTGGAAACCCTGGGTAAGTTTTCCTCCCAATCCAGTGTAGCCTGGAAAACTCTCTGGCCCTGTGAGCCTCTTTGCTCGCCTGCTGGGGCTCAGCTGATCCTGCAAGCAAGATCCAGGCCACGTTTACTCCTTGTCTTCCATTCTTGTTCCTACTGATGGAAGAATAAGCCAAAATGTAGGAGGAAGAGATATAAACAACAGACATCTTGGGGTTGCCACAGAGTTCCATGACTGAAGAGGGTTCAACCTGGAAGCTGCCCTCTAGGTCACTTTTGGGTCCGAGACTATAGCCAAAGACTCTGTCTCACCACCGCCCAGCCAGCCTGAGTCCTTCTACCTGAGAGATGGCTGGGCCTTTGCCTTTCCAGTGATTTATGCCATGTAACTGCCTTTTTCAAAATTGTTTCTGTCTAATTTCTACTGGCACTCTGAGAAACAAAAATAGACAATCTCTTTTCCTTAATATATTTCCAGATGGATCTACCCAGGAAATAGGGGACAAAAGAAAGAAAGAAAGAAAGGGAGAAAGAGAGAAAGAGAAAGAAAGAAAGAAAGAAAGAAAGAAAGAAAGAAAGAAAGAAAGAGAAAGAACTAAACCTTATCCCTGCCATTTGGCTTTATAACCATTGCTTGATTAATTCTCTGAAGGGAGGAATGATGGTCTTGACTAAAGCCAGAGTTTCCATGAGTATGGCCTCACTGTAGGTACTGCTCCTGGACAAGAAATAGATAATTGGAATCCCAAACAGTAAAGACCAATTACTTTAGTGATAGGTAAGCTAATAAAAGTATATTGCTTTTCTAATATAACTCATTTCTATTTATATCAGGGAGAGTAAATGCATTAATATATTTTATTTTATTGCATTTTATTTTTGTTCTAGTTCTGTTAGAAGATTGAGATAGGAGTCGCCTCATTTCTGAGTCTTTTTGGTTGTATGTATGACTCATGTCTGAGCACAGTCTCACTGCTGTAGACTGAATGTGTGTGTCTCCCCAGATTCGTATGAAACCTAACCCCCAATGCAACGGCGTTTAGAAGCCGGGCCTTCGGAAGTTGATTAGGTCATGAGGATGAAGTCTTCATGGATAGGATTAGTGCCCTTATGAAAAAGGCACCCGAGCGCTCCCTTGCCCCTTCTGCCAGGTGAGGACACAGCAAGAAGACAGCTGTCCGAACCAGAAAGTAGGCTCCCAGCACCACCAAATCTGCCAGTGCCTTGGTCTTGTACTTTCCTGTCTCTAGAACTATGAAAACTAAATTTCTGTTGTTTCTAAACCACCCAATGTGTGATATTTTGTTATAGCAGCCCGATCAGACTGAGACACTCACCTCCTGCTACATGTGATCTGGAACGAAGACTACCTACACCAGCAGACACCAGCAGAGACTCAAAGCCAGGCTTTGTCCCTTTTTTTCATTCCTTTGATTCATATGTATCCACTTTCTTTGAAAAATGACTTGGGTTTATTTATATATATGTCATTGTGTATATGCTGGTAATATAACCATCATAATTATAACATAATTATAATAATTGCAAAACATAAAATAATAATATAATATAATAATAATGATTACACACACACACACACACACACACACACACACACATATGGATTTAGGTTCTGACCAATTGCCCTTGCAGCCAATTTCTGTGCAGTTCTATTTCTGTGCAGAGAATTTAGGACTAGAGACTTTCGGTTGCTCACTGTCTAGCCCTTTGGGTCAAGTCATAAACACTTCTCTCCTCTGCTTCTTTGCTCAGGTCCCATATCATCTTAGCATAATCAAGCCACGGCCAGCCAACTCCTGGACACAGACTCTACTATTCATCCTTTCTTCCAATATAAACATTCAAGGCTTCCTCTGAACATTACATGTAAGGGTTTGTTTCTTACTTAGACTACACGTTGTCCAGGCTTGTTATGCTTATCTACCTCTGAGTTCAAAGACCGTACTCTTTGCCAAGTCCACTGGTCCTTCCAGGCCTGCACTCAAGCATGGCCTTTTGGGCATCCTGCTCATAGTTCATTGCTCTCATTGGGTTGTGGGTGTTGTCTTGAATCTACACAGCCCAAGATTTTTTTGTTTTTTTAAGAGGGTTCCATGGAGCAAAAAATTGGACTTGAACTCACAGCCCTGAGATAAGAACCTGAGCTGAGATCAAGAGTCAGATGCTTAACCTACTGAGCCACCCAGGCATCTGTAGACAGCCCGAGATTCTTACAGCACAAGATGCTTCTTGGTCTTTGTTAGAAATAGATAGAACTGAAAGATCAGTACCATTAATTTATTGAGAACTTGCTTCTTTGATAAAGATTCTGTTATCTTCTGAGTGTGGTTTTAAAAATGGTTTTGTCATTTTTAATAGAAATTATTCCAGGAATAGACTTCTAAATGCTTAGATATGAGCCAGATAGCTTTTCCTAAAACATTCCTTTACCATCTCTCTTTATTCTACATGTAGACCAAAAGTCTTCTGAAGTTTGGTTTCACCCAGAATTTATTTATTTTTCTTTATTTTCTACCACACTACAAGAATGACCATTGTATTCAAACGAGTCTGTGTGCAGAAACCCTACAAATATGGTGCTTAGCAAATACTGTGCCGCAGCATATCCTCAACTGGTAGCCTTTCCTGAAAAACTATCACCCCTTTTCAAATACACAGAGACTTGTTGGGTCATTTCCTCTCCCGAACTTCATATTTATTTCATCCATTCAATAAATATTTATTGAGTGCCTGTTTTGGGCAGGGACTAGGTACTAGTGATGCAGAGCTGAATAAATTGAATAAAACAGTCCTTCCTGACCTCACAGAGTGTCCATTCTAGTATCCAAGTTAGCAATAATTAGAGGTGACTATAGGGAGTGGTCACCCAGAGGAGGAAGTGAAGAGGACAGCAGAGCTGGAGCAGATATTTTATGGGGAAAACCTCATGTAAGAAAACAAAGCTGATTGTGTGCGGGCCTGGGGTCTATATTCCTATCTTCTGGGAGAGGAAGAGGGAGTTGGGTGATGGCAGAAGTTTCTGTTGTGTTCTGCCATACTCTGGTGTGATGGTGTCATAGATAGAGTAAATGTTGTTGAAGCTTGGGGACTCAGAAGGGGGCTGTGACAATACTTTCAGAGGTTCATGGCAGTTTTCTCCTCAAGTAAATTCTAATAGAAGTTTGGTGAGAGAAGCCTGGGGAGCCCACAAACAGGAGATCTGGTTGGAGGGTGATTATATTACAGAGTGCAGAATCCATAAAATAATCCGGATGGGGAGTAAATGTAGTTAGAATCAAGTCACATCTTGGAGAGTGGGGGGAGAACACAGAAAACAGTCATCACACATGAGATGGGAAGATGGACTCAGGACACCCATTTGGGAAGCAAGCAAAGTGATTAATGGTTGAAAGAATGGGTAAATGGACAAGAAAAAGTCATCAACCCATTGTGAGCTCTACCATTCTTTGCCCATAGATGCCATTGCTAAGTCTTAAGTAGTGCAGGTTTATTGATAACCATTGCATGGCACTCGAGGTCTAGAGGTGATTGGCTGATTAGTCCAAGGGGTGCTTGAGATGAGATGAAAAATTCAGTCTCAAGTCTGGCTAAGAAGGGGCTAACTAACCTGGCATTAGTGAAGCAAGAGCAGGAATAAGAGTTGAAAGTCCAAGGTTCAAGAAGAGATGTTACCATAGAAAAAAGGATGGGGGCTAGTTAGAACAAAAGTCATGGTAAGGTTTGAGTAGAGAAAGCGGGGGTGTTCCAGGGTCCCACTGGGACCATAGTCCTGAGTGACTGATAACTCAGGGATAAAAATCTCTCACTATGAAGGCCTAAGTTTTCACCTCCTTTCAAATAGTATAACCTGCCAGTTCTCCGGTGATTTAGTGACCCTTCATGGGAGAAGGGACAAAAGTGCAAAGTCAGGCCCAGAAACCAGAAAGAGGGCATTGAAGAGCCAGAGCCACTTCAGAAACCTCAAGAGATCTCAAGAGAGCAGGGCAAAGGAAAGAACAGCAGGACACACCATTAGAAAAATCACAGTGATTGTTGATTTAGAAATTAATTTGCTAATGCTTTTCTGGATGCTAAAGCAAGGAGAAAATAGTAAGGATCATCTTCCCAAGGTAAAGATCATTCCCCGTGGAGAGGGAGGAGAGAAAGACATTTTCTGGTGAGCAGACCTGACCAGGGAGAAGTATTATCATGACCCATTGGTGAGAATTGTTTATGAGATGGTGAGTCTTCCAGAGACCCAAGACTGTGGTCACCAAAGAGCCCAGAGAGAGCAAGGGATGGGGAGGGGTCTTCAAAGGGAAGAGATGAGTAATTAACAAGTTTGCTGTGAAAAGTCTCTCTCAGGTTACAATATTTTATTTCACATTTAAAAAAGAATCTTCAGTGGGTTTCATCCTGGGCTTTTGAGGAAGATTGATTTTATTCAATGTTTTAATTAGTTTTTAAGACCCTTGAGCCATTTCTGTTCCTTTATTCTCCTTGCTGTAGTTAGGACACCATTTAGGAATTTGACAGTATTTTTCCCTAAACATTTTGTCCTTTTGCGGTTGTCAAATATTGAATTAGATCTTGTTATAAACAGACCAGAAGCCAGCATTGTTGACATTTCCCTTCATTAGGAAGAAACTGAAAGCTGACATTTTCAACCTATCAGCTCTAGTTTAGTCTACCGGTAAGAACACAGTACAGGCAATGAAGCAATCTGGTTCCTTTCTTGCTCTCATTACAGAATCACTATGAGACATTAATTGATAAAACTATTTCACTTAATGGGTGCCTAAGTGTCTCTTCAAAGGAGAGGAAAAGTATTGATTACCTCTAGGATTTAAAGTCGGAATGAATGAAAGAAGGCATTGATTTGAATCCTATGAGATAGATTAAACCTAAAATTTGAGATCTGAATGACTGAAAGAAGATGTCGATTGAAGTCCTGATGTTGCCTCTTAATAGTCAGTTAATTTTCTATCACTGTCTCTTTATTTGCAAGACTGGAAAAATAACAATAGCTATTTTTTTCCTGTGCCATGGATTATTACAAGGGATCAATTAGATAATGTGGTGAAGTGCTTTACATAGTGTGAAACGCTAGTTAGGTTTGTATTGCATATTACATAGGCTTAACGAGGCCGGTTACTTGGTTAGATTAATTGGCTTCTAGAATAATGCGATGTTGAGGGAAGATCTGTGGTTAAGGTATTGGAAAGCTAAAGTCCTATTTCACTCTGGAACTCATCACTAGACTAGATTGATTCATGTATTTTTCAACCTAATCCCCTCAAAATTTGAGACTACAGTTTTAAAACCTCATTCATGGAGAATTAACTGGTTGGAGGGCGAGGCCAAGGCAGCTAAGACTACGGAAGTTTGTGTGCATCCGTTTGGTTTTTTGAGGAAAGGGGGCAAGGTTCGGAAGCAATTAGTTGGAGATCACAGCAAAATTCATGAGAATATTGACTTAGCTTGAGAAGTAGAGCATGAAAAAAATTCTCCCACCCTACTGTGCAGATGGTGCTGGTTTAAAGGTGGCCCAGTGGGGGCTGGACAGAAACAAAGAAGATGAGCAAAACCTGATTCTAATCAAGAGGATAAGACCTTTCAAGTTAGCTTGCTTTCTTTACATCCTACAGTAAATCCATGGTTTGACTGGTCCCTTTGTCCACGGGGAGTCAATTTTATTCCTTCCTACTCCTGATTCAATTCAGGGTGACCAGTATTTGGTCCAAACCCACATGGGATAAGTTTTGAGTAAAAGAGATTATCTTTACTTTCAAATTCTGAGCAAACGAAGGTGAGCCCAGTCCCCACTGGAATTTGTCCAAGTGGGATGTTAACATTTTGAATGTCGATTGATGCAATTCATCAGATCTGACAACAAAAGCTAGTTGTTTACTCCAGGCAACAATGCACTTCATTCTCAATCTGTCGTTCTCTTCCTTGCATTTATAAACTGAAGCTTTTACGCCCACCAAAGGAGAAAGAACCCCTCTTCTCCTGGCTGGTCAGTGCAAACCTGGGTCCAAGGCCTTCAGAGCAGAGCACCGGCTGCATCTCAGTTGCATTCACGCTCCACGGAGGGCGCCGCTCTTCATACTCTGAGGAAGTTTTAGGTTAGGTCACTGGCCTTGGTGAGAAGCCACGGCATTCACATCGATGTGTCTGTGGACATGTGTCTGTGGTTTCTGAGAGAATGAGTGGGCATTTGTAGCCTGTAAATTTATCCTGCCCCTCCCCCCAGGTGTAATATCCTTACTCTTTAAATTTTGGAAATTGGTGGTATATATGGGTGGAAAATAGAAAACGTCTGTCTTCTCTAATGACCGCTTACGAGAGTTCCATTCACGACGGCTAAAACTCCAAGTTTTAGAAGTCCTTGAGGAATTGTGGAGATGTGCCTGAGGAAGACTGACAGAGTAAAGGTAATTTGTCTCCAAGTCAATGACAGGCTACAAGTGGATTCTGAAAAATACAGCAAAGATGAAAATTGAACGGGCCGCTGAACTGATCTTGAAGTACTTAGACAAAAGGAAGCATGATATCCAGGGGAGTGCAAATTCCCTAGAAATTAACTTTCTTTCTGGGGTCGACAGACTCATACATTAGGGCCTGAGTCCCTGATCCAGTCGATGGACTATTTCATGCTATCCTTGTGAACGAGTTGGGGAAATGTGGGTGAGGCTGCAGGAGTCAATTGAATTTACCTGTATCGAACATTTACATCAATGAGCATGAACTTTTGCAGGATTTTGGAAGACCTGAAAGGCACGGAGATATTTAGCCCAGAAAAGGAAAAAAAAAAAAAGTTTTGTTTTTTTTTTCCCCTTTTGGAGGAATAACATAAATAACATAGCAGGTGTTTATATATATATATATATATATATATATTATTTTTTTTTAAAGAATTTATTTATTTCACAGAGAGAGAGAGAGTACAAGCAGGAGACGCAGCAGAGGGAGAGGGAGAAGCAGCCTTCCCACTGAGTGGGGAGCCGGATGTGGGGCTTGATCCCAGGACCCCAGGATCATGACCTGAGCCGAAGGCAGATGCTTAACCAACTGAGACACCCAGACCCCTTAAAATACTTTTAACAGCTCTATCATCAAAGAGGAATTAGACGTTCCTGTGTCCCTGTATTTGGGATTAGGGAAGCAGATATCCTAATGTAAGGGAAAAGGTTTCTGTCAATCAGTCTTTTGAGGTAGCAAGTATTACTTTCTTCACAAGTTCAAGAAGAGGCCATTCATCTTTCTTGGACATTGTCTAGTGGTTGCTTGTATCAAAGGGAAGTTGGGTAAGATCATTTCTTCTGGTCTTTTCTAGACTTTTAGATGCTGAGATAAGGTTGGAGAAGTAAGTTAAGTGGTCAGAAAGCAAAAGAACATCTTCCTCTTTGTCATCATTACTAAAGGAGCAAATTAAGTTTTTGTCACACAGGAAAAGCTTACATTCCCAAGTGCCTGGGATTAGAGATAAATCAGGAATAGGGAATCTTTATAAAAGCCATGAATAACAAGAATTTCCTAAAAGCATCACATCATGTTGTAAGCCATCAGAAGGGAGTACTGCATTCTCTTTTTCACAAGGCAAGAATGTTTTTCAGATGTATTCAATCCAATTAGAATTGTGATTGCCATATAATAATTTGAGCTGTGAATATTGCATTTTCTCTCACATTCTAGGAGTAAATTGTCTGAAAAGCAGATCCCTTTGCAAATGTAGTAAATCTTTTCTTAGTGTTCAAACTTATCTGCGAGTTTTCCTTTTCCTCCCTAGTCAGATTGTGGAGGGTCTTGATTCTCATTTTGAGAGATTTTGAGTTCTTTTGACCATGTAACCTATTTTGAGAAATACAGTTTATACCTTGACCCATATATGATCCTAACTGAAGCCAAATATTTGAGAAATAACACTTATGCATTGATATAATACCCTGAATTTGTCAATTCAGTTCATGGATAATTACTGTTCATGCCTCACTAATTTCACAGGATTTGCAGATGAAAAAAACCCATTACTATAGTCAATAATTTCAGGAAACTCAAATAATGGCAGAATAAATGAGAGGGTGGAGGTTTCGCCACTTAGGACATTTGATAAAAGATGAACTTGTTACAAAAAGATAAAGTTTGCATATATATTGCATGAAAAGTCCTGGGGTTTGCAATGAATTTACATATTCCTCTTCACTTCCTTTCTTCTTTTCAGCTTCCTCTCCCTGCCTCCCTAAAAAAGCCACACACCCCTAGCAGAAGCTACTGTAATATGAAAGTCCATGTGAGAGACTGCATTCACTCTGTGTATCTTAAAGCTTGACATCCAGGGAAGCACGTTTTAGCCTAAAGCACGTCTGTCTGTTTACGAACACATTCAGGTAACTAGGGAGATAATGGAATTGCTGATACACTGCTCATCGCGGCTTGGGTAACCATTCTTTTATTATCAGGAAGGCAAATGCAATTTTTAAGATCAAAGTGGACATCTCTTGGAAGCTACATTTATTACAAAAGGCTAAAGTGTCCACATTCCGAGGAATCAAAGAGACTGAAAAGCCAGAAAAGCAGTAGTATTCAAGAGGTGAATGCAATCTTTGACGGACAGCAACCACAGAAGTCAGTGACAGGAACAAGAGGTAATTTAATTCTGAAAGTTACCAACTCTGCAAGCTCCGGGCTTAAGCAAGGTGCCTGATAATGGTGATGGTCACAGACAGGGTCTGCCTGACAAACAATTTCGACTGCCAGGGCAGGGACTGAGAATACTTTCCTAGTTTTCACGTTCTGAGATTCCCTTGGTAGCATTTTGAACCCATTTCTGCCAGGAACAGGAGCCCCACTCACTGACTGCAGGGGAGATAAAAGTAGAAGGTCATTATAACCCAGTCACTGTTAGGGAGTCTTTGGAAAACCATCATGGATGAATTCTAGCCCTGAAAACATGGCCACCTCGGAGTAAAAACCAGACTGTGACTGTTCCCCTGTCAGCTGCCATCTAATGGCAGTTTCACCGTATTTAGGGGTCTTTTGTATCCTCCTCTAAGCCCCAACATGGCTTTAAATCCCCCTACCCCCTATAGATCCCTTTGCCAAGGCTTTCTGATAGTTTAACTTCAGGAAAGCCTGATGAACATCTCTCCAGCTGGGCCCTCTTCAAATGCTTACTGGAAACTCCATCTCTAAAGAACTTTTCTAGTAGTTTTAAATATCCTCAAAATCTTGGCCAAAGCATTTGCCAGAATAACAATGGGCCTTTATTATTTCTTCTCAAAAACTCTCCAGCAATTTCAGAGTATGAAGAGGGCTTCAGAAATTCTGGTTACTTGATGAGTGTGCTTCATGTTACAAAAGGAATCATTTACCTCTCCCTTTTTATCAGGCTAATGTCTTCTGAAATTCCCCCAGCATTTCCAAGAGTTTATCCTTCCAGAGACTAGAATCACAAGAAGCATTTTCTGATGTTTATCACATACTTTTTGGAGTTTAAAGGGTTAGTGTCACAGAAATGGTTCTTATACTTGGGAGTTTCTCCACTGTAAACTTTTACTGCCCGTATTATTAATGAAAAGACGGTATCAATTCTAACACATTTGAAACAGACCCTTAGAAAGTATGCAAAGCCCCAATCACAGACATTTTTCTTGTCCTAAGAAAAAATATATGATAGTTTCAAATTTATGAAAGCTTTAATGTGATCAAACGGGTACAGCAGGAGGAATAGTTAATAGTATGCCTTGGGCAAACTCTGGGCTCACTTTTGGAAAAAGTTTACCATTCACCATTAAAGGACCTAAGAGTTGGTCAAACTAAGCTAAATATATATTTTTCTTTTTCTTGGCATGCACAATTCTCATGCCCACACTGGAAAAAAAAGAAAAAAAAAGACTTAACTTTGTAGAGACCAATAGATTACTATAAATTCTTACCTATATCAAACTTAAGTTAATGACCGGGTTATCAAAGATTATTACGCTGGATATATCATTTTGATTGAACTCCCCAAGTTCAAGATGTTGGAGCACTACTCAGAAACACCACCTGCCCTCTTCGTTCCCAACAGGGTGGAAACAGAGGCTTAAATCCAGCTTCCTATTTTACATCATTTTCCAATGAGAGTAAAGTAAAATAGTTAATTTAATTGGTTCTTTAGGGAAAAGGCAAAAGAACAGAGAGAACCGAGATGAGGAAGGGACCATCCGAGAGAATAGTTACAAGAGAATATGTGTTTTCAGTGAACTCTGCCTTTCCTGATTCTTACGTCCGCACACTTCCTCTGATGCTTTGCCAAGTTTGATAAGGGGATGGATTCGTGTATTTGGTGCAACTTGTCCTTTTCTACAACTTGTAGGTCTGACTTTTCTCCAAGGGGCGGATATTGTTGCCACCTGTTTTCTTCCATTTTATTAGAGATGATTGTCCTCATGGGTCCCAAGTTGACATGCCTGAAATGAGTAAGCTGCCCTCTCCCACAGCCTCTCCCTCAGCTACTCACTCAAAAGGGTCGCTGGGATCTGCCCTCTGGAGCTCTGGAGGGATGGGGATCCTTTTGTAGTACATTTCCCAGTCGAAGGCGCCTCGCATGGCATCCCCAGCTTGTGCCTCATACCCAAAGTGGTTGTGGTCAATGACATCGATCATGGGGCACACGATGGTTTTGTGGTTTAGTGCAATTTGGTCTGAAAAATGAAAGCACAAAATAGGAAATGACATGCCTGCCTAGGTCATCCATCATTTTCTCAGCAAAGAGAAGCCTACAGATCCTTCCTAATGTGGGGGTGCTGCTTGCCCTCTGTGGTTTCCTGTGGTTGTTAGAAGGCTTTGCGAAATCTCTTCTAAGGCTGGACTTAACGTGATGGGACAGTGATTAGGTACAATTAGTGTTGTCGTGTTTTCCTTTAAGAAAGTTATGTCCCGGAGAGACTTGCAGAAGTCCATTTAGCTCTACCTCTGTCACATTTTTGCTCTGACCTGTCCCCAATCTGTCATTTTATAGCGCGTCCAGCATGCATGGAGTATAAACAGTATTTGTGTTCCTTCAAGCATACAGCGGGAGCTTGCTGAGAAAATATTGTCCTGCTTTCTGGAGGTTCCAGAAATGTAAATATTTAACTTCATGTTTCTTTTATTTAGCCTCTAATCTTATGATGTCATGATGGCTGCTCCCCCGTTAAATGCTGACAGATCACACCAAGCATTCTTTGTTATTGTCCTTTGATTGTCCTTTGTTTATTAAAGCTATATGTTTTTATCTTCTCTCATTCTATCCAAAAATGTAGTAGATGGCCTGATGCTACTGTTACTATTCCTGCTACTCTCAAATTCTTGAGCAACTGCTAAGTGGTTTATAGTCTTGGTAGTTCTAATTCTCTAGCAACCTGTAAAGTGGCTGCCGTTGTCATTCTCAATCTACAGATGAGGATACTGAGCTCAGAGAAGCTAAATAACCTGTCCAAGGTCACTCATCTTTGGAGAGCAAAACCAAGGACGCAATGCTTGCCCAACAGTCCTATCCTAAAACTCGTGGTCTTTCCAGTTCTCCATGATGCTTCTCACGTGATATCTTTTTCAGTCCCAGCTCCTTCCTTTTCCATGTAGATATTATTGTTGTGAGACTTTAACAGCGCAGGAAATCGGCATTTACACATGTTGCCTCACCTGGAACAGCTATAGGTGACATAGGGTTGACTATTGAACAACAAAGGTCCGAAATGCACAGGTCCACTTATGAATAGATATTTTTCGATATAGTACAGTGCTGCAAATGTATGTTCTCTTCCTTATGATTTTCTTAAGAACATTTTACTCTCTAGCTTACTTTATTGTCAGAGTAGAGTATGGAATACATATACCGTACATGGTAAGTGTCAGTTGACTGTTTATGTGATGGGTAAGTCTTCTGGTCAACAGCAAGTTATTTGGGGAGCTGTTACACATGAATCTTTGACTGTGCAGGGTGTTGGTGCCCCTAACCTCTGTGCTGTTTAAGGGGCCAACCATATTTTCTTCCCACAAATGTGCACTCAGTATTTATTATAACAAACATATTGTCTGACCGAACTTTTAAGTATGAACATCTGATTTCTGGCTATTTGGATGATCTGCTGTGGCATGTGGAATAAAATATATTTAAATATCTTAAAAAACATCTTTTAGAAATAATGAGATTTGGCTAGTTCAGTATTATTTTTTTGATGTCTCTGATGGGGCAGGGTGGGGAAACCTCAGAAGCCTACAGAAGATCTCCCCTCCATATTTATATGCCCCTTCCTTCCTTCCTCCCTCCCTTCCTTCCTTCCTTCCTTCCTTCCAATTCAACAGCTATTTATTGAGTAGAAATTCTATGCCTGCCACTTGTCTAGGTTCTGGGAACACAGCAGTGAATAACAACCACAAAAATCCCTGTCTTTAGCAATGGAGCAAAGACAATCAATATACATAATAAATCTCTAAATTACATAGTACATTTGAAGGTGATAAATGTGATAGAAAGAAGATAAAACAGGATAAGGAGAGTATGATGTGGGCATGTGGCAAGGTAAACGGCATGGCCCCAGGAGGCCCCTGATACCCTAGAGGTGGCCTTCCTATTATTTCAGCTAATCGGTAGACAGAGAGACCCCCAGCACTATTTCAGGTGATTCTTTGACAAGCACCCTATGAGCATCCATTTTCACCTGGGAAAGTCTTGTAATGGGTTTTAATCTTTATCTAAATGGTGTTTCCCTGTAGATGTCTTTGGCAGAGGAGGCATCATTGCTGTGTCCAAAATCTCTCTCCTAGCACCTCTGCAGGTAGTTCAATATTACGGTTTCAGTGACTTTCTTCAATCAAATTCAGAATCAGGTTGATTTACAAGTTCCTTGACCAATAAGGAGTCCCAAGGTGACCCAAAGAGAATGAGTCTGTTAAATTAACTGTCAACTCTCCCTTCAAATTTCCTTTCAGCTCTCATCCAGCTGTTCTAGCTTAGGGTGAAAGCAGCATGACTAATTTTTCATCTAAGGCTTGTGCCTACATTTCAATTTCCAGGGATCAAACAAACAGACTCTTAATGGGAAATTGAAATTCAGGTATAATCCCAAGGTGAAAAATGAACCAAGAAACTGTGTGGCTCCGCCTGCTTTTTTTCATTTTGGATGATGTGTCAGGACACTGATAGAGGAAAATAAAAAAAGATAGTGATCCTGAGCTTGAATCATTTCTTATCCATCAGGCCTACAGGAAATGAAATGCTTTAATGAGAAAAAGTGGGTTTCTCTTTATTTTTTTCTTTCTCTCTCTCTCCTTTTTTTCCCCCTTTTAGATTCATATGAACAATCAGAGGCTTGATAATTGGCATTTAGGAATTGCTTTGGTTCATAAATAAATTAGGCCTTTTACTGACTTCCTTGAGTATTCGACACCATATAGGTCAAGTTCAGTTTGCAGGAATCTCACTGTTGCTGATGAAACTCTAAATTGCTATGTCCTTGAACAAGGTACTTTTAATTAAAAGCTCAGAGGAGTCTCTGGCCAGAGGAGCACTGAGACATTCCTGTTGATTACGTACGATGGCTGGGCAGTCGCCTAGGCAGGTGTGTGCGGATTGCGTGAGACGGTGGGGCGTTAGTTGCTGGTCATTTCCTGTCTTAAATCCTATACAGTTTCAATTGATTCCCCGCCCACCCCCCCAGCCCACGTCTTTTACTAATGGAGCTTTGCTGGTTCTATCTGAAATCCTACACAGTAGTCAATAGCAAATCATTCTTTCTGAGGCAGCGGATTGTAAAGGCCGTTTTTACTGGCTTTAGCTCCAAGGCCAGTGTTATATTTACAATAAAAGTTGATATAGCGAAATCTGGAAGAATAAGAAAGAGTACAGTATGTGCACACCAAGAACTTTTTAGAAACATGTATATATATCTGTATCTATATATCTATATTTTTCTAGTCTGGCAATTTATTCCTCATCCAGTATTGGACTTTATATCTGACTTCATGGTGAAATAAAAAACAAAATAGTCAAGCTCCAACTGAGTCACACAAGCATTTTCTAGCTTGAATGACTCTTAGTTCTTTCATGTTTCTAACAGTTTAAGTGTAATGTGACAGAGGGGCTGCTTCTTCCCTGACTCTGCGCCATATTGTGAGCCTTAGAGATGTGTCATCTGGATAGTAGCTTGAGGGGGTCCTCTGTAAACTTGGGAGATTATGTATTTGGGGCTCTAGACTGGTGCCAGGAGTCGAGAGGAGAACTGGCATTTTAATCCACAAAAATGTCAGGGCACTTGCACTTGAACTGTATTCTGGGGCTTAATAATTGTCTTTCCTCTTTTCTTAACAGTTCTGTAATAATTGTTATATTCTGTGTGTGTGTGTTAATCTGAACTGTATAGAGATAGTTTTTTCAAAGATCTTATTTGTTTGTCAGAGAGAGAGAGAGAGATCAAGCACATGCAGGGGGAGTGGCAGACAGAAGGAGAAGCAGGCTCCTTGCTGAGCAGGGATCCTGTTGCGGGACTTGATCCCAGGACTCTGAAATCATGACCTGAGCTGAAGGCAGACGCTTAACTGACTGAGCCACCCAGGTGTCCCGAGATCGTGTTTTTTAGCGCTTTCTTCTTTTAGTATTTACCGAACCACTATAACTACAATAAAGGAGAACGTCTAAACTAAATGAAACCATTACAAACCTTAAATTAGACTGCGGTTGGTAGTATCTAAAATGGCAATTTTAATGCAGTTTTCTAGTGACCTATTTGTTCTCAGCTGTGGTTAAGATAGAATTCAAGGCTCTCATTGTAAAAATTGTAGAAGGGATCTCTCGCCTTTGTTGATTGCAAACTGGACAGAAGCAAGCCACACACTCCCTCTGAAGGACGCCGAGTCCCCAGGCCCTGCTGGTCCCCGGAAGGCCACCATCAGCATGCGTACTCACTAAGGAGCGGGGGCAGCCAGTTCACATTGACCTCGCAGTGGGAATCCAGGAACGTCAGGACTTCTCCTCTGGCCATAGATGCCCCCAAGAGGCGGGTCCGGATGAGCCCTTCCCTTTTCTTGGTGCGAACAATCCTTACTTTGGAAAAGCGGGCCATATATTCTTCTAACTTATCCTTCAAGTGTTCTAGGGACGAAACAGAGAATGTAGAGAAAGACCACAGAACATTAATTGCAGCAGAATTATCCGTGGGTGCTTACGCATTAAGTGTACGTGAATGATGACTTCAAGCTTACATCCATTTTTCTCCTCTCTTCATCTCAAGGAGAGACAATAATAAAATTTTACACCCACAGGTTTTTTTTACTTTGTACTTCCCAAAAAGCTTTATAAAATGCAAATACTGCCCTTTATTTGAATACTAGAAGACACAGACCCACGAGAGCTGTACCATGCCATGACTATTGGCCAGCTGTCACCATGCTTAATCCTGGCTAGCTTTTGCCATGGTGGGCATTGGCCCTCTGGTTCCTGCTGTGTAAAGTCGGATGAACATTCCAGCATCTGGACTGTGTTCAACAAGAGGGCTCTTTCCAGCAAGGCCATCCTAGTTTCTGTGTTTTGAAAATAATGCATGTAAAACCACAAGAAAAAAAATTGTATCTCTCAAATCAACAAGAACCAAACAGATTTTTCCCCCAACAGGGTAATAGTAAACTAATAAAGAAGTTCAGCATCTGGGTCTGATTTGAAGTGTAAAAGTGACTGACTTGCTGTTAAAATTAGATGTGAAACAAGGAAGGCAGATAGATACTACACAATCATTTTGAACTTAAGCTGTTTAAGATTAGAAAACAAAAATTTAAAAATGTCTCTTTGCCTAATTAAAAACAAACTGTGGGAACCAAATCGAATCAGATAGCTTATTTATAGCGAAAAAAGATCTCCTCCTGCTGTTATAAGATGCACTGATATCTTAGATCTTTAATGTCAAGTAAGTGTTTTTGGTATCTTTCTGTGGAATTTGTACTCATATAATTTACATCCCGTGCTTTCACTCTCCTGTATCTAACATAGGAGGGCTTTGCTGGAGTTTCTTTTCTTTTCTTTTCTTTTCTTTTCTTTTCTTTTCTTTTCTTTTCTTTTCTTCTGGTATTCCAGAATTCATTGTTTATGTACCATAACCAGTGCTCCACGCAATACATGCCCTCCATAACACCCACACTGGAGTTTCTAATAAGCAACGTCTACTAGTCACAGTAACAGAATCTTAGTACGCAGTAAGTTCTGTAGTTCCTCTTTCAGACTTTCTCTACATGTGTGCAATAAAAGGCAATATTATTTTTAAGTCTCCTTCTATGATCTGTAGAAATAGGGATTCAAGTAAGGATTTATGAGTTCTTTCCCTGCAATCCAATTTAACTGATGTCAGAATTACTCACATTGGAATTTCTTTATACATAAGCCTTCATTTTTATTTTTATTTGTTCTTATTAACGTAGTGTTTTAAAAAAAAATCTCAATTTCCAGAGTGCCAGGGTGGCTTAGTCGGTTAATGTCCGACTCCTAATTTCGGCTCAGGTCATGATCTCAGGGTAATGAGATCGAGCCTCACATTGGGCTCCTAATTGAACATGGAGCCTGCTTAAGATTTTCTCTCCTTCTCCCTCTGCTCCTCCCTCCACTGTGTGTGCATGTGTACATGCTTTCTCCCTCTCTCTCTCAAAAAAGAAACAAACCCAAAAAACAACTCAATTTTCTTTTTTTTCCCGACTGCCCCGTAACTAAGCTTTACAAATAGATAAAGATAAAACTACTTCTAATTTTTCCTACAAAAGAATACTGGTGGGGTCTTTCACAAGAGTGTTTTAGCACAAAATAGGTTTTCTTCTATTTTGTTCTTCCTGTAATGAACAGACCTATAGAGATCAGAGTACAGAAAGCAAAGATTACAGATCTGGAGTCAGAATAGACCTAGGTGGGATGTCAGCACCAGTGAAATATATGAATATATGTGAAATGTATTCTCTTATCCTGAATTTTCTCATCTACAAAATACAGGCAATTGGGAGATTTTCTCCTCTTAGAGTGTGGTGGAGAGGATCTGGTTTTTGGTCAGAAACCTCATAGTACTTGTTCGGTAAACATTCAATAATTGGAGACCTCCTAAGTCACACATACTTATGAAGAGAAACAACAGCTTGTCTAGCTGAAGAAATGCCTTTGAAGGCTCAGCCTGAAAGATGAAAAATCTAGAATTTGTATTTCTTGGTGAGATTTTGATAATTCATCATCTTCTATTGATTGAGAATTTAAAAAATGAAAGGTTTTGGCCACCAGTAAGTGAACACATATAACTTTATGGCGGTATCACAGTTTCTCACAGAAAAGCTGGCTGCAAAGTGTCTCCAACTCTTGAAGATAGGTGTGCCATGCCAAGGACCTATCTTCTGCCCCTCTTCTCTTTGCTTACCCACCCCGTACCCACCTATGCAAGAGAGAGATTCCCAAGGGCTGCACAGCACAGGGGCCACCTGTGAATAAGACCGGAGCTTACTAACCTGTTAGGGAAATAAAGCAGAAACCTGCAACCAAGTAGTGCAATGAGAGGCAATGAGTAAGTGGCAAGTGATCAGTCCCAGAGCTCTCTATATGCCAGCCCAGAAAGGCTTACATTCGTTCAGGGTTTCTCACAGTAATAAATGTTTAAGAAGAGGCCATATCTCATTACTGTAATTTATTCTGGCTCTGAAATCCTTCTGTATTCCAACGTACAAACAGGTGTCATTCTATAGGTTTATTTGTAAACTGTTTGGCCACAGAAACGTAGTGTCTCCTGGAAACGGTGTCACAATAGTCATTGGGGATGGAAAAGAGTGAACATTTGTTAAAACCCACCAAAGCAGTGTTTGTTTGTGTTCTTGCATTAAGCCTCACTGTTCTTTGGCAGGTACCACAGTGAGTATGGTCTTGGTGGTCTGGGTGCAGGTACTTCTTTCCTCCCTGACCCTAAGGACTAAAGAGGCCTCTTGGGGAGAGGAAGACTAATTCTCTGTAGCTGTGTATGAGGAAATGGCTCTAGAAGACTACAGTCACTTCCCCGGTGGTCTAACTTGTTGATCACCTGGGAGTGGTTGGAGTGGTTGTCCCAACTTTGGGTTTAGATTTCTCTACTTTTTAGTTTATACGAAATTCTCTGAAACTCAGCGGGGAACTATCTCTACGTGTCTCCTTTCTGTCTATTCACATTATCTGATTCTGTGTATTTTTCTTTGATCAAAGCCCATTTTAATGTACTAAAGGAATTGTATGGTATGAATCCACAAAACACAAAGGGTTTGACCCTAGATAGAGTCCCCTAATCATTCAAATCAATTCTTTTAGTTTGAACTTTGTAGTAATCATTAGGTTGCTTTGTCTCAGAATAATGATCTGGTTGACTGCCCTTGTGAAGGGTCCATTCTTGTTTAGTAGTTCAGCTGTAATTTCTAATTACCCATAACTTACAATGAAAACAGGTATCATTAGTCTGATTAGCAAATTAGATTCTCATACAATGGAGTTACTGGGGATGGTGGAGATGGCTTTAAATTAAAAACATTTTATATTTCTTGTATGTGAGCAATTTTAAGATTCATTTCTAAAATATTATTAAAATGATTTTAAACATGATTTTATATGATTTTATTTCAAGTATAGTATTTCTGAAGATCCCTTTTGAACTTCAATTTTAAATAATGACAAGAAAATTTATGGTATTTTTATAAAACTGGCAGTTTTCTTTAGGGATTATGAGACATTTGGGGAACCAGAAAACATAAGACCACTAGTTAAAACCCACTGAGCCATATCCTGATGACCCAGACAAGTGAACACAACTTCAAATACGCTAGTTTTTGCCAGGGTTCATTGTATCTTTGTGGGGCAATAAGGAATGAAAATTTGTACTCAAGTGAAATTTTGGTGTCCTGCTACAGTGAATATTAAATTTAGCAGTTTTCTCAATTAATTTTCCTTTTTCCAAAAATTTCACTTATACTCCATGAACTTATATGGAGAATCGATCATTCATTCCTTTATTTAATGTTAGGGGTAGCAACTAAACAGTAATAAAATTTCCTTCAATGATTTGCATAGTCAAGAGTTGAGGACATGAGTAAGTGGGTCACTGCGTTCCATTTAACCTCATTTGCCTTAGCTATAAGGAAGGAAAAATGTCTTAAATATTCCTTCTAGTTCTATAATTCTATGGTTTCCCCCGGTGAAGTTTTACTTACAGAGTAAATCTAACCTTATTGAGTACCTAGTTTTTTCACGAAAGCATCCTAATGGTTGGTAGTTTGGTGTTTCTTTGGGCTATGTCTCACTTTTGAAAGCAAGAGTCAAATCAAAATAAAACTAAGGCATATCAAAGATTTAGTCAAAAAGTGAACTCCAGAGTATTTTCTTTAGTCAATACAGTACCTGTCTAATCTCCTGTGGTTCACTGTCTGTAAGACTGTTACTGATGTCAAAATAATGACTTTGAAGCACTGTAAGTTCATCAAAGATTTACATCTGTTCAATAAATCATGCTTATTATATCAGAAAATATAGTAACAGAGTTCAGACAGCTTTCTAGTCTACCTCTGAGGAACTGATCCCAAGGGACAATCTAGAGACTATCATTATTTATAGGGCATGGCTAGTGTGTCCCAAGTGGAGGACCCACCAAAGGCCAAGCAAACAGCTGCCCTTAGTGGCTCATTGAGTTGTTGTCCAGCTCCTTCTATCTCCTTTGAATTCCCTAATTTACATCCCAAGATGAGAGCAAGAGGGACAAGGAGACTCTGTTTATCTAGAGATAGGGATTTCTATATTTAATTATACACCTATGGAGATGAATGCTTTTGAAGTGTATATGTTGGTTTTGGCAAAATGAAGTAGAGCCTGACTTTAAGATCATATAGAGTCTGTGTTAGTTATTATGAGTTCTTTATTTTTTTTTAAGATTTTATTTATTTATTAGAGAGAGAGAGATTGAGAACAAGCAGGCAGAGGGGCAGAGGGAGAAGGGGGAAACAGACTCTCTGCTGAGCAGGGAGCCCAATGCAGGAGTTGATCCCATGACTCCGGGATAAAGAACTGAGCCGAAGGCAGACACTTAACTGACTGAACCACCCAGGCACCCCTAACTGTTAGGAGTTATGAAATGTAAAAGAATATAAACACACATTAACATAAATATCTATATTTTCTAGTTAATCCTCTCAAAAATATACTGTAAGTACAAAGCTCAGTATTCTGGATAATTTGAAGTTATATCAAAGTGATAAGTACTTCACCTTTAGAGAATATATGTTTCTATTTCTTAATCCACTTGGCATATGTCATGTGTATATTTTAATCCAAAGTGACAATGTTCAGAATAACTCTCTACATAGCAGGGCCTGTAGAGACTTTTTCTAATAGTCTTTCCACAGGAGAAATATAGGCATACCTCAGAGATATTGGAGGTTGGGTTCCAAACCACCACACAAAAGGCAAAATTGCAGTAAAGCAAGTAAAAGGAATTTTTTTTTGGTTTACCCAAGTTTGTTTGTTTGTTTTTTGCATATCCAAGTTTTATTTATGCAATATTGTAGTCAATTAAGTAGGTAATAGGATTATGTCTAAAAACAATGTATATACCTAGTTGAAAATACTTTATTGCTAAAAAGGGCTAACCCTCAGTGTGTTGTTGTCTTTTTGCTGGTGGAGGGTCTTGCCTTGATGTTGGTGGTTGCTAACTGATCAGGGTGGTGGTTGCTGAAGCCGGGGGGTGGTGGGCTGTGGCAATTTCTTCATATAAGACAACAGTGAGATTTGCTACAACAATTGACTCTTCTTTCCACCCATTTCACCAGAGCATGTGATATTGTTTGATGGCATTTTACCCACAGTAGAACTTCATTGAAAATTGGAGTCAAACCTCTCAAACACTGTTGCTACTTTATCTATTCAGTTTATGTAATATTCTAAATGCTTTGTTGTCATTTCAACAATCTTCGCTGCAACCTTACCAGGAGTAGAGTCCATCTCAAGAAATCACTTTCTTTGCTCATCCATAAGAAAAAACTCCTTATCCACTCAAGTCTGGTCATGAGATAGTAAAAATCCAGTCCCATCTTCAAGCTCTGCTTCTAATTCCAGTTCTCTTGCTATTTCCACCACTTCTCCAATTACTTCCCCCACTGAAGTCTTGAACCCGTCAAAGTCATCCATGAGGGTTAGAATCAACTTCTTCCAAATTCCTGTTCGTGTTGATGTTTTGATCTTTTCCCATGATTCACAGATGTTCTTAATGGCATTTAGAACAGTAAATCCTTTCCAGAAGACTTTCAATTTACTTTGTCCAGATCCATCAGAGAAATCACTATGTATGGTAGCTACAGCCTTACAGAATGTATTTCTTAAGTAATAAGACTTGAAAATTGAAATTACTCCTTGATCTATGGACTGCTGAATGGATTTTGTATTAGCAGGCATGAACATAATATCAATCTGCTGCCTATCTCCATTGGAACTCTAGGGTAACCAGGCGCACTGTCAATGAGCAGCCATATTTTGAATGAAATCTTCATTTTGAGCAGTGGTTCTCAATGGTAGGCTTACAATATTTAGTAAACCATGTTGTAAGCAGATATGTTGTCATCCAAGCTTTGTTGTTCTGTTTATAGAGCACAGAGTAGATTCAACATAATTTTTAAAAGCTTAGGATTTGTAGAATAGTAAATGAGCATTGGCTTCAACTTAAAGTCACCAGCTGCATTAGTCCCTAACAACAGAGTCAGCCTGTCCTTTGAAGTTTTAAGCCAGGCATTGACTTCTCTTCAGCTATAAAAAGTCTTAGATGACATCTTCTTTCAAGAGAAGGCTCTTTCATCTACACTAAAAATCTGTTATTTAGTATAGCCACCTTCATTAATGATCTGGGCTAGATCTTCTCCATCAGCACTTGCTGAGGGAGAGGGAGAAACAGACTCATTGCTGAGCAGGGAGCCTAATGCAGAGCTTGATCCAAGGACCTTGATCATCTTGCACTCTTCTGTTATGGCTTCTTTCCTTAAACCTCATGAACCAACCTCTGGTAGCTTCCAACTTTTCTTCTGCAGCTTCTTTACCTCTCCCAAACTTTACAGAATTGAAGAGAGTAAGGGCCTTGATTTGGATCAAGCTTTGGCTTAAGGGAATGTGGTGGCTGGTTTGGTTTTCTACCTGGACCTATTCAAACTTTCTCCACATCAGCAATAAGGCTGTTTCTCTTTTGCATCATTCATGTGTTCACTGAGGTATCACTTTGAATTTTACCTGAAGAACTCTTTCTTTGAATTTATAAACTGTTTGACTCAAGAGGCCAAACTATCAGCCTGTCTCAGCTTTTGACATGGCTTCTTCGTTAAACTCAGAAAGAGTTTAGCGAAGAGTTTGACATGCCTTCTTTGCTAAACTCGGAGAGACATGTGACTCTTTCACTTGTACTCTTAGAGGTCAGAGTAGAGTTATTAATTGGCTTAATTTCAATATTAAGGGAAGAGTTCAGGAAAGCCCTTCCTTGTGTCTCAGGGAAGAGGGAGGCCCAAGGAGAGGGAGACAATGGGGGAAGGGCTGGTCATGGAGCAGTCAGAACACACGTTCATCTATTAAGTTCACTTTATATTGGTGAAGTTTATGGCACCCCAAAACAATTACAATAGTAACATCAAAGATCTGCACAAGTTACTTGACTTCCAATTTTTTTTTATTAGGTCTTATCTTAATGACTTCAGGTCTCTCAAACACACAGGCAACATTCAAAACCTATTAGTGCTTCCTTAGGTCAAATCAAAGGGTGCAAGTATACTGAAGTCATTCAAATGCAAACTACAGGATTCCTCACAAATTACTGGTATCATGGTAAAAAAAAAAAGATATTAAAAGAAACCCCTTATAATATCACAGATCATAATATCACTGATCAGGTAGCACTATAAAAAATATAATAATAATGACAAACTTAGAAATACTATGAGAATTACCAAAATGTGCTGCAGAAACACAAAGTGAGCAAATGTTGTTGGAAAAATGGCTCTGATAGACTTGTTTGATGTGGGGTTGCCACAGACCTTCAGTTTGTAAAAATATGCAGTATCTGCAAAGTGCAATAAAGTAAAGGACAATAAAAGGAGGTATGCCTATCTACAGATTTTAAGCCTCTCACTGAGCTCCAGAAAACGGTCGATCTCTTTATTTTCTGGTTGACCACACTAAATCTGTCCCTTTTGATAGCATTCAAATATAGACATTTCACATTATCTCTAGAACACAAAAAGTTCAACCAAGAAAGCAATAGCATTTGTGAAACCATATTCAATTACCTCTATTATGATTTCCACTGGGTTCTGTCTCTGAATGTCCTATTTTCTATTCTTTTAATGTGCAAGGCCTCTGAAGTCATTTGGGAAATAGCTGGGGACACTGAACTTAAATATATGGACAAAATGTATTACAGCTCACATTAAAAAACAGGAGACAGGATTAGAATGTCATCCTTTTGCAACCGCTAATGAACTAATGGATTAAGCCATCTATGGCTGCTAACATCACAAAAGGAGCTTTAGTTACCTAGTTATGTGCCTCCTAATGAAAGAACACATCACTGCCTATAAAGTGTTCTTGCCAAAAGCAGTGAATGAATTTGATCATGCCTTTCGATCTAATAACCCATTTATTGGAAACAAAGGATTGGAGAACATATCAAATGGCACATCAGGGGAATGATTAGCAAAATCCAAACTATGGGAAGTTCCCTGGGGCAGATGGCCTGATTTCTTCAACAAATAGACTAAAAGGAAAAGGAAAAGAGATGAAAAGAGAATCCTAAAGATTAAACAATTCTTAAGAAATACAGTGTACTAACCATCACATTGAGAAAACCTAATATGAATCCTGATTCTAAGATAGAGCTGAGAAAATAAAAAGCAGTCTCTGATGTCTGGGAACTGGTCTGATGCTTGCAGCAAGTCCTTCTTGTCCCTTGGAGGTAACAATCCCACAGGACATCAACACCCAACAAGGTAACTCAGAGAACATTATAAAGTGAGACCAAAACAAGATCACCATGAAACCTACAAGATCCCAAATATCCCCCTTTCTCGGCTACAATGGGTGGTTGCTACTTTGACCAACTATGTTTTTATCAACTTCTGGAAAGAATTTAAGATTTTTTCCCCCCAAGAGAGTCTGTGACTTGTGCAATCATGGGAAGGAAGAATTAGACACCATTCTTCACCAGTCTTTTGCATTTCTGAGTGTTTTGTAAGGGAGGCCATGCCTACCATTTATTCCAGGTTATCTTTTCAAGGATGTTTATATAGCAAGTAGATGTGGAAGGCAGAGATCATGCCTCTTCCAGAAGCAAAGGGCATGCTTATTTATAAGGCTTGGAAGGTAGAGAAATTGTCTCCCTTGGTTTGCTTGCTTTCCATCATAAAAGATTTGCGTTCCCTAAGTTCAAGAGTCCGTCACTATAATACACCAAACTGCTCTTGCCTCTGCGCACACTGGCCTTGTCGCTGGGTGACCTGGGGGCAAGGGGAAGTGACTCAGGCATCCTGGTCATCATGTGGCACCTGTGCTGTCAGTACTAAAGTTCATCATCTCTGATCCAGGATTTCTCATGTCTTCTGCCTCCGCTGGACAGTGGCAGGCCAGCTTGCTCACTTGTAAGTAGAGTGAAATCTCAGATTCTCTGCAGTTCTTTACAGAGCTGCTGAGAAGGGCTCTTAAACACTCCATAGCAGTTAGGAAGCCTGCTGACCAGGGCATGGAGAGAAATATAGGGGAAGCAGTTGTTAGTAATTACACATGCCAGACCACCTACTTCTGTATCAATTGGGGAATATGAACCCTGATTGAATAGTAAATGACATTAAAGGATTATTAATTTTTTTTTTTTTAAGTAGACTCCACAACCAACAGGGGGCCTGAAAGTCATGACCCTGAGATCAGGAGTTGAATGCTCTACCAACTGAGCCAGGTAGGCACCCCCAGGCTATCCATTTCTTTCCCTGGCACAGCCTAGCTCTGCTCAGCTGAGCTCCACCTCCCCACATATTACTTTCTTGTTATTTTCTCCTCCAGTTAAATCCTTTCGGTATCAGAAAGTATCTGTCCTCACACAAAAATGTCATAGTGAGAAATTGTGAGCAACGTTTACCTGGAGAATTCTGTACTTTTCTCTGAGCAACTCTTATAACCCTATGTTCCCACATAGAAAAGAGGGGTGGGATACATTTCGGGGTGAGGTCTTCTCTTGGCAAATTAGGTAAGTCTAGATACTAAGCAAGTTCCTTTGGATCCTCTCTCTTTCTCTCTCTCAATTTCTCTTTTTCATCATTTGCTTAAAGAACAATTGAATTATATATTTTCAGAATAGCTTTAAATGTGTACCATAATCAGACCAAGACAAAAGACACAAAATGCCACGACACCTATTCGTATGCCCACCTCATGGCCCTTAACTGAGTAGGAGACAGCCACAGATCTAGTGCCCATCGTCACTCATTGGAAACTTCCTTCTCTATGTTTAGGATTGTAAATGAGTTTAAAATTTCTCATGAAATGTTCACATGTCAAAGATTACTCGTATACTTTATGAATAAAGGCCCCCAAAGTGAAAAAAAATTATAGGTGCCACCAATATAAAAGGATTAAGAACTTTTTCTGAAAAAAACTGTGTGTGTGTGTGTGTGTGTCAGAGAGAGAGAGAGAGAGAGAGAGAGAGTTTCCCAGATAAAATATTTATTTTATTTGTCATCTTTTATATTTAGAGTACATATTTTAGAATGATTTTGCAAGAGGGTAAATAATACATAGATTACTTCATACAAAATATTTTGACATTTTGGTAATAGCCTAAAAACTGCCTATATAAATGTATACATATACAAATGCCTACAGAAATGTAATATATCCATGGTGCAGCTTTCATTTCAGTTCATTTATCCAAATTTAATTTGTATATTCATTATTTACATCATTTTGAAAAGGTAATGTATATTTTGGTGTAACAAAAATATTTGGATTCTATTTTTCCTTTCCTGCAGTACTTTCTTAAAGAATATTTGAAAACAGCCTTGTCTGATGTTTCAAATATTTCTCAAGTAATTCATATTTAGATTATATGATATTTTTCTACACATTTTATATCTTTCCAAAGTCATGGTAATGAAAGGACTTCTGTGAATGAATAAAAGTAACACAATCCTGAATATAATTTATAGTTTGTAATTGTTCTCTTTACATGAACCTAGAATGAGAACTTTGTATTCTTTGTAAGTTAGGCCAAATAAAATTTACTCTAATGCAAAATTGTTGTTTTTATATTATTTCTTCTGGTGCTGTAAGTCCTGCCTCAAAGAAGAAAAAGAAATGAAGACTGGGTCAAACTCAGAGGTCTTTTCTATGTAATACTGTTGCTGAGTATGTAAACTCACTATAAATTAATCCATTTCAATACAATGGAAACATCTCTGCTTTTTAATAATTCCATGGTTTTATTAGATTTTAAACATTCTGTCTATTGCAAAGAATAGACCATGTAGTTTATACGTTTCCATTTGCATCAACTATGTGATAATTCAGTCTAAATGCTCAAATGTAAAAACCTTACCATTAGCATAATAAACAGTTATTGGTTCAGTATAATGCTGTTAGACCATGAAAATATTTAAGAATTTTGCTGAAGAAAGTGTTAGGTTTTAGTCTGTAAATATT
Source organism: Enhydra lutris kenyoni (assembly GCF_002288905.1). Classification (NCBI taxonomy): domain Eukaryota; kingdom Metazoa; phylum Chordata; class Mammalia; order Carnivora; family Mustelidae; genus Enhydra; species Enhydra lutris. The sequence goes on from NW_019154087.1 coordinate 78,321,122, forward strand.
AGAGAATAGTTTAATTGTAGAAAAGCATTATGTATAATGCAATCTGTTAAATTAAAAAAACCTTACACAAACATTTGAATCATCAATGTTAACATAGGAGAGCAAATCTCTAGGGTCATCTAAATCACCTCTTCTTTTCACCTATTCGTTTTTTTTTTTGTTTGTTTGTTTTTTTATCATGGTAAAAGAACACAACATAAAATTTACTGTTTTAACTATTTCCAAGTTCACACTTTAGTCAGTAGGGTTAAACATGTTCACATTGTTGTGTAGTCTCCAGATGTTTTGATCTTGCAAATGGAAACTCTATCCCCATTAAATAACCACCCCTTCTCTCTTTCCCAGTGCTTGGAAACCACCATTCTGCTTTGTGTCTGAGTCTGACCACTCTAGATACCTCCACAGTGGAATCACATGGTATTTGTCTTTTTATTACTGGCTTACTTTACTCAACATAATATTCTCGGAGTTTACCTATCTTGTAGCCTATTCTTTGCTTTTTAGGGCAGAATATTACACTGTATTTCTTTATCCAATTTTTTGTTTTTTTTTGTCATTTGAGTTGTTTTCAACTTTTGGCTCTTGTGCATGATGCTACTATGAACATAGGTATCCAAGTATCTCTTCCAGACCTTGTTTTCAATTCTTTTGGAAATATACCTGAAATGGAATTATGAGACCATGTGGTAATCTTATCTTGAATTTTTTTGAGATGACATCATACTGTTTTCCCATCGCAGCTGCACCAGTTTACATTCCCATCAATAGCAGAAAAGGTACCTATTCGGTTTTAAAGCCCTTATGGTCCTTTTTGTAAAATGCATATTTAAACAAATTGCATTTCAGTAGAACATGGAGGAACACTCTAGCAAAGATCTTGAGAGCTACGTAAAAGTCTTGAGAATGACAAAAAATTTCTCCGAAGTGACTCTTTCTAATCCACTCAATACCAAATATTCCATAAGGAAGTAAAAATCTAGGTACTGACAATGATGAATACTTTCAATATAGAGATTGCAGATCTCAGAGTAAGAAAGCATCATAGACACCAAAGTTTCAGGACTCAGGGGCATCTGGTGGCTCAGTTGGTTGAGTGTCCAACTCTTGATTTTGGCTCATAAGCTCTTGGGTTGTAGGACTGAGCCCCGTGTCAGGTTCCACGCTCAGTGGGGAGGCCGCTTGAGATTCCCTCTCTCTTCTTCTGCTCCTCCACTGGCCCCACACTCTGTCTATCTCTCTCTCAAGTAAATAAATAAATAAATAAATCTTTAAAAAATGTTTTAGGACTCAAATTGTACATGGAAAGCCTCCAGACATGTTTCATTTCTCTCACTGCAATAGGGATTAATTGAGAATACCCTATTTGAAAACATCCTACTTTCCAGTCTACACACAGTCCTCGTGACCATTGAGTGAACACCATCTGATCTGCGCATGTCTATAGCAGCACCTCACTGCAGGCCTTGCCTCCTCTGGTGTGTGGCCCGCAGGCTGCATCTAATGACTAGCAGACCTCCTCCTTCTCTCAGTCTCCCTTTTGCATTACAAGTTATGTCAGGAGCTAAATGGCACCTTGTACTTAATTGTCTTAGTTAATGAATCCCCTCACATTTACCAATAAAGCCTTTAACTATCTTATCTTCTCTTCATTTTTCCAAGAGAACTCACTCTTTATCTTTCAATGGTCCCCTTAATCTCTCAGGCTGTCAAAAATGCCCATTTTGTAAGGTATTTGCCTTGAGATATGAGGCAACTACTTTAAAAAGCATATTTAACAAAAAAAAAATCAAAAGAATCAGAGTATTTATGCTTTTACCCTCTAAAGTTCTTAACGGTAAAGGTCTCATTCATGTATTTCTCAATTTTCTATCTACTTCAACAGCATCTTAATGTATTCTGCTGAATATCAGGTTATGTGATTTTAACACTGTTTTTGTATTCCAACATTAATGCTACAGTTAATTATGCATTTATTTGTACCCACACGTGCATTCACTACTTGGCCAAGAAGACTTTTGTGAGCTGCTTTGATTTATAATGACCATTTCTAAAAATTGGGACTAAGAATAAATTTTTCCCATGGAGACAATTAATAATTTTCTGTAACTCGTTTCCTTAATACAAACTTAGGATGAGAAATGAAAACTCTGGGCCTAAACAGTTACAGGGTAACTTGTGCCACATCAACTGAGCTATTAATAAGATGAAGTCACCACTCCCAGGGGACTCGAATATGTTTCAAATCAGCATCCTGCATGGGATTCACCTCTGAACTTAAGGGATTTATGGATTCATTTCAGCAATTTTTAGAAAAATCAAAGTGACTAAAAACAAACAAGAACAAACAAAAAAATCAAAACTGGGATGCCTGAGACAGGGAGAAATTGATCTTTTGCAAGCGAAAAAGCATAAAATTCAGGAAGAATAGAAAAAACAAAGACAAATAAATGAAAATACCGTATATGAGTGCAGATATCAAATGGGAGCAATAAAAATCTCTGTCCTTTCAAAAGTGCTTTCAATTCTTCATTTCCTCCCACTGAAAAAAGTCCTAGTATGATTCACGTATACATGCTAAAAGCCATTTTGTTTTTCTTCGGTTTCCTTAGAAGCATCTACTGGAATTACCGTGTGGGCATGTTTCATGGGTAGAATTACAGGAACCTCAAATTAGCGTGTGTGTGTGTGAATGATTGAATAATGTCACCAATAATTGTCAAAACAGCCACAAAACCTGTGGGGTTTGGCTTGACTTCACAATAAATAAAGACAAATTGGAAAAATTCCTCTAAAGTAGTCCTTAGTGTGAGAAAAATGCTATGTCAAAATTTCAATTTAGATGAGACCAGAATGAAATTAAATACCTGGGAATTGGTCTCGTTCCCAAGGCTACCGAAACTCCAAGTTTCTAACAATATTCTTGTACTGTAGTATAGAAGGAGGCATGCAGGAAATGGCCTGTCTGCCCTTGTTGAGGAAAATTGACCTGCTAAAGGTTATGTTCTCTCAAGGAATTGCTCTATTTCCTGATAATGCTTTTACATAACAAAAGGGAAAGGGACCATATAAGATATTGTCTTGGTTTAAAGTTTAAAAAAGAAAATATTAAGTGGGCCAGAAATGTGTCTCATGTTCTTGAATGAAAAAAAGCAATAGAATAAGCAGCAAAATATGACAAATATATGGACATGGTAATAATAATGTTAATTACTGAGTGTTTATAATGGCTACTCAAAGGTCTTACATGTGGTAGATCCTCATTTTACACAGGAGAAAAATTATGCTTATTTACAAATGAGGAAAATGAAGGTCGGAAAGGTTAAGAAATTTGACTAAGGGGGGCTCCTGCCTAGCTCAGCCTGAAGAGCATGAGACCCTTGATCTTGGGATTGTGAGTTCGAGCCCCGTGTGTAGAGATTACTCAACTAACTAACTAACTAACTAACTAAATAAATAAATAAACTTAAAACAATTTTTGCCTGAAAGTGTATAGTGAAAGAGTGTCTGGAATATTGGAAGGACACAATAAATCTCAGCAATTATGTGTCAGGAGAAAATAAAAGACTTGAACCCAGATGTATCCATCAGGAATCTTTTAAGTATGAGGGAATTCAGTATAGGGAATTTGGCGCTTATGGTAGTATTACATTATTATTATAAAAGACCTGGAAATTTTAGGAAAAGTGGAACAAAAGCAGAAGAATCACTAAGAGTTTACCATCCCAGATCAATCACTCTTAATAACCCAGAAGAAGACAAATACTATATGGTATCATTTATATATGGAATCTTTTAAAAAAAAAGTCAAATTCATAGAAACAAATTCATAGAAACAGAGTAGGAAAGTGATGGGCAGGGCCTGGGAGTAGGGGAAATAGGAAGAGACTGGTAAAAAAACCACCCTCTGTTAGTTATAAGATGAATGAGGTCTGAGGATCTCATGCAAGACACGGTGACTATAGTTGATAACACTGTCTTGTATCATTGAAATTTGCTAAGAGTGTCGGACTTAAATGTCCTCACCCCCAACCACCCCAAAAAGTAAAAAGATGAGGTAATGTATGTATTAATAAACTTGACAGAGGGAGGAACCCTTTCACAATGTGTATGTATATCAAATCATCATGCTGTACACTTTGAATATTTTATAATTTTGTTTTCCAATTATACCCAAATAAAGCTGAAAAAAAAGGTCAATCACTGCTCATATTTTCCTTTATTGTTTTGTGCTTATATTTAGAGCCTACTTCTTTTTTGGAACATAACATTGAAATTTCCCATGTTATCTTGAAGTATTATTTCAAATGAGCCATAATTTTTCCTTATTATTCATTTAGGTAGTTTATGTTATTACAGCCATTGCTATTATAAATGATATGTAATGAACATTTTTGTGAGTAAGTGTTTTCTGAATCTATAATTTTTCTTAGCTGAGATTCCAAGAGCTGAAAGGCATGCATTGCAGGGCTTGAGCCTGATAAGTAAACAGGCTTCACATATTCCATAACTAGAAGATGCTGAAAACTCCGTCCTTATTTTCAGTGGAAATCAAAGAATTTGGAGTGGCTAAGGGGACTTTAATGGCCATAAAATCCATTCTCTGCTTTATTGAAAGAGAACTGAGACCACCTCTCATACTGCCAAATTGCCAACACATCAACACCTCTTCTGTGCTCTCCTATTAGATGGAATGAACTATGTGTGCCCCCATATAAGGCCTCCCTGGCATTTGCCCATGCAATCCCACCCTTTCTTCTCTGCTTAGGAACATGGCTCCTGTAGGTGTGCCGTCTTTCCCTGCATCCTCACTTTTGGTCTTTCTATGGCGTCATCCAACCTTCAAAGCAAAATGTTGCAATCTCCTTTTCTTGAAAAGCAAGCTTTCTTTGACCCACACCCTCCTCCAGCTTCTATCTGGTTTCTCGACTCCATTTTCCAGTAGAATTTATGAATGAGTTGTCTAGACTTGCTGTCTCCACTTCATCTCCTCCCATGGTCTCTTGAATCTGTGTTTTTCATTCATTTATTCAACACGGTCTTGGGATCTGTGTGGATAAAATGTGCTAGACACCGTGATCAGGTACCTTTGGAAACTGGCAAGAATTTTGTTTCAGAGCATTCCCTTCCAAAGACATAGCTCCTGCTTAGACTCAGAGTAAAAGGGAGGCGAGGTGAAAGTGTGGAGGTAGTTAAGGAAGGAGAAAAGGAGCTATGACCAAGAAAATGATTTTGGAGTTCAGTGCCAGAGAAGAGAAAATGGGTTCTGAGGCATGCAGATCTAATTGTGAACGCAAAATACTTCTGTGGTCACCCGTAGAGTTGATTCTGAGATTCATACTTCATTGATACACCCAGAAAGCGGCAATCATGAAGAAAGATACAGGTCCTGCAAGAATTCTGAAGTGGTGAAAGCCCCTTGCTTGAGTAATTGAAAGCTAAACTGGACCCAGCACTATGAAATATAATTTGGCCCTCTTCTCCAGGGAATGGAGAAAATGATCTAATAGGTCTTTTCCATCTCTGCTTTCGGTGACCTCTGGCTGTTAACATCACTTTTCCTCGTTATGTCAAAATGAATTGCCTATTTACCACTGAACTCTAGAAAGCATTTTTTTTCCTCTCTAGGTAAGACAACAACCTAGCATTTGCTACATGCACTTCATTTCAACTTAATCGATGTGCCAAGGAGTCATTTTAAAATGGGTAATATTATTTCCAGGAAATTTTGCTTACTTGCTGGATGCATGGTTCCCCTTCACTGCCAAGCCGGAGCTCCCCCAAATTTTAGAAGAAATTCCCAAGCAAATGTACAATATATTTGTAAAATGGGAAGCAAAATGAAGTGATATGGCCTTTAAATTTCCAATAACCTCCATTGCAGGGTCATTTATTAGTCCTGGAATCTGTTCAGGCTGGTTTTTGCCATGACAATAAAAACTGAAAAACAGTGATGCAGGATGATGGCATTTATATTCTACAATATTGCATACATTTCTCTTTGGGGGGCAGGCAGGAGGAATAGAAATTATTTAAATTTCTTAACCAAGCAGTAAATAAATGGTGTTTCTTGGAGATGTTTTATATACATATAACACACACATACATGCCCACACATAGATACATATATGTATATACTGCTTCTGTCACTAAGAATAAGTGAAAGGTGCCTCATTTGTAATTTACCAAAAAAAAAAAAAAAAAAACCAACTCATTGTTTCCTTCACATCCTTGATTAAATGAGGCAATAAATCATATGTCTACAACATGCCAGGCATCTGCCAAGGCAAAAGTTGGCTCAGAAAGTGACGAGTCCGGAATTGTGGAGCAGGAGTAGTTTTATAGTCTGTCACGGGGATGACAAGTAATGATAAAGGGTAGCATTATGTCTCCTCTACGGATAGTCCAGCCACATATTTCCTACTGTAATTCTTTTGTTTGGCCCTCTTTATCTTCATTTAAATGGGCTGCATCTCCTTGAGCTGCAGCAAAGACATATATTTTCCTTGCTAATGATGTGTCTCCCATGGTCCCAGGATTATTTTCACACTTGATGAAGTTCATCTATGGAGGGGGCCACGGGCAGTCAGCGTGCTACAAATGGAGACAGACACGACGTTGGTTTTTCTACTCTCTGTGGACAGACAAGCCCAGCATTGTCAGAGAGATTTGTTTTTCCCAGTTATCTTATAAAGATCTTTCGCCTATAAATTCTGCCTGTGTCTCAAAATTTGTGTGAGGCCAAATCCCTGGTTTGGAATCTGAGGCTGCACTTCCTAGTTGTTTCATTAGGTTGAGAGTAAACAAATGCAAATTAAAAGCTATTAAAAATTTTAATTACTTCAGCTAAAAATGAACAAGTTGTGGTCTCCGGTAGAAAAGCAATGCCTCTCTTTGAACAATCCATGAAAAAATGGAATGTAACAGAAATGTGGTATGAGCAACACAGTGAATGGTGGGAAACAGTGTTCAGTAGTCCTCACCGTCTGGTAGTTTATGATCTCAGAATGGATATAGTACATTTTCAGGTGGGAGGATAATTAGTAGCACAAAATCGGGTTATTCAAAGTGCTTGATACAGATGGGATCAGGATTCTGAAAGGGAACTTGAGTTGGATGAGTAAGATTTACGTAGATGAAGATGAGGAAGGAAAGGTGAAGTCTTGTGAATGAACTTATAGATAAGCAGGGAATGAGCAGTCCTGAGTTGGTCTTTATTACAAATACACAGTGAAAAATGAAACAACTGACCAAACAACCAAACATACAACAATCCCTCCTTGGATAACCCCTTTGTGGAGGGAGTGAAGGCACGCGGCTTCATAGGACCAACTCTAAACCTTGCTTAAATGACCTTGCAGAAATAGCAAGGAGCCCAGAGCTCATCCTGAGAACAGGCCACACCCTGGCAGGTGTGGTCGCTAGACACAGAAGAGCCTTCTGCCCACAGATGTGTCCTTCACTGCTTAGCAGATTACTTGGATACTTACATGGATTGAGACATTTTAAATCTGTTATATTCACTTTTTGTTTCTTCACAGATGTCTAAAGCCTAGGTAGGAAATGTGTTATAATGGAGGAGAAAGTCCTGTTATAATGCAAATAATAAAAATGGCCACCCATTTTTGATCCCTTAAAAAAAAAAAAAGTGCTCAGTGATGCAATATGTGAATCCAGAGGAAACCCAAAAACACTAAAACAAGCCGTGTTCTCCATTGCCCTTTTCCCCTTTACTTGCTATCATTTCCTAATGTTTTAATTTTCATACTAATATTTTTGGAAGCTAGGTAAAACATGAACAGGTGAACTATTTAATACAAAGGGTATGTATTGAAAAACCAAATACACCTCATGCCTCCAGTACTCCATTTTTCCTTACCAGAATTAACCCTTTTGACTAGTTTTTTATTTATATTTTTAGGATAGTTCAGCCATCTAGAATTTTATATATATATGTGTGTGTGTGTGCGTGTGTGTGTGTGTGTTATTATGTATATTCATATATATATGAATTTCTACCATAATCTTTTATTTATTTTTTATTTTATTTTATTTCTTTTCAGTGTTCCAAATTCATTGTTTATGCACCATAATCCTTTAAACTGTAAGGGGATTTTTTTTTTGAAAACCTGACACTACATTGTACTACTGGCCAGAGAAATACCCTTCATTTATTTATTTTCATTTTGTACTTACAACATAATTTCTTTTTTTCAACATAGGGTTCTGGTGAATTCTCATGAAATCTAACTAAGAATCATCACTAGAAGAATCATGACACGTCTCAAATGGTTCTGATATTGTCAAGTTGTCTTGAGAGAGATACCAACATGGAAAAGCCAAACCAGTCTATGGCCCCTGTAACTTTGCTATGGAAGCCCTGTGATCTTTGGGTCCAAAGCTCACGGACAGAAACTTGCCAGGATTTCTAACAAAAATTAATTCCTAGAAAAATGTCAAGTAAATACCAGTATAGCAGAATCTAAAGTGCCTTTTTATTTCTTTCTTAAGCTCAGAGCTAAATCTAAAGGGACAAAAAAAGGCAAGTCACAAAGTATTGATTTCAAATACTTATGGCTGTGTTCGGTGATGTGACATGTTAAGAAAGATGCCTACAAGTTATCTTGAGCAGTTTCCTCTGAAAATGAGTTTTGAATAAACCTTAGGGTCACAGTTAGATGTTAATTTTTTTTGATAAGGAATACTTATTTAAAATAGTTCAAGCAAAAGGTGTGTTTCATTGGACCCAAAGTAGGAAGGGTAACTGTGTTGTCCTCAAACTCATCTTTATTTTATAGATTTGAAAACTAGGGACAATGGACGATAAACAATTGGCCCAAGGTCTTAGGGCTCTAGCTCATGTCAAAGTCTATATCCTTCTTAAGTATGTTGTGGCAGAATAAATCAATGTAAGGACAAAATATTGAAAACAGATTCACTTGTTATATTTCTCCAACGTATAATTAGCGGCATTTCTCAAGTTCCTGCATTTTTTTTTTTAGGGAGAGGCTTTATTTTTTTATAGATTGCTTCCATTTTTTTTTCAGAAACATTCAAGATTTATTCCAAACTGTAAACATTATTTGTATGTGCATTTATGTACTATTTTCTTTTTTTATTATTAGTTTAGTTATTTTTATTATTAGTTTTTATTATTAGTTCCTGCATTTTAATATAGTGTTTTAGGAACACCAAAGTCACTCTTTATCTCTTCTCTGCTCCACTTACCTCTACTCAAGAGCTGTCCCAATAGTTGGGCGGTTTGCATTTTACACTATAATTGCTGCTTTGATGTCTGTCACTCCCAACTTGTCAGTAAGTAGTAGCATCATGCCTGGCACATAGTAGGCACTTGGAGGATAGTTAATTGAAGTATAATTCAATCACAGTAGCCCCTTTTATTTATTTATTTATTTAAAAGGTTTTATTTATTTATTTGACAGAGTGAGAGAGAGAGATCATAAGTAGGCAGAGAGGCAGGCAGAGAGAGGGGACGAAAGCTCCCTGCTGAGCAGAGAGCCGGATGCAGGGCTTGATCCCAGGACCCTGAGATCATGACCTGAGCCGAAGGTAGAGGCTACACTGAGCCACCCAGGTGCCCCAGTAGCTCCTTTTACATATGACAGGAAAATTTTTCTTCTTCTTCTTCTTTTGTAGTAGTTAAGATGTGAAAAGATACTGTGATTTGAAAGGAGAGTTTAAGAAACAATGATTAGATTAGTATTTCTAGAGTGGGTTCCTTGTTAATTAGACATTAGTTTGAAAAGCAGTCTTGGGTGAGATTGTGGTAGATATCTCATGTCAGGTTAAATAGGGAATTTATCTAGTGGATAATAAGAAACTAGAAATGAATTCTCAGCAAAATGACTTATAGTACTACAGATAAAAGGTGCTAAGAACTTAAATTAGGGTGGTAACATTTGGAAGAAAGAATCAAAAAATGTAATGCATATTTGCTTCTGAAAGGGTCTATCTTTATTATTTTTAGTAAGGTTAACAAGACCCAGAGAGAACAAGAAACTTGCCTATAATTGCAGAGCTGAGATTCTAATCAGTTTTCTTATCTAGTTACTTCAGTGTTAAATTGAAGAGTCTGAGATACTCCCCCTTCTAGAATAATGTCTTCATCCTTGCTCTAAGAACAGAAATAGCACTGTCCAGAGAAGAGTGCTTATCTCACTGCTTGAAGTTTGTCTCCCTGTGCACATCTTTGAAATGGGGTAAGTTCCGGCACCAAAACAAAACAACTTGTGTCCAAGTTAGGATTCTTTTTTTTTTTTTTAAAGATTTTATTTATTTATTTGTCAGGGACAGAGGGAGAGAGAGCGAGCGAGCACAGGCAGACAGAGAGGCAGGCAGAGGGAGAAGCAGGCTCCCTGCCGAGCAAGGAGCCCGATGCGGGACTCTATCCCAGGACGCTGGGATCATGACCAGAGCCAAAGGCAGCCGCCCAACCAACTGAGCCACCCAGGTGTCCCCAAGTTAGGATTCTTGAGGCCAGTCAATTCCACTCTATCTCTCATTCATGTATAAGCCATAGTCAATGAACAGTATGCATATACCCAAATACATCTACTCCTATCCATCCCTCAGCTGCTTAATGCATGTAGTGACCTGTTTTTTTTTTTTTTTCCCCCTGCTTTTGAATACCTTTCTTCCCTAGTCTTTCACTTGTATGCCCAGAGCCCTGGCTCTACCATAAATACATCCCTACGCTCTCAACTTTGTAAGAAACCTCTTTCACCTCTTTCTCTCTTTCTCTTTCTCCTTCTGTCTCTCTCTTTCAGAGGACACAACTCACAACCACCCTTGAAGACGTCCTCTGAGGAAACCTCTCAGATCATCCAAATTTTATATCTTAGAACCAAGAAGGAAGCATCCTTCTGCTCCTTTCTGGGGATTTTCCTTCCAGTCATGTCTTAGCCAGCTCAGGCTGCTACAACAAAACACCATTGATTGGGTAGTTTAAAGAACAGGAATTTATTTCTCAAAGATTGGGAGGCTGAAAAGTTCAAGCTCAAGTGGGCTAGCCAATTCTGCTCCTAATGGGTAGAAGGTAGCCACTTTCACACTGTGTCCTCACATGGCAGAGAGAAAGTGCTGGTCTCTCTTCCTCTTCTTATAAGGCCACTAACCCCATAATAGGAGTCTCATACTTGTAAACTAATCTAAATCTAATTATGTCCTAACGACCTCCACCTCCAAATGCCATCTTTTGGGGGTTAGGGCTTCATCATATGAGTTTTGGGAGGACACAAACATTCAGTCTGTAACAGGTCATAAACCAGACCAAACTAAACATGTCCAGCAAGTCAGCTCTGTGAGGTCCCATCAGTCTCCATCACTGTTATTTATCACTTTATGGGTTTCTCCTTCTTCTCAACTGAAGATATTGGAGCCAGAATGATTTCAAAATCTGCCTGGATAATTCACCTCACTACTTAGTTTTCTGGCCTCCAGTAATACTACTTTCATCAGGCTTCAGCCACATCTGCTCAGGATAAGCCCTTGCGTCCCACCCTCACCCCAAACTGCCTCTTTCTGTTCCTTGACCTTCTGCTTTCATCCCATCATGTTCTCCATTGTCTTCCAACCCAAAGGTTCTCTCCTAGTGCTCTCTCCTTTTCTATCCAGCATAAATTCCATGGTTCAATATCTGAACCAACGTTATCGTTTCCCTTGTCCTCACATTTCCTCTGCAAACACTTGGCCAGACTTCATCTCTGGATTATATACCTGTGAGCTCTGTTATTCGTAAACTCAAGTAGCAGAGTTCATGCTGAAGGAAATACACTATCTTGCATATCGGCATCACCACAAATCGACACGCTTCCACTTCAGCTGGGCCCTGAAAACCAGAAGTCTTTCTCTCTCTCTCTCTCTCTCTCTCTGGTGAGCACCTTCTCCAGTTCCCTTCGATGAATCGCCTTCACCTGTCCCCTTCAGCTTCGATTCAGTTACGTCTCTTCACTCTGTAAGTCAAAGATTTTGACTTATGGTTTTAAGTGGAGGTTAAAATTAATTTCAGCTTCCCATTAGAGTTTGAGCTCCTTGTTCATTTTAAAATCCTTTCTAAAGTGCCTGGCATGTCTTAGAGTCTCAATAAATATTGAATGAATAAATTTACCTTTTCCCTATCCACAGAATAATTGCCATGTACATTCAACTTAGCTAGTTTCAGAGGATGTGTTTTTTGGCCTTACAGGACAAACTTATTTGTGGGTGCCCTAGATTTCAGCTCTTGTTGGCTTCTTTGGGACCTGTTCCATTAGCTTTCGCTTCACTCCTATATTCAAATTCTTCCTCAACTCATTGCTTTTCCTTAGCTATAAACACTTTCAAGTCTGTCTAATACTAGATAAGCTAATGAAAATATTCCTTTAAGATCTGAATTTCTCTTTAGCTAGTACAGAATGTTCTACTTTTGATCATCTCTAAAATCATTGTGAAGATGAATTTGACTCCTTCAACACCATGATCTGGCTTCAACCTCTATCTCTGTTTGGAAGCTGCTATTCAATGATCTCTAATTGTTAAAGTAAACATGCATTTTAAAGTCCCTGTTTCGCTGAACCTTACCACTTCTGGAACTTGTTCCTCAGCTCTTATGGTTTTATGTTTTAAAAGACTTCTCAGTTTCCAGCTAGGCTCCTCTTCTGCTCTTCATCCTCTAAATGCTGATGTTCCCCCAGAGACTTTTCCTTGGTCCTCTATTCTCACTCATCTTCCTGGTAATTTTACCTTACCCCGAACTGTATTGTGAACTTACGACTTCATATGACATCATGTTGCCTCTGTGAAATAAGGCACAAATAGGGGGAGTTTTGCTTTAAACACAAGACTTAAGGACCACTAGTTTTTAGATGATCTGTTTCAAGGTTCTCTTAGTGCTTTTGGCATTTAGAGCTTGATAAGCCTTTGTTACGGTAATCTTTACTCATTAGATGCCAGGCATACCCCCAGAGTTGTGGTAACTAAAATTGTCTCCGGACATTGTCCAATGTCTCCTAGAGGGCAAAATTGTCCCTGGTTGAGAACCACTGATCAATCAAGGTGGCTAATAACAATAAGGAAAAGAGGAATGATAAGTTCATTGCATTGTTAGGTTCTAGAAATGAGCTCTAATTTCAAACTAATCTGATCCTGTGTTGAGTTTCATTATGTCTTGAAATTTGTACTTCTCCTAACCGCTACCACTCCCATTGACTTTGCTACTTAGCAGGGTGATTTGGCAATGTTTCCTGGAAACTTGTTTTCTCCCCCCTCTTTGTTCTGTTATTTACTTTCCCTGGAATATAGGTTGAACAGCAACAACAGTGATGGGAAACCTTAATAGCAACCTAGAATACCCCGTCCTTGTTGGGGAAGAAGCGGGGATTATTAATAGTGAACTGATCATGGAAGAAGGAAAATAAAAATTTTCAGGGGAACAATTCAAACTGCACCTAATTCACTTTTTGGCAAATTACTAAAACTTGCAATAGTTTGGTCTCTTTATGAGCCAAATTTAGCTAATATGAAAATTGAAATTACCTTAATAAAATTTTGAACCTTCATTACTTTTCATTTATACTCTTTTTATCTTATGTAAAATTTAAGTTTTTCCACATTAGCAAGCTGTGTTTATCTCCCAAGAATGTGCCCTTCTAGAACACCTTGGCAAAAGGACCCCTCTCTACTTGCTTTCAAATTTGCTTCTTGGTTAAGCATTCATTGAGAGTGGGGACATGCCTATGACTATTTTGGAAATAATTGATATCTTTAGAATAAAAACACAAGCATATGTAGATAGACGAGTTTGCCAGTTTAGTTTGAATGGACCAAAACAAAATAAGATGCAAAACAAAAACAAAATAATCTCAGGCAAATATTTTTTTATGTTAAAGAATCTTATAACTTGGATGCAAGAAAATCATTTTTCTTTCATGACATTGTGCCTAAACACCAAATCTCTAAAATAGGAGGAAGAGAAATATTGGACCCATTAGACCACAAAGTGAGTGGCAACAATTATATCCTGAAATCTGACTGAATTGTTACATTTTGTAAGCCTTTAGGTTAGGGTACTACAGATATGGACAAAAGGGAAACATTCACTTTTGAAAAATACTTTGAGTTTCCCATTTGTAAAGGATTTATGTTTCCCATTTGTAAAGGATTATGTTTTAAAGCAGCTCAGTTGCCATGGATGGCAGACAGCCAGCTGATTAGAGAGAATTGGGAGATCAGATTTTTTTTTTTTTTTCCATTAGTGTCTCTTGTTTGCCCTATTTTGGAGTCACTGGCTTTTTCTTCTTCTAGAATTCAAGGCACACAATTCTCCATTTCCATTCAACTATGAAACTGTTAACTGGGCAGTATTGGAACAAGGTTTCCCTTAAATGATTCTGACATTCTTCAGAAGCAAGATCATTGATCACCTTTAATCTTAATGGATTGGAACTAATTTCTGAAGACCTAAAGTTTCCTCAACTGGAAAGGAAATAAATTATAAGAAACACCAACAAAACTCCACATACAGTAAACATAAGCTCCAGAGAGTAAAAGTCATGTCTTAACCAAACAGATGATCAGAGATGATTAATGCCTTCTGCATAAATTTTTCCTTGGAAAACTACTTAGAAATTCTTTTTATGTAGCACTAGCACTCACTGAATTCAACCTTAAAAAGACATCCTCTTTCCCGTCACTCTGTTTTCGAAGTTTACTTTATTTTTCAGATGAGCTCTTATGATCAGCTAACCTACATTTTCATTTGTAGTTATTCTCTCTCTTTCCAGTAGGATTGAAGTTTTACCACAACAGGTTATTTGTTTTTCTGTACTGCTACATGGAATGGTTCCTCCCATATAGTAAGTATTTAATAACCATAACATGAATGGAATCCCTAATTAGCAAGTCTATGTTTATCTTTTTAAAATCTACTTCCATTTTCTCTTGAGTTTGCTGCTGGATCATTCATACTCAGCCTAGTATTACTACATTACTACCTTGGCAATTACAGCTGAATTTACCATCTTCACAAGTGAGACAGAGGAACACAAATTTCCATACTCAAAGTAGAACTGTACTCAAACTATCCTTTTGAGATAGTTTAGGATTCAGTGGAATCCCCTCAATATCTCTTATGGCTATTTATTTAATTATTAAAGCTATGAGAAAGCTTCTAGAATTTCCAGCTATTGAAATGTAACCCTATCCTCTTTCATTATTGATGAGTTCCTTGGCATATAATAGAAAGTCCTCATTTCCCCCTTGCCTTCTCTTTTTAGTTGGAATAAATCTAGTTTAGATAAGGTAATGAATATGGAAATATTTTAAAATGTGTAAGATATTCTGAAATTTTAAGTCTTTCTGCAAAGCTGTTTCTGAATCAGCTGATTTTTGCATATTTGTTTTCAGGCAAATTATTATGACCTTGTTATGTTTTTTTATTTGTCATTATCTCATCTTGTATTTTATTTAATTAATTTGTATCCTTTACATTAGGAAAAAACTAAAAATAGTGCATTTCCAGAACATACCTAGCATAAGAACTTTTCTCTGTTCTCCAATGGGTTTTTTTTTTTTTAATACCATTTACCAGACAATGAAGACATATAGTAAATATGTACTTATGGGGATGTACTAGAATCATCAAGAAAGTTATGGAATCTGCCAAATTGGTACTCATCTCCATTGGTTTTCCTTCTTAGGAAAAATATTTCTTTTGGTTTTATCCTAGGGTTCAGAAGGAATGTGATGGTCACAGGCATTAGATGAATAGGGTAATATCTCCAGTCACGTTTCTGGAAGCTTTCCATAGCAAAAGTCACTTTTATTTATTTATTTTTTAAATTTGAGTATAGTTGGCAGATAGTGTTACTAGTTTCAGGTAGACAAAATAGTGATTCGACAAATTTATACATTATGCTATGTTTACTGCCAGTGTAACTACCATCTGTTACCATAAAACCTTATTACAATATGATTAACTATATTCCCTATGCTGTGCCTTTCATTTGTGTGACTTATTCATTCCATAACTGGAAGCCTGTTATCTCTCATTCCCCTTCAACCATTTTGCCCATCTCCCTAACCCCTCTCAAATAGATAAGAAGGACACACACACACACACACACACACACACACACACACACACAGAGGGATATTACACAGCCATAAAAAGATGAGATCAAGTCATTTGCAACAACATGGATAGACCTAGATCACTTTTTTTTTCTTTTTCAGTTTACATATATATATTTTTTATTAACATATAATGTATTATTAGCCCCAGGGGTACAGGTCTGTGAATCACCAGGTTTACACACTTCACAGCACTCACCATAGTACATACCTTCCCCAATGTCCATAAGCCAAACCACCCTCTCCCTACACCCCTCCCCCCAGCAAACCTCAGTTTGTTTTGTGAGATTAAGAGTCTCTTATGGTTTGTCTCCCTCCTGATCCCATCTTGTTTCATTTGTTCCTTTCCTAACCCCCAAGCCCACCACGTTGCCTCTCAACTTCCTCATATCAGGGAGATCATATGATAATTGTCTTTCTCTGATTGACTTATTTTGCTAAGCATAATACCCTCTAGTTCCATCCACGTCATCGTAAATGGCAAGATTTCATTTCTTTTGATGGCAGCACAGTATTCCATTGTATATATATACCACATCTTCTTTATCCATTCATCTGCTGATGGACATCTAGATTCTTTCCATAGTTTGGCTATTGTGGACATGGCTGCTATAAACATTTGGGTGCACGTGCCCCTTCAGATCACTACCTTTGTATCTTTAGGGTAAGTTCCCAGTAGTAGATCACTTTTTTTTTGAATAGGTAGCAAATAAGCACTTCATCTAAATTGTGGATCAATAAATTATAAATATAATTTCTATCCTAGTGATTCTCAGTGGGGAGAGGTGTGGGAAAAAGTGGTGAATTTTGGAATTCCCTGGGCATTTTTCCAACTATGCAATCCTTTCATCCATTCTCATATGGCTCTTGGATAACTCCACTAGGTGGCTGGGTCAACAGAATAATGACTCCCTGAAGATGTTCACATCCTAACTGTCAAGACCTATGAATTTGTGGCTTGGCATGGCATGGCAAAATGAACTTTGCAAGATCTGATTAATTTTAAGAAACTTGTGATGGGGAGATTATCTTGGACTATCCAGTTAGGCCTGATATAATCAGGCTTCCTTACAAAGGAGAGAGGAAGGCAAGAGAGCCAGGGTAAGAGACACAAATTTGAAGATGCTACACTGCTGGTTTTAAAGATGGAAGAAGGAGCATGGGCAGGGGAATGCAGATTGTTTCTAGAAGCCTGAAAAGTCAAAGACAAAGATTCTCTGCTAGATTCTCCAGAAGGAATGTAGCCCTGCCAACTCATTTTGGACTTCTGATCACCAGAACTGTAAGGTAATAAATTTGTGTCATTTTAAACAACCAAGTTTATGGGTAATTTTTTACAGCAGTGAGAGGAAACTTACTGGCACGTGTGGCTTGGAAAAAATTCTTGATACTCCTTCTGCTCTTAATGAAAATCACTATTTTGATATTTTACTAAGAATAAGAGCTATTCAAAATAATGTACTTTCTTAAGGTTAGGAATATTGACAAAGAAAAATGTTAGACTGAAGGTTTGTTTGAAAAGACATCTTAACTGTTAAAAAAAAAGCTAGAATATGTCCTTAATGGAATAATGTACTGAAACTTTACTTCTATCTTCTGTACAACTCTACTAATGATGGAATTAAACTTATATCTTAAAATCAATGTTGATTGTCCCGTGTATGAAATCTTGGAAAATGTGGACCTAGGTTTATATTGCTTAAAAGAAAATACTAAAAAATTCCTAAAGGCATATTTATTACAGAAATTTAAAAAATCTTTCATTGTATAAAGAATGGACTACTTGCAAGCTCTTCTAGTGATCTGACTTACCACAATTTCATTCACATCTAAATTTTCAGAAGTACCTCCATGATTTGCCACAATATATGAGGAATCATGATACATTGACACTTAGGAGCATCAAAATATAATTCTTCTTAATACTCTTCATTTCTTAGGTGATAATGAAATAAAATGTTCTCTCACATGCTAAGTATACACGTGATTGCTAAGGGATACTTTTTGGATGATTCCAACTTCTTTTGTCACGTGATGTTGTGATATGGTGAATGCAGTAAAGTTGACTTTTCAAAGGAAGAACTTGGTTTTTATGAGTGAACCAGCTCCTGAGGGGAAATAGGGTTAACTATACAGATCTCTCTGTAAAACAGAGCAGAAAATACATCATGAGAGGTGATCATTTTCGTGACCAGACTCCAAGGAAAATCACTAGGATCTTCAAAAGTCTACAAACACTTCTATGTGTAGTGGCTTTAAGTGGTAGTTTTGTCAAAAATTATGCAGAAATATTCTTCATATAGTTGGTCCTTGTTTCTGACCTCAATAAAAACTGAGAGCATACCATTTAAATATGATTCTGTAGGAGACTAAAGTATTGGGAGTCCACCTATGTAGATCCAATGGGGGAAAAGAAAACTGTTGTCATTTTTTATGCCCTTGAGAAATAGCACTTTGCAAACATAAACGTACATCTTTTGAATATTTTGCAAGGTAAATATCATTATCCCTTATTTAACAGGTGAAGAAACTGACCCAAAGAGGCAGAGCTAGAATTTGAACCAAGATCCATCTGACAATAAAGCCCATGTTTTTTCTAGATTTGATACATGGGAATCTATTAGGAAAAAGCAGGGTAGTATGTTCCTTAAACTATGTTTATCAAATATTAGTTGGCTCAATTAATTTTGGGATAAGATGAATTGAAGCTGAATCCAAACATTATGATAGTTTAAAAGGAGATCTAGGAATAAAAGAGACCTAGACCTTACTTACTCCATTGTGTATTCTTCTGGGAAACAGTTGACCAGCTAGTTTCTAGCTGATTCAGCTCACCCCCAGAATATGATGATAAAACAAATACTTTCAATTTCTTTCATGAAGAGAATATGCAGTTGTTTAATCTAAAATCTGATTCTTATTACCTAGGTATACTGTAAGGAGGGGTTTGACACACATAGCTTCATGTCAATTAGAGAATTTCATCTGCCAAAAGTCCCTTTTTCTGATTCTTGGAAGTATCTTAAAGAATGGTCTGGAATATAAGGACTTTGGAATATAATCATAAAATGTAACAATAGTTGGATTGTCTACTAAGTCAAACGATGACAATAAATAAAAGGTGGTAAATTGTGGGAAAATTATTTTTTACTTATTATTTTTTACTTATTTTTACTTAGATCACCAAATGCATACAAATCCTAAACTTCGCATATTTCTCTGAAAAACTCAGCCATGGACTTTAAATGACTGTACAACTGGCATCCAGATTGACCCTGATTTCTGTTTTATTATTTTAATTTTTTAATAAAAATTTTATTTATTTATTTGAGAGAGAGAGAGAGTGAGAGAGTGAGAGAAAGAGCATGAGCAGGGGGGAGAGGGAGAAGCAGGTTCCCTGCTGAGCAGGGAGCCCGATTTGGGGCTCCATCCTAAGACCTGGGGAT
This sequence comes from Enhydra lutris kenyoni, assembly GCF_002288905.1. NCBI lineage: Eukaryota > Metazoa > Chordata > Mammalia > Carnivora > Mustelidae > Enhydra > Enhydra lutris. The sequence goes on from NW_019154087.1 coordinate 78,340,693, forward strand.
CATGGCCTGAGCCAAAGTTAGATGCTTAACTGACTGAGCCCCCCAGGCGCCCCTTGATTTTTTTTTAAGATTTTATTTATTTATTTGACAGAGATCACAAGTAGGCAGAGAGGCAGGCAGAGAGGGGGGGAAGCAGGACCCCCAAGATCATAACCCGAGCTGAAGGCAGAGGCTTAACCCACTGAACCACCCAAGTGCCCTTGATTTTTGTTTTAATTGGCTTGACGGAGTCACGGTTTTTGATAAAGAAGTAGACGATAATTTGAATTCAAATATCTAAGAAGATCTACTAATGTTTTCTAAAATGTAACTGTACCATGTAGTGAAAAGAAGGGCCATCTGTACCCTAGTGTTCATAGCAGCAATGGCCACAGTTGCCAAACTATGGAAGGAACCAAGATGCCCTTAAACAGACAAATGGATAAAGAAGATGTGGTCCATATATACAATGGAATATTATGCCTCCATCAGATAGGATTAATACGCAACTTTTGTATCAACACGGACGGGACTGTAGGAGATTATGCTGAGTGAAATAAGTCAAGCAGAGAGAGTCAAGTGTCATATGGTTTCACTTATTTGCGGAGCATAACAAATAACATGGAGGGACATAGGGAGATGGAGAGGAGAAGGGAGTTGAGGGAAATTGAAGGGGGAGATGAACCGTGAGAGACTGTGGACTCTGAGAAACAAACTGAGGGTTTTGGAGGGGAGGAGAGTGGGGGATTGGGAAAGCCTTGGAGGGGGTATTATGGAGGGCATGGATTGCATGGAGCACTGGGTGTGATGCATGAACAACAAATCTTGGAACACTGAAAAAATAAAATAAAGTTTAAATACCAAATAAAATAAAATAAAATGTAACTGTACCATGTTTAAGGCGAGGTTCCTCTATTCTGAAAGTTAGTTAGTATTACTATTAATGCACTGCTGAGCACAAACATGGTGCTCATTCTGTTGTGCAACATCACATGAGCCAACAACCTCCACAAACTCCCCCTAACGCCTGGATCTGCACCATTAGCTCCACCCACAGAATATCCACCTGTGAACCAAGAGTTTCTTTCCCCCCTAAATCTAGGACATCTTTGTCTTCAAACCTGTCCATCCAGAAGTGTAGTTTTCAGGACGGACACACCCTAGTGTGACAAGACCCCAACAAAAATACAACGAAAATACAATATTAACTCTGTAGTGTTCTCACCTTTGCGTTATTCCCTCCCTTCGAATGTAAGCACAAACTGTGATTTGTCTCTAAGCCTTAGTCTATGGCACAGGTGATGGACTGTCACACTGTGATTAGGTGGCTTTATAGGAAGCTCATCTTGGGGCACCTAGGTGGCTCAGTTGGTTAAGTGACTGCCTTTGGCTCAGGCCATGATCCTGGAGTCCTGGGATCAAGTCCCTCATTGGGCTCCCGGCTCAGTGGGGAGCCTGTTTCTCCCTCTGATCCTCTCCCCTCTCATGCTGTGTTTCTCTCTCTCTCTTTCTCTCCAAATAAATAAATAAATAAAATCTATTAAAAAAAAAAAGAGGCTTCATTTAATAGACTTGAAAGAGATATTCCTGGCTGGCTTGATGAAGCAAATAACTGTGTTGAGAAAGCCAATATGGCAAGAAACTTTAGGTAGCTTCTAGGAACTGTGATCGCCTTCAGCTGATGGCCAGTAAAAAGTTGGGGCCCTAAATTTTGCAGCTGGAAAGCAATGAATTCTGCCAACTACCTGCGTGAGCTGAGAAGCAGATCTTCTCCAGTCAGCCCTCCGATGGGGATCTAACCTGGCTGCAGCCTTGTGAGATCCTGAGCGTAGAACACCCAGATGAGCTGTGCCCGGACTCCTGACTCGTGGAAACTGTGACATCATTAATGTGTGCCATTTTAGGTTGCTCAGTTTGTGGTGATTTGGTATGCAGCAATAAAAACTAACACAAAGTTTTGTTTTTTTTTAATATCAAGAACGATTATTCTTTAATGCCAGAGTTTTGGAATATCCTTGCATTTTTTTTTTTTATCCTTGCATTTTTACTAGCCTATTCCTTCTATTTAGTGAGGAGAGAGACACTGTACTGTGAAATCACCCCAGAGATTGGTTAATGAATGCCCCAAAGAGGAACATCAGCTTTGCTGCCAGAGACCTGGTATTTTTTATAATGCTTATAGCTTTATATAAAAGTCTGACGTTGTGTCGCTTTGTCTAGCTAAATAGGGTGAAACAGAATTTGCTTGCTAAGGCTCAGCTAACATTCATTATTCAAAGGTTTTTTTTTTTTTCCCTTCTTCTTCTTCTTCTTTTTTTTTTTTTTTAGGTCATCCGCTTTCAGCAGTTTGACTCTCTACCTCCCGCTGACAGGAATTTGACAGATTAATCTGAGAAAAACATTTAATTCAATCAAGGGATATGCACAAGATGTTGTGGACTTGAGTGGACAGGAAAGAAAAATAAACACACAATGGAGGAATGAAGAAGAAATGCAAGGCCAGAGGAATTGTATAGATCACTTATTGCTAAGGTACCTGCACATTCGTGTTTCTGATTCTTTCCTCTGCTGCTCTTGGCTTTTGCTAGTTGGGTGCTCCAAGTGTCAGGCACTGCTAGCAGGCAGACAGATTTAAGTTTATTGCCTTGCTGTCCCATCACTCTCCTTTTGCGTTTCTGTGTCTCTAATTGCACACTGAATATTTATACATGGCTTTTTTTTTTTTTTTTTTAGTGAGAGTGGATTAGTATATAAATGGAAGAGAAAATTAAGAAATTCTAATATAGAAAGGAGTAAAAATAAAAATGTCCCCCCAATATACCTGGGAATAGAATGTATTGTCTTTATAGGCAGTCTACGTGATGGTCTATAGAAAAATATTATGCCATTCATTATATTTGCTTATCCTATTTTTTTAATCACTCAAAGATTAGAAAAACAAAGAATTATTTGGGGAATTTTTAACAGTAGTTAAAAATAAAATTATATATACTTTATTACAAATACACATACTTTGTCCTATCCCTAGTCACCTGCTTGACTTTAGACCTATCATTTGATAGGTCTCAGTCAACTAATCGGTAAATGAAGGCTTTGGAAACCTACTGCTGTAAAGTTGACTTTAGTTCATTGTGATCGTAATGGGTAGCTCCTACCGTTGTTTGCCGTGAGAAGTCAGAGTATTTTTCATTGTGTCTGACTCATGGTAGGTGCTCAGTAAATACACATCATATCCTTTCCTTTTGCTCGCTCCTGCTTTTTACTCTAATTTTCTACCTGTGATTTGATAGAAAGGCAGCAAAAACTAGAAATTGCTTGAAAATAAGTCAAGACTTCCCAAGAAGGGAGTGAGATTTTCTCACAGCTGAGTAGTTGCATTTAATATATCTATTTACAAATGGGCCTCTCTCTTCCCAAGCATTATAACCCATCATTATACTTTCAGGCAGGGATACCCATACACGTAATTCCTAATATTGTACATCACACCGAATTCCGTTGGGGCTTTTAACACACATATGCCATGGTGAGTTCTCTTTATTTCTTAGGTTGTGGCAACAACGGGATTCATTATTGCTTTACATTGTCCTGTTACTTATTGTCACAACAATAATAAGCATAAAGCTGCTTCGTAATTATGTAGCAGAGGAGCTAAGAAAAAGGCATTGCGTGAATACAAATTAGAATTCTCATAAAAATTGTTTCCAACAGCAAGTGGCCTGGCCACTGATATATTCATCTTACTGCATTCTGAGTGCAGGATTGATTGTTAGTATCCAGAAATCACTTATTTAACAGAGACATCCTTTCTCTATTATGAATCATTTACACAATTTTAACAAACTGCCAAGCACATTCAAATGTGTGGCCCAGTGACATCTACTACACAACGCAGAATTATTTACTCTACCTGCCATGAATGTTATGTGAAGACAGAATAATAAAATATAGTCCTCGTAATCTAGGGACATATGATTTAAGTCTGGAGGTGGAATAAGCCACATGTAGCCACTGTGTGTTCATGATACATAATAGCTAAATTGTGTGGTTGAAACTAAATTCTGTTTGTGCTCAGAGGAGGTGAATTGATGATTTGAACAGAGCTGGAGTAACAGCGTTTCCTGGAGAAGCAGTCTCCTAAAAATGTGGTTTTTATGGGCAGAATGAAGTGCCAGGGAGCGAAATATTTCTGAATATGACTTCTGACATGGCTATGGCATGTTTAAATTGGTGGCAATTCGTAGCGGTACAGGAATCTAGCAGCGATATAAAAATCTAGGGGAAAGGTAACTGCCATCAGCAAAATTGGACAACTTCGGTGTATTGCAGGAGAGAGAAACTACTAAGCTGTGCCCTCGTTGCTAGCTGCAAAGGATTGAAGGTGCCAGGTACACTTCCTGTTCTCGCCCCCTCATTTCTTCTAGTTCCAATCTTCAGAGACTATCTTTCAGAGACTACTCTGTAAAATTGAATACACCTGTCCTGCCTCAGGCCTTGACCTGGTACTTCTAGTTTACCTTGCACTGCTAAATAGTTCTCCTAAGCCCTTATCAGCATCAAATGCATGTGTGTGTGTGTGCGTGTGCGCGCGCGCGCACACACACACACACACACATACATGTGCTCCAATTGTCTCCCTTACTGGAGTAGAGCTTCATAAGGACAGTTTGGTTCACTGTATATACCCAGAGCATAGAAAAACACCTATAATACACCAAGTTCTCAAGAGATATTTTACTAATGAATGAATACAGCATGAGATTAAGAAGCGCTATCAAACTGCCCTTTAGTATAAAGGCCAGTCAGTTGAGGCAAAAATGGCATGTCCAAGACTGTGGTGATTTGTAGGGACTGACACCAACCACCTTTGTTCATGCTCCTCAGATAACTGAGACTTCGTCTTCGAACATCTGGGGCCTTGAAGCCCAGAAGTGCCAGGCATATGTACTGGTGCCCAGGCACCACCAGCGCGATTACTGACGGCGGTGGGGGACGAGTCTGTGGTCTGGCAGTGTAGATGGAATCTCATTCTGTTCTGCGCTTTGAGGAACCATGGGGGAGAATTTGGCAGGTTGTGTATGGCTGAAGTGAGATCTCTGGGCTCATTATTATCCCATTCAAATGTCCCTTTCTCATTAATATGAGACTAGGCAACCAATCAAGCAAAGAGCCCCACGGTTCTCTAACAGTTGCCAGCCCTGGAAAAAGGCAGTCTCTTTCTCTCTCTCTCTCTCAGACTTTTTTCTTTTCTTTTCTTTTTTTTTTTTCCTGAATGGCTACAAAAGACAGACTCACAGTCCATAATGGGTTAAAACTGCTGAAAGCCCATCTGTAAAAAGCTACAATTACTAACATTTACTGACAGCAATTGTGACAATGGAGAACAATTTTCTTAAAGCTAATTCAAACAATCTTTGGAGTGGTCATTTGTAGCAGTAAATAGGTTGCCGTTGAAGTAGAGAATTTAAAGGGAATTTTCCCTATCGTGAAGCGAAAGCAAGCATATTCTGAAGCTTACTTGGGAAAGGAGGAAAAGAAATGTGAGAGACATATATCTTATTAAAAGGCATTCATTTCTCTGTTCTCAAACTAATGTGCCATGCCATTACTTCAGTACATAATGAGTGAAACATTGTGCATAATTAGGCATCACCTTATGACAGCATGAGCCGTTAATCAAACAATAATTTTAAGGGTTGCCATGGAAGAAAGGTTCAGGTTTATTCTTGGACTTTTTTTTTTTTTTAAAGTAGTACAAGCTGCTAGGTAGTGAAGCTCTGAAATAAGAAACATCAGACCTTTAAATAACGGAATCTTTCCTTTTTAACTGAAATAATATGCCTATTCATCCTTAGAAGTTGTCATTTCTATTCAGAATTGCCTTCAAGATTTTCTTTTGGGACTTTCATGACTGAAATTACTCTAGTCTACTGAAAAGAAGTGATAAATGAAGTTAGGAACTTGAAGTTTTTGGTTAAACCTGGGTAAAAATTTGGGTATGTGAATTTCATGGCTTTGTTTTTCTCTCCCCTGTCATAAACCCACATGAAGATGAAACACATCGAAGTCATTTTTATGCAGCATTAAAATAAGTTTCCAGGTTTAATCAATCAGTTGATTTCGTTTAAAAAAATGAGATTTAGCTGATTTAATTGTTTTGTGATTTATTGGTTTAAAATGACCAAATATGCTACAGACTGGAGATGTTTCTTTAGCCATCTAGACTCCCTGAAAAATTTTATTCATTATGTCAGTGTGGATGATTGTAAGATCTATTTCATTCATGCCAAAGAAACACCACTCTCATGTCAGCCTCAAAACTTATTTTTTTAGTTCTCTGTCTTCTTGCCTTTAAGAGCAGAATATCACTGCTCAGTCGGGTTTTGAAGCCCCTCTGTGTTTGAAAGAAGCCCAGTTGGTCGGGTTGATATGGCCACTGAGATGTCTGGGCTCTACAAATCCATCAGCTCCTTGGGCTGCGTGTATCAGTGCTACGCTACCGCTCACATCAGAGGACAGACAATTTCTTCCTGCAGTACAACTCTATTCCCCCAGGATGGCTAATGATCAATAGTCATATCTTCAAAGAATATGCCATTTGTCAGTAGGAAGACAGGTAAGAGGGAACTTGGGAGCACTAAATGGAGAAAAATAAGTTTTATTTCTGTCAGTTATGAGATTGGTAGGCAGTTCAGCAAATGAAACAAGAAAGGCTCAACTAAAAGTCCACGGGGTAGGGAAGTCTGCCCGCACTGCTTCCTAGCATCCACAGGCTCTAATTACGGCCCCTTGAAAGCAACCCAGAAATTGACTGCAGCCTGCCATTATTAAATGACATGATAAGGGGGAGTACGAAGATGTTTTTAAATAAAGGCAGATCTATGAAGCAGGGTTTGTGAAGAAGGAGTAAATATGAATTTCCAGTAAGGTGGGGATCTTAGCCAATTAATTCGGGTTATTAAAATTAAAGTGAAATTAAAACTAAATAAATTTAAAATCATACCCTATCTGAATTACAGCTGAGAATTAAGGGAAATAAGTATGCCTCCATAGCAAGATGTTTTAAGAAAAGCTCTCTAGGAAATTAGTTTTATTAATATAATATAATATTATATTATATTATATAACATAATACAATTTAATATAATATTGGTATTTTGACACATTACTCTTTCCCCATCTCTCTGAGGAACAACAGATACAGCAGGCGATGACTCTTACCATAGACTCATATTGATCAGTTTAATTAAAATGCTGTGGAATGCATATCTCAAACATTCTGTGAGGCTGCAAATAGATATTTTCGCATTCCCAAGTGATTTATTTTTCTAAAGACTCTTTCATCTTGGCAAGAACAGAAGAAACCAGTCATAGTGTTTGCCTTCAGAAAGGGGGAAACTGAGGGATTGGAAGATAGTGGAGGGGGAAGAAACTTATTTTTACTATGTAAAGTTTTGTACCTTTTAAAATTTGACTCATGGGCAAGTATTATTTGCTCATGTGTGTGTTTGAAAATATAAGTTATGTTTTCAAAATGAAATACATTCAAAGGTTTAAATCACATATTTGAACTATGTAAATCACTTTTTCAATACCTCATACTACTTCCTGTCTCAGGCCTGGATATTTGGGAGGTTTTGGCTTCTCTGGTCCCTAATAAATCCTGGCATCAAACATAAAGGTGAAATAACATTATCCCTAAAGGCCCATTTATTTGACTATAGCTCTCTTTTAATTTTTATCTTATTTTTTAAACCACCTTACCTTAATACATAGGAAATTTTTTAAAAAGCTTCTTTTCACTTTTGTAATCTCTCCTGGGAAATATTAACGGGGGTAAGTACTTATACGTATACATAGATGCATGAACACTGATAATAACGGGTATATATTAAATATTGTATTTTCTTTTGTGAGCAGGATGATTTAGTCTCCTGAAGAAAGTCAGATAAGGACTGAAAGTAGGACTGTGACTAATTCAGGTGAGATTTTGGGGAACTGATCCCATCAGTCTACTGCTGTCTTGCACCTCTGGAGCTCTGCTAGAAAACCTTTTACGACTTCTTAGCAGTGTAATTTTGAATCTATCAGGGAATTAACTATTCCAAATCCTTCACTTTTCTGCCTTTTTGATGGGACTGATGTTATCAATTGAATAGGTGTGTATAAAAGAGGAAAGTCCTCATGCTGTAAGAAAAGACTCTTAAGATTGGGGTTGCATTATTTGTAGGCCCTATTTCTCCCCTCCTCCCCACTTTCCTTTATCCTTCTAGCATCCTAAAAGAAAAAGGGATAAATAAAAACCAGATACACTTACCCCAATTTTTGTGAGTTAGGATTACCCTTCATACTAGATCATTCATTAAATTGCCTCCGGAAAGAATACAATATAGAAAGAGGGGAAAAAAGCAGTCTTCCAGCTATGGAAATTAAGGGAAAGTGTGTACTTAATGAGAAAAAAGAGCAGTACTTACCCATTATTGTGATTTCAGAGAAAAAAGTACAGTGATGAGGCACAATGACTTTTTGAAGAGCCTTGTTATGCATGAACTGGAAAAAATGTCACAAGCATTTCTCAAGATAGAGCCCAAGATACAGGGTAATTGGCAGTTACAAATTAGTGGTGATCAGCTAAAGTATGCCTTATTGCTAAGAAGCCATCTTATTTCAAACATCTCAAATCACGCGCACCACTCTTGAAATATAATCATCGAAGCTTTTCTGAATTGGACCTGCCATATTAGCCTTAGAGCCACTCTCTCATAGACCTATCTTAGGAATTGCTGATATGCTGTTCATTTTCTGTCTCAATAAGATCTGAATCAGACTGACATAAAAGATTGCAGACGGATGGGTTTAAAGAGACGATCAAATAAATGTAGACTTTCTAGGGAACTAGAATCATTTGTGAATTTCTAGTTACCTAGAGGAGGAAATTCTTTGCAGTTTTTTAATCTTTAATTTCTGTCTTTATTGAGCTTCGTCAAAAGAGAAAATTATTGTATGTATAAGCATACAGTCGATTTTATACATTGGCAAAAAAGATTGGAAAATAAGATAATGAAATTCTATTTATAATGGCATCAAAGCATCAGATACGTAGAAGTAAATTTAGTAAAAGATGGACATGATCTGTATGCTGAAAACTATGAAACGTTGCTTGGAAAACTAAAGAAGACTCAAAGGAAGACACTATAGTCAAGGATTGGAAGACTTACTGCGGTTAAGAATCAATTATTCCCCAGTTCATCTGTAGAGTCAATACAATCCTGATCAGAATACCACTAGGTTTTTAAAAAAATATAGAATATGTATTGTATTCCTATTGCTACTGTAACAAATTACCACAAACTTAATGGCTTAAAATAAGCTTATGATCTTGCAGTTCTGGAGGCGAGAAGTGTGAAATAAGTCTAATGGGGCTAAAATCAAGGTGGTGGCAGGGCTGATTTCTTCTAGAGGTGCCAGAGGACATCCTGTTCCTTGCTCCCAGCATGCTTTGGCTTGAGGTTATATTGTTTCAATTGCTGTCACATTGTCATATTGCCTTTTCCTCTTCTGTAGTCAAATCTCCTCTAATTCCCTCTTATAAGGACACTTGTGATTATACTTGTGGCCCACTGGGATAATCTATGATAATCTTCCTACTCAAGATTCATAACTTAATCACATCTGCAAAGTCTCTTTTGCCATATTAAGGTAACATTTCAAGGTTCCAGGGATTGAGATCTGATTTTTTTTTTTTTTCTTTTTTAGTAGGCTCCACACCCAGCATGGAGCCCAACCTAGGGCCCGAACCCTTGACCCTGAGATCAAAGCCTGACCTGAGATCAAGAGCCAGATGCCCAACCAACTAAGCCACCCAGATGCCCTGAGATCTGAATATTTTTGGTGACCATTATTCAGCCTACCACGGAAAATTTAAAATTCTAAAAGTTACATAGAAATGCAAAGAATCTGAACCAGAAAAGACAATCTTGAAGAGCTTAGTTGGAGGATTTATGCTACCTGGTTTCAAGGTAGACGATAGAACTACAGTAATTAAGTCAGTGGTTTTGGTGTAAGGATAGATAGGCCAATGAAACTAGGGAAATAACAGTTTCCTGAATTTCTCAGTGTTCCTGTAAAGAACCCTAGCTTCCTGATGCATATATTCAATAAAGTTAGAGAAAATGTTTGCTTTCCCTTCTCCTGGACACATTTTCACATACCATAAGAATCAGATCTGTAGCTATTTCCAAAAAAATTCTCTTATCCCAAAACCCAAATGGTTACATCCCTGAATAGGCACCTAGATTAGCTCCAAGGTTTCTAGGGGAGACTAACATACTACATTCCTAGGTATTCACATTTAAAATAAGCCAAATATCTGCATAAGTGATGCTGAATGTGCTTAAATAAAAAGGGGTTCTTTTGCCCAGAAAGTTTGAACTCCCTCTCCCCATCTCTTAGCCTATCCAATATTGATGACCAGACTTGAATATGTTTAAGATTCACTCAGAAATTCTTAACCTATAGAAATTTATATAGAATAGGTCTGGGAAGGGCCCAGAAATCTTTTTAACAAATACCCAAGAATTTCTGGTGCAGGTGGTTTAAGGAACACTCTGAATATGGCCATAGGAATTTTTTTTTCCCCAGAGAAAATGGGATGATTCAAAGTACTTGGTGAAAGAGATAAGCAGTGAAACACACACACACACACACACACACACATTATGGAAGTAAAATCAGCATTGGTTTAATTATGTGAAGAGTTACTATAAATTAGTAAGATAACCATAAATGGTGATTAAGCTATAAGAAGATATTCAACAACATTATAATAAAATCTTTGCAAATTAAAAAAAAAGAGTGAGACAGCAACTTACAAATCATCACAAAGGAAAAAAACGTCTCCGATGGAAGTCCATTCACAAGGTGAGAAAAATAAAATGGGCTACAGAGAAGGGTTTAAAATGGACTAAAATATTTCTATGAGTCTACTGATTCAAGTTCCTGATGAAGAGGGGCACCTGGGTGGCTCTGTTGGTTGAGCCACTGACTCCAATTTCAGGGCCATGGGATGCAGCCCCATGTGGGGTTCTGAGCTTAGCGCTTAGCGGGGAGCCTGCTTGAGGGAGTCTCTCCCTCTGCCCCACTTGCTTGTCTGTGCTCTCTCTCAAATAAATCTTTAAAAAAATAATAAAGTTCTCAGTGAGGAGAGCCTTGTGACAATATCATAAGTAACAGTTCATTATCATACTTACTGAACTCCATTTAAAGAGTAGCTGCCATTTCATAATTACCATTAAATGATTATTTACTAGGGACAGGGCAGCTCTATTCCTCTTTCTCTCTTTTCTAGCTATAATCATTTATCTTTTCTTATTTAATCCTTACAAAAGGTGTATGTGATGTTTTATCTTCAGTTTTCAGATGGGGAAACTAGATAAAAGGCAGAGGCATTTTGAGGGTTCGAATAGATCACCTGTGTTCTTAAATCCAACACATTATTACTTATAAAAATATTTAGAGGAATAGCTTTTTAATAGGAAACTGGATGGGTTAGATCTTATGTGACTATTTGGAAAAAAAAAAAAAATTCCGTGACTCAAATTGAGCATAGCCAATGGGTAGTACCTTTTCTCAGGCAAAATGAAGAGCATTTGGTAAGTGACTTAGTTTAGAAGTGCTCAAGGGAACTGTGGGGGAAGTAAGTGGGTGCAGGTCGTGGAGGTAGCAAGGGGCTGGGGTATAGACAGATGTTTATGCTCCCGGGGTAAGGAATGTCAGAAAATCCTTGAAGATATGACATAATTAGAGACGTGGGTGAATGAATTTGATAATGCTCTCCAACATGGTATGGATTGCCATCATCAGAAATTACAGAGGAGGTGTCAGTTTTGAGGCAAATATCTCATTTAGGAGAGAAATAAGCTCAGATTTCAGTAATTATACCCCAATTCTCAGAACCTTAGAAAAGATCTAGTCCCTGTGGCTTTGACGATTTTTCACTTCAATTTCAATTTACTGAATTTCTTAATTAGAAAAACCCACTGTTATTTGTTGTTTTCATGAGATCCTCTTGGGCAAATTTTTTACCTGGGTAAACAGAGTTCACAGAAGATGTCAAGGTTTGGAAAAAATTTCATACGTGTGGAAATAAATTGTGCACAGTTGCTCAATCCAACTACCTTTCAGGCCATTTTGGTTTCTTTTAGAAATACCTATCTCTGAGTTTTCAAAATGCCTCTTCCTATGAATATATGAGCTTTCCCCTTTGGTCTGATATTATAGCTAAGCTTTGCAGAATTTATTAAAAGATACAGCAAAGTCAGCGAAAATAGTGTTCCATTGCTTCTGTCAATGCCAATATTGCATATACACTTAGAATTATTTTAGTCTCAGAACAACTTAGAATTATTTTAGTCTCAGAACACTGGTGTTTAGCTGCATCATTAAACAATTATCTATGGCAAGATAAAAATCTTAGTCTTGTTAGTGTGATGATACAATTTAGTGCCCCAAATGGTCCTGGATCCTCGTAATTACACCAAGATCAATAGTTCTACTTAGCTTACTTTGGAAATGACATGGGCTTTATTCTTGGAAACCATTTGCTACCTCTTCATGGTGCCAGAATGAGCGGTCTCTTCTGTACAAAAGTCAATTAAATTTTATTTGCAATTAGATGAGTGCAGCATTTACTGACTTGGCCACCTCTACTTTTCTAGCCATTGTTTGGTCCGCGTGCATTCTTGACTTTTCTTAGTAGAATGAAATAATTTCATAAGTGCAGTATATCAAGTATACGTAGTTCTTTACCTGATACAGTGGTCTGAACATTTAAGTACACTTGGATTTTTATTTACTGTTACTGATGATTGAAACCGAAAACCTCAATGATAAAGAGTAAGAGCAACAGCTGTCATTTATTGAGCAACTAATATGTACCAGTACTATGCTGGATCTTTTTTTTTTTCCCTATAAAACTCATTTATTCCTTCCTCATTATAATCTTACAAGTATATATTATATGTGTAAAATAACTAAGCATAAGGGGCATCTGGGTGACTCAGTCATTAAGTGTCTGCTTTCGGCTGGGGTCATGATTCCAGGGTCCTGGGATCGAGCCCCACTTCGGGTTCCCTGCTTGGTGGGGAGCCTGCTTCTCCCTCTCTCATTCTCCCTGCTTGTGTTCCCTTTCTCACAGTGTCTCACTCTGTGAAATAAATTACATCTTAAAGACAAACAAACAAACAAAAGCTAAGCATTAAAGAGGCTAAAAGTGTAAGAAGTCACATAAGCTGTGGGAGAAAAGGTGGGATTTGAACCTACATTTGCTCTAACCCCAAAGCTCAATGATCCTTTTTCACAATGATACTGCTTCCCATTATAGTATCACTGAAAATATCAGCAATCTTATTTTATTATTAAAAAAGCAAAGACTTTAATGCAACTCTTCTTTTTTATTTGTAAGATGAATCGCATCATGTCAAGGAGAAGCTAAATGTAAAGACGAGAGCAAAATGGAGCATTAGCTCTCTCTTCTTTAGGCAGGTAACTCAAATCTCGATTTCTTGCTCTGACATTTCTCTGAAGCCACTGGACGTCTGTCCTTCAAGGGCTTTCTAGCTCCTCAAACTCAAAATGTCACCAACTGAGCTCATTATCTTTCCTCTCATGTTTCTTTATTTCTCGATTCCTTTCTGCCAGGGGATCCATGGTCTTTCAGTTACGTGGACTTAATTACTGGTGGCAGTTCTGAGTCCTTCCCCTTCCTTCCACCTGACATTTCTCAATCGCCAGGTCCTGTTGACTCCTCTTTCGAAATGTCCCTTCTCTGATTTCACTGCTTGCTACTTTAGTGCAGGCTGCTTTTATATTTTTATATAGTTATACTATTTTTAAAGATTTTATTTTATTTATTTGAGAGAGAGAGACACAGAGATAGCAACAGAGAGCAGCAGCAAGACCTAGCTGGGAGGAGAGGGAGAAGCAGACTCCTCACTGAGCAGGGAGCCCAATCTGGTGCTTAATCCCAGGTCCCTGGGATCATGACCTGAGCTGAAGGCAGATGCTTAACCGCCTGAGCCACCCAGGCGCCCCATACATACATACCTACATACATATATATATATATATATATATATATATATATATATATATATATTTTTTATTTCAAATGAACACATTGCTAGTTCCACATATATTTAAATTGCAGGATTTCCAAGTAATATTTGAATTTAATAGTTGCATGGGACCTGCTTATAGTAAAAAGAAATGTTTACTTGAAATTCAAATTTGGATGGGCTTCCTGTGTGTTTTTTTTTTTTTAAAGATTTTATTTATTTATTTGACAGGCAGAGATCACAAGCAGGCAGAGAGGCAGGCAGAGGGAGAGAGGAAGGGAAGCAGGCTCCCCACTGAGCAGAGAGCCCGATTCGGGGCTCGATCCCAAGAACCTGGGACCATGACCCCGGGACCATGACCCCTGAGCCAAAGAAGGCAGAGGCTTTAACCCACTGAGCCACCTGGGCACCCTGCTTCCTGTGTTTTTATTAGCTAATTCTGGCAACCCTTTTATAGTTTTGAATATAAACTCTTTAATCATCTGACCAATAAATGAGCCCAGTCAATGGCTCCAGTTTTATCCATCACTTTTGTCCTTTCTTCAGTCCATCCTTCCGTTCAATGATACTATTTACTGGTCCCACACAGGAGTTATCCTACTGCAATAGACTGAATATTGGTGTTTCTCCCCACATATATGTGTTGAAACCTAATTCCCAATGTAATGACATTTGGAAGGGGCCCTTTGGGAGGTGATCAGGTTGTACCAAAGGAGCTAGGGGTTTGGGAGGGAGGTACCCAGCGTTGACATTTGAGAAGCTTGCAGGAACAGTGAAGATCTGATGCTGTGGACATGGATTTTCATTGTTACCAAGCCTGTGCTTCATATCCCTTCCTCATGTACCTCGGGATATCAAACAGGAGTGTTTTGTGAAAATATCTGGCCCCGGTGATATATTTTCATTCATTTTTTTCTATCAGTTGATATTGAGTATTCTGTTAAGTGTCAAGCCCATTGCTTCTTACTCTAACAGATAAATTGCATCATTCTGGTTGTTTCTGGTCTGACACAAATACTAAGTTGAACGACAGCCCAGTTTAGCTCTTTGTAGACAGATTTTATACAGGCTCAAGATTCTTTATCTCTGATTTATTAACTACTTTTAAGAACATATATGCAAGCTGTATGATGTTGGAAAAGCAATGCCTAGGAACATAATTCTGGGTTCTTTTAGCCCCATTGATATGTAAATCATCAAGTAGAATACAAATGCCCCAGCAGCAAAATAGTCAGAATGACATTCCCACCATTGCATATGGATGAAGCCATGGCTGATAAATTCCTTCCCCAAATATGCTCTCTCGCTGCATTATTTATGGACTTTGAAAATGCAGGTTGACTTCTGCTGTAATTCTTTGGCACTATTCTCTTCCTAGTGGGATCTGTGAGCTGTAACCTGATCCTTGGATGGAAAGTATTTATCCTCTCCTTGACAGCAAAATTGTTACTCTAGACCAGCAATGACTGCATTTAAAAAAAAACTTTTTTTAATCTTTACAACTGTGTAAGTTGAAAGAACAACTGAGGATTTCCATGCTTTGACCGCCTTTATCTATCTAGAAAAATATTTAATATGCTTCCACATGGTCCTTTTTAATTAAAACTGAGGTTTGGGATTTTTAAGGCATGTTGCATTATCTGAACACTTAAATAAATTTCTCAGTATTATTTAGTTCAAGGTTTTTTCCCAAAGTCTCCTTTTTTCCCCCTTTCTTTTCTTTTTTCATGCTGTTAGAACTATTAAAAGCATCCACAGAGACAGCAAAACTTGTTAAGCAAATCAAATGTAAAGTACAGATTTTTTTTTTTAGGGAGCCACCAAAGGGAGAAGGCCTTTTTGCAACATGGACATGGAATTGCATAAAATACTTGAAATAAGTGAAATAGAGTTTTCAGGGCAGGAGGGATTGTCTATAAAATATTCCAAAATTTCATTCGGGAATGAGTACTTTCTTTTTGCCTAAAATCTGGAAATTTCCTTATAATAACTGTACAAATTAAATTGAGCTCAGGGACTGAAGAATGTACTCAAGCGGAAGAACTATTTAATAAGCCGAGTAAAGAACAGAGGTCCGGAGAGGAGAGGCACGAGAGACTAGGAAGAGAGACTGTCTTCCTTTTCTTCTTTTCAAAATTCTCTATCATTCCATCCGCCTGGCTTTTTAACAAGCTCTTCTCTTTCGTCCTCCGATCTGCTCCTATCTGCTACTATGTTACATTGGGAGGCTGCTTGTTAGTATCTGTCTGAATGCTTTTGATTTTTCTTCCTTTCCCTCTGAGGTCATCACGAAAACACAACTCTAAAATATGCCCTTGAAGTGTGCTGCCTTTTTTCTCTTCCACAGAACTATTTCCTATACTTTTTTTTTTTTTTTTTTTGGGTGTTTGTTTTATTTGGTGGCTTTTTGAGCAGACCTGTTTGCTGGGAAGGTCTGCCTTTGTTCTGAAGATCACCCTCATCTTCTTTTCTTGATGTGTTCTGGAGGAGTACGGAGAGATGTTTAGAAACAGCCTGTGATCTCAGCTGAGTGGCGTTGGGGAAGATGGAGCAGGTAAAATGGAAACAGCTATCAAGCAGCAGGTGAATATGCGAAGTTATCACCATCCAGCTCACCCACAGTCCGTATTAGGAATCCATCAATTTTTATCACCCACTTATTGTTCTGGTGCTACCGAAATCTTATTGTTGTGATCAAGGTATTATAATACTGAGCTAATTTTAGAGCAAGTAAAAAGCATATGACTAGACTCCTTCAGCATATGAGGAATCATTTAATAAATGATATTGGGGCAGAATACACAGCTGTGTGTACTCTATGAGTGTTTATTCATCTTGGATGAGTAAGCAGTCAATTCCACAAGAGCTATACTCAACAAGGATTCAGGTAATAGGGAGTTTTGGATTCGTGTGACAATTCTCCTCCAAGAAATTCCAATCATTCAGATGTTGAAGAACTATATAAACATAGAACTGATCTTTTCTTTTCCAGTACACTACTTTAAAAAAAGTCAAGTCTTAGAAATGTCATATGACTCATTTTATTTTAAGGGACCATTAATTTTCTGTAAGTCACTATAGTTGATCTTTATGCATTGCTTACCTGATATAAATGCATTTCTATTTGGATTGCTGACTTCACTTTCTTTTTAATTGCCCCATTTGCACAACTTCCTGAATCAAAGTTTACTACTGTATGATGCATAGTTGAAAATCCAGCTGTTGTTGCCATGGTTCAACACTCGAGGGAGCCATGGGGGTCAGACATTGCCGGATCGCTAGTGCGCTGTTGTTGCAGACAACAGTAATGTGTTCCCCAAGGACCACCTTTTTCTCAAACACGTGTTCGTTGGTGATGAAAACAGAAAACTGTCTTCACCAAATCCTTCTTCAGATTCCCAACAATGCTTCTTTAGAACATAAACTTATTTCAAGATCACAGATGCAAGTTTTTTGAGTTAACCATCAGTAGTCTACAGAAGACAAACCTATCTGTAAGTTTATTTTTTATGATCTTGTATTAAAAAGGGGATACATGTAAGATAATTTGGAAAATAGAAAGAGGCAAGTAGTAGAAGAAAATCATATCTGGCTCTGCTGTTCAGAAGAAACCAATATTCCCATTTTGATTTATTTCCTTCCAGGTATGCATAAACAAATCATATACAAATTATACTTTTTGATTCAAAAGTTGAGTATTTACCCATTTTAATAGCGATTCTTCAAAAGGATCACTTTACGAGTTGTTATTACATTATATAGAATTTATTTCACTGTTTTTACATTTACTTTAAAAATATATATATATTTATTTTGTTATTTGGGGTGCCTGGGTGGCTCAGTGGGTTAAGCCTCTGCCTTCAGCTGGGGTCAAGGTCTCAGGGTCCTGGGATCAAGCCCCGCCCAGGCTCCCTGCTGAACAGGGAGCCTGCTTCCTCTTCTCTCTCTGCCTGCCTCTCTGCCTACTTGTGATCTCTCCATGTATATTTCTAAATGGTTTTACACAAAATACTTCAATAATTGACAAATAAGTTACTTGCCCAGGAAAATATAATATCTTGTTTGAAATTAGTTGTCTTTGATTATCAGCAACATTGAACATTCTTGATTTATTAGTCCTTTCAAATTGGGCATTTTCTGTTAGTATATAGCTTATGTTTTTAACATACTGAAATACTGATCCTAACTCTCAGGTCTTCATTTTAGGGCTATGCAAAAGAATTCACATGCATTATGTTTTATAGAAAAACCAAGCCTCTTACTTCAGCACAGCTATTTCTCTGATTCTAGAAGTCGGGTGAGATCATGCTTATCATTAAAGGCATTTGTCAAGGGCTGATGCGTATCCATGCTCAGTCCTAAACTAGCTCAAAAGATACTGTTTCCTCACTGGAAGCATTTGAGATGATGAATGTGAAAGCTCCAGAAAGATGTTTACAAGGTAATTATTTGTCTACTTATTCTTATGTAACTGTCTGTCTTAAGAAACTTCAACAATAGAAAAACTGGAATTTGTAAAAGAAATTACAATGCAATGACTTCCAAACTGGTGTCCTTCATTCTACTCTATGACCTAAAGCATTTAAATATCTGAAAGAGATAGAAAATTAAATTGTTTCAAGTCCTCTTTTCATCATTCGTGAAAAGATACATACAAAACAGGGACCTCTTAATATCAGAAAACACTAGGTATGGCTTAATTTTCCAGGTCCCAGGCTTGATATATTCCTTATCTCATATTTCCTGATTACTTATAAATGTAGACTTTTACAGGGTAATTGCTGTGGCTCTTTAAGTTCTGCTTGTTTTCATTTATGGCATATGTACCCCCTTTACTGTCTTTCATTTTTAAGTCATTTAGCTGTAATAACTTTTTCTTCTTCTTTTGGATCACTCCTCTGTCTCCCAGAAGAGTAGTGTTCTGTGCTTGGTCAGTGGTGACTGACTAACGAGCTACTCAAGCAAACCATGTGGGTAATTCCTTTTGGGCGGCAATTATATCACTGGCGGCTGTCAAATGACAGAAACAAGAGTTTCTCATTTAAGCAAAGAGGAAACATTAAGTTGTGAAAATCTTCTAATATGCTCTCCTAGATATTTACCACCTTACTGGGAAAGATGGTGTTTCAAAATATTTGAATCCTCCAAATACTTGGAGGAAAGTGTAACTATAGATGGTACTTTCATTGAGTTTTTGACTGAGTTGGAAGGATAACTTTCATCCAACTAGATTTGTCCTTTTCAGCTAACTGTGGTATTATCAAGAGTACCCATTCCCTCTCTCAGGTAGGAGAGTTTCTCTGTGACTGCTTAGCCATGGTTCAAGTCACAAGGTATATTTAGAATGTCCTGTTGAGGAAAGTTCCATAACTGGAATTCAACCCAAGAGAGTCCTAATAAGGGGCATGGGGAGGAGGGGCAGGAGTAGAGCCTGCCCCTCCAGGGCAGATGACATGAAGTAGGCCAGATCGGAGAGATGAAGTAGTCTGGAAAGATTCCCGTGGCAATCTCATGTCCTTTTATCGCACTGTTTCCTTTTTCAAAGTTGACATAGTCATTTTCCTTTGGCATGGTGGTTATTATATATGTTTTTTGGGCTCCCTTTGCCGGTGATTATTTAATAGCTTTTAAAATAAAAGCTATGTGGAATGACACGAATCTAGTTCCATTAATAGAGGAATATTTATGTAGCTCAGGCCCCCAAAGACTGAATATTTGAATTGGTAAGCTCCCTGTATTTCACTTTTCTCTCATGTACTTCTGCAGTTGAATGAGCAGAAGCATTATTGGTGTTCAAATAAGGCTTTCTGGGTTACTAACAGTAGATCTGTAAAATAAGAATGCTTTAGTTTTGCTCTTCAATATGGTAAGTAGATTTTTTTTTTACATTTTATAAACCACTTGAGGGCAGGGAATTTTTTTTTTTTTTAATTGGAAAAGAAGATAAGATCAGTGACTATTTACCCTCTCATTGCTCAGGCATAGTTCCTGGTCTCTGGTCATGTACTCACACTTAAACATACATCACTTTACACTTGATAGGTTGATCAGATTGAAAATCCCCAAGTGCTTCCTGATAAATGGGAACAGAGGAAGCATACAGACAATGAATAAACTTTAGAAGAAGAAAGTTTTTCTGACATTAGTCTATCCTAAATAGACGTCCAGCCTACAATTTTCTGGGTTCTGATTTTGAATTTTGAATATAATACTGATTACATAAAGGATGGTTCCCAAATGGTGTTTATGATAAACTTCTCTGCCTACATGTGAAAGTAAATGTGTGGAACTGTACTACAATCCCACCATGAAGCTTCCATTAATTCAGAGTCAAGGTTGGTAGAATAATCTGTGAGATTTAATAAGAGACCTAGCTATAAGTTCTTCAAATTGTACCACATAATTTTTCCTTTTTCAAAAGTAGGTATTTGAGAACAGGCTAT
Source organism: Enhydra lutris kenyoni (assembly GCF_002288905.1). Lineage (NCBI taxonomy): Eukaryota > Metazoa > Chordata > Mammalia > Carnivora > Mustelidae > Enhydra > Enhydra lutris. The sequence continues at coordinate 78,361,229 of NW_019154087.1, forward strand.
AGAGGAGACAACCTGATTCTAGAATCCTGCCTATTCCTAACTTGCCTGGCCAGAGCCTATCTATTCTTCCCCTAGATTTTTTTTTTTTTTTAAGATTTTATTTATTTATTTGACAGAGAGAGAGAGATCACAAGTGGTCAGAGAGGCAGGAAGAGGGGGAGGAGGAAGCAGGCTCCCTGCTGAGCAGAGAGCCTGATGCGAGGCTCCATCCCAGGACCCTGAGATCATGACCTGAACCGAAGGCAGAGGCTTAACCACTGAGCCACCCAGGCACCCCTTCCCCTAGATTTTTATTTGTTTAAAATTTTTTTGTTCTTAAATTAAGAGTTTATTAAAAAAAACTTTTTAAAGAGCGTATGTAAGTTTTTAAAAAATTCTTTATTTAAATTCAATTTAGGTAGCACACACTGTATTATTAGTTACCAGGGTAGAATTTAGTGATTCATCAATTGCATTTAATACCAAGCACTCATTACATCAAGTGCTCTCCCTCCTTAATGCCTATCACCCAATTACCTCTTCCCCCCACCCATCTCCCCTCCAGCAACCCTCAGTTTGTTTCCTAGAGTTCAGCACCTCTTATGGTTTGCTTCCCTCTCTATTTTTAATTTTTGAAGAAGATTTTATTTATTTATTTATTTGAGAGTTCACATGCAAGCTGGGGGAGGAACAGAGGGGGAGATGGGAGGAAGAGGGCAAGGGGAAAGAATCTCACACAATGTGGAGCTCATTGTGGGGCTCTATCCTAGCACTGTGAGATCATAACCTGAGTTGAAACCAAGAGTCGGGTGCCTAACCGACTGAGCCACCCTTATTCTTTCCTTCAGGTTTTTAATTTTAGAACCACTTTCCTTCTGCAGCAAGCAGTGAAGAGCCGAACCAGGAAACTGCTTCCTGCTTCTGTTCTCTCTTGATCCACATCTTTTTGAGCTTCATTTTCTTATTCTCATCTTGTCTTTTACATTGACTTCTGATGTTCATCACTGCATTTAGGGAGCTGCTTGGGTGGCTCGGTCTATCTTCTCACTTCTGTGAACTCCTTTGACACCACTGACTCTCAGGGACCCTGGGGGAGGTGTGAGACACTCCTTCCCCATGTAGTTCCATGTTGGAATTGGAGGGAGGGAGTAAGACCACTTCAGAAGAAAGCAGTCACGCTATCAAGCAGTGAGTAGAGTTGGCAGCAGTAGACAGATCAGCAGTGCACAGTGTCCTTGACACTGTGCTTCATTTTGTTGACAGTGGAGGTAGCCAGATAGCAGCAGGCTGAGGCAGGTTATTTCTAGGAAAGCTGTGGGGATGCAGGACATCAATGCTCTCAAGAATAGAAGGCCACTCTATTCATCAGGAAGGGAGTCATCAGAGCAGAATTAGCATCTCAGGAGTAAGGTGAGAAGATAGGAGCAGAAGAGCTAGACAGACTTGTTTTGGAATCATTTTTAAGGAAAAATCTAGAAATAATGGTATAAATTATTACTATTAGGTAGCACTACATCCCACTGATTTTTCTTCTAGGTATATTCTAGGGCACTCTTACACATTACAAAGGAACACGTTCAAGAATTCTTACAGTACTCCAGTGTCTATGACAGAGTGACGGTAGGTATAGCATGCTACTCCCATTGTCTTAGCCAAGGCCGAAAGCTGAGACCCATGAGGAATACATGGCCCACATTACACATCTGAGAACTACCAACATGGTTGGGATCAGGTACCTTCTTACAGAGCTGACCGAGTGGTATCCCAAGAAAACCATGCCCCCAGTTTATGGGTGCCTGAGCGAAAGAGAAGCTGGCATTTCACGTCATAGCTGAATTTGCTTGGCTAGTGCATCAGGAAGAGGGTACAGGTAGGGGTGGAATGTGGGGAAGGTTTCTAAAACAACTTGATGCTATGTGTCTGGGGCAGGAGGCCCTAGAAGGTAGATGGAATTGCAGACTACAGTCTTAGTGATAAGAGATGTAATTGCTAGCATGAGTACCAGATTTGCATCCATGAGCACATATGATTGAATCTTTCACAGGGCCAATATGCCCAAAGGGCCAGACTGTTTATGTGGATCCAAGAGGTAATATGCCAAAGTGATCTGTTAATTCCAGTTTGAAGAATTTAACTGTTTCCCTTTCATTGGTCAGAATAATCCATTGGCCACACCTCCTTTGAAGAGGGCAGTAAGTTTCATCCTCCAAGTATCCAGTAGCAGAAGAGAACTGTTAGTGAACCTTAATTTCTGATGCATCTACTCTATTACCTGCACAAGTGAAATTTCTGGATGGAGCTAAGCTAATGGGGGAGTTAATGGACATTTTGCTTTTCACTCTACTCTTTCCTCTTCCTGTGGTTATAAGACAAGATCGTAGATAAGGGAGGAAAAATAAAGTAAATAGCTACAGTATGGACACAATTTTACTGCAGTGGGTTGAGCCTCCCTGATGAGCTAATTACATACGTATAATAGAAAAACATTGGGAAATGCCTAAATGTCCATCAGGAAGGGCATGGGTTACTAGATGTATTAATATACCTAAAAATACATTTGATATAGGAACAGGGGTAGATCCTATCTATTGTAATGTTTATGAAATATAATGTTGAATGAAAAAAATGGTATGACATTATTTTAGACAGTATAAAATTCAAACATATACAGCACTCTATCTTATACTTTTCATGGATATATAGATGTATATGTGTGTATCTGTGTGTGTGCAAAGAAAGATGGGCCAGAAGTATGTACCACTTTGATGGTGCTGGTTAACTCTCTCCTCTGAGAGAGGAGAGAACTAGAAGTTTTGGGCAAGAGGAAGCCAATGATACTTCAACCTTATGTGTAGTGTTTGTTAATCTAAAACTGTCTATGTAAGCATGGCAACAATCTTTGTAACTGTCAACAGTTACAATGGTATGAGCATGCGCATTTGTCTCAATTATGCTCTGCATCTTTTTCTGTTTTTATCAAAAAATTTATCAAAATTTATAAAAAATTACATTAAACACAATGAAAAGACAAAAAATACAAAGGATGCATAATCTCAATACTTACTTGCAGTTTGAGGAGGCAGATGACAGATGTATCAGTTGTTTGTGTGGGGAATATTGCCAGAATTAATATTTATGGGGTGTTTCTCGTATGCTATGTGGTACATTACCTGGTATTTTCTAATTAGTTCATGGATGTCCTGATTTACATGTAGTTTGCATAAATCAGAAAGATGATGCGGAATTCCCTTGACATTTCTACTTTGTGGGTGAATGGAGCTTAGAGGTTATACTTGCAGAGCCTGTTCTGAGTTTAGTGCTTCCTAGTTGTGTGGCTTTAGGCAAGTTTCCTGATCTCTTGGAGCCTGAGTTCTTCTCCAGCAAAATGGGGAAGATAACCTGTCTTGCCTTGCAGGGCTGTTGCCAAATCCTATTACGCCTGTGGAAACATCTTAAAGCCTGGGTAGCAGCAAAATACACTAGTTTCTGAACTTACATTTTATTAAATAAAAAAATAGATTGTTAAGGGAAGTATGGACACAGGTACACCGATTTTCTACTTCAGTGTAGCAAACGCTTGCAAAACCTCAAGGCCAAAGAAAATGGAAACTGTTTTCTTTCTGAATCCGGAGAGTAGCCTATAAGACAATGCGTTAGATATTACATGGGGCAAGGGTGTGCCCAGACCTGACATACAACAGATGCTTAATCAATAGAAGCACTAAAGTTAATTATTATTTATGCAGTTTTACACAATTATAGGGTCAAGTGGAAATTAATGGAGAAGAGATGAAAGTAGAACCGCTTGAGGATGCTTGCTAAGAAAAGAACATCAGATAACAAACATATGAAGTCCTGCACTCTAGGAATATCTCAAAAAGATCAATTCACTCTTTTTGAAAATAGTCTCGAGGGGGCGCCTGGGTGGCTTAGTCGGGTAGCATCTCTCTTCAGCTCAGCTCATGATCTCAGGGTCCTGCTCAATGGGGAGTCTGCCTCTCCCTCTCCCTCTGCCTCTGCCCCACGCCTCCTGCTCATGCTGTCTCTCTTTCTCTCTCTATCTCAAATAAATAAATAAAATCTTTATAAATAGTTTTGAAACATAGCTCTAAAATGGAAGTTGGTCAGTTTTATAATGTGTAACACCACATTATATTCAGATGAGAATGAATCTGTCTTTTAATATTTTGCAAATTAGTTTTAATGGAGAAGACTTGGAAACAGAGAAGTCAACCTTATACTTTAGCTCCTAGAGAAAGTGTACAAGCATGCCTTTCTTCTCAAGGAGGTATTAGTTCTTCAATAATCATACAGCCTTATAATTGAATTTTTACACCCTTCATCAAAGGAAATCCTGTAAAGTAGGTCCATCTTATATCTTACACCTGCGGTGGAAATGCCATGAGCACTTCAAGTAATATTGTCCTATGATAATTTTTAAAATTTGCATAGTTACAGGAGCTTTAACAACTTGACAGAGAACTTTCAGTAAATATTTAGTAAATCATGAGCTTTTGTTACTGCTTTTGCTTCAGTCCCCTTTGAGTATCAGTTTTCCTTTCCCCAAATTTTAAATGCTGGAATTAGGTAGAAATAATAACATACTTCAGATACACTTGCATTGCTGAGCTACCAGAACTCTGGATGGTGACTATCTTATTTTATGATTACCTCTTCATTTTTATAGATGAGGATGCACCTTAATAATCATCAATAGCTACAAAAATAAATGCTAACATTGAGGATCGGAAACTATGAATCCTTTTGCTTTCTCATTGGTACCCAACTGAAGGGAGATTTATATATGCTGTATCTCACACTAGTTAATACTCAGAAGGATAAAGTAAATATCAATAAGGAGTTTAAATGCAAAAAGGAAGCTATTGAAGAAAATATAGTGAAAATGGTCAATGAAAGCACAGGCAGAATATATCACAGAAAAAAGGAACAGAAGATCAAGGATATTGCCAAGTAAAAACAAGTTTACCAAAGTCACCTCAGCTTAATTGAAATCAAAGTCAATGCAGAATCTCCAGAAGTCTGCGAAGTTTATACTAAAAATATAAGAGCTTCTGTATGTTGTGTCTTTTAAAAATACCAGATAAATGAGTGAAATTAATCAAATAGTTCTATCAGGAATTTGAGACTATATTCTCAAAAGGAGAAAGATTATAAATTTATTATTTATTAAATCCAAAATAAAAATTCCTCCAGGCCTCCACCCCTGTGCACCAGCAATGTACAAGCTCCCTGGATAATACTGATTCTAGAAGAGACTAAATGGATGGAACCAGCAGGGAGCCCTTCCTTTTATCTGATGTTCATGATGCATCACCATTTTTACTTTTCTTATAGAAACTTCAGTCACATGTTTACTTCTCAAGAAACTTGGATGGAGTAAATTATATTCTACCAGTGAAGTTTTGTTTTCTCAACTTAGAAATTAAATTGAAATGAGCATTTTGTAAAAAGCATTCAGATATCATTATCATTTATCCTATTTTACGGTTTCTTACTGCCTCCCGATCATCCTCTATAACATTCTTGGATGTTGTAATGGAATCGGCAAGTGGGCAGTGTACTCTGATTCATAGTCAACCTGAGGGGATGAAAATAGCCTAAGTGGTAAGTTAGGACACCTGGGTTCAGTGCAGTCTGAACCACTACCAAGTGTCTTTTTATAAAATGTTGGATTATTGGTAGTTTTTGACTGTGTTCTGTGATGCCACAAGGGTTATGCAGAGGAGCTTAGGTGCTACAAAAGATGCCCTCTCTCTCCAACCTGTCCTTCTTCTTATTAAAAAGCTTTTAGGGGAGCCTGCATAGCTCAGTCCGTTAAGCACCTGCCTTGGGCTCAGGTCATGATCCCAGAGTCCTGGGATCAAGCCCAGCATCAGGCTCCATGCTCAGTGCGAGCCTGCTTCTCTCTCTCCCATCACCCCCCACCCCCGCTTGTGCTCTTGCTCTAATAAAAAAAAAAATAAGTACAATCTTAAAAAAATAAAATAAAAGAGCTTTTACCTGTTTTAATGTGTGTGTGTGTGTGTGTGTGTGTGTGTGGGTAAGGCTCCTTTAGGTTTTTGTTGTGAGTGCTACAGTAGAATCCACAATTCTATTCTTGATTGTGAAACAGGGTACCAATATTAGTCTGCTGAAGAATTTTAAATATAACAATCTTTAAGACCATTCACCTAGAAAACCATAGCTTAGTTTTGCATTTTAGAGTTAAGTCAGGAGACAGTGTTGATAACATATATAAATATTCATTTGGACACTATAATCGAAGATATCTTTTCTATTCTCTTTCTCTTGTGTATCTATGCATGTGTGTACTAGAAAATGAAGACTTATAACTATTTTTAATTTTTTAAAAAGATTTATTTATTTGAGAGAGAGAATATGTGTGTGCACAGGGGGAAGACAGAGGGAGAAAGAATCTTTCAAATAGACTCCATGGTGAGCTCAGAATCTGAGGGGACGGTAGCCTCCATCACACGGTCCGGAGACCATGACCAGAGCCAAAATCAAGAGTTGCTCGTTTAACTGATTGAGCCACCCAGTTGCCCCTGAAGATTTATAATTACTGATAATGACTGTCAAGAGTTAAAATATTCAGGGGGCACCTGGGTGGCTCAGTGGGTTAAAGTCTCTGCCTTCGGCTCAGGTCATGGTCCCAGTGTCCTGGGATCGAGCCCCACATCGGGCTCTCTGCTCTGCAGGGAGCCTGCTTCCACCTCTCTATCTGTCTGCCTCTCTGCCTACTTGTGATCTCTGTCTGTCAAATAAATAAATAAAATCTTTAAAAAAAAAAAAGAGTTAAAATATTCAGGATACACAGGGATTTTGATTAACAAAAGTCCCTACAGTTCCAAATATCTTCCCCAACTACTGATTGAGTCCTCAAATTTTAATGTTGGCATTATGCCTTAATTTTAAGCTTAAATCTTTATTTATTTATTTATTTATTTTTTAAAGGTTTTATTTATTTATTTGATAGAGATCACAAGTAGATGACGAGGCAGGCAGAGAGAGAGAGAGGAGGAAGCAGGCTCCCTGCTGAGCAAAGAGCCCGATGCGGGACTCCATCCCAGGACCCTGAGATCATGACCTGAGCCAAAGGCAGTGGCTTAACCCACTGAGCCACCCAGGCGCCCCAAATCTTTATTTAATAAATGTTATTTTGTTGCTTTTTTTGTATAAAATTCCAGTGTTCTCATATAATAAAAAGTCTTCCTAAATTCAGTCCAAATCTCTACTTCTGTCATTGATTCTGCTCTCCATCTAGAATGTAGATGTCATTAGCTTTGGAGAATTGTCATTGTTATTTTCATAGCTAAGGATGTTACTAAATCTTCCACAAATCTTTTTTTCTGATTTAAACAAGCATAGTTCTTTAAAAAAGATTAGGGCTCAAACTTAATCTTGTAGTATTTTTGTTTATCTTCTTTAGACACTAAACTGGCCTTAGTAAACTAATCCAGAGACTTTATTTTGATGAAAAATTATAATACAGTTGTGACTTACTCTATAATAGATCCTAGGTTTTCCCAAAGAGTAATTATCAAAGAGTTTTGGAAGTCCCAATAATGATAGCACTTTTTGTCTGTGTTTCAAATTAAGTGTTGCACCTCAGAAATGAAAGTTTTAAAAATAAGTTGGTAAACATATCAATAGTCTTAAAATGCTGGCACTCTTGTTTGAGAGCCTTAAGATGTCCTTGTCAAGTGATGCTGTCAAAGATTTATGTGATAAAATGTTCATGACATAATTTTACATAATTGAAAATACTTCAAAATAACTTTAAGTATCCAATGATAAAAGCGTGAATAAATAAACATACTGTATTCATATGTAAAATCGGTGGTTAACTTTTATTTTAAAAAATTTTATTCCTTTTGGTTATATTAGAATTATTCATAATAATAAAAATTATAGGATGTAGGTGACTAAGCTCAGTGTACCTTATCATCCTAATTTTGGGGAAAGAGGGTATCTTCACACACAAAAAGATAGAATTGTATGTGTCAAATATTAAAATTAATTTATGGGGCAAGAGACTACAGATTTTTTTTTCATAGTTCATGGATTTTCAAAGTTTTTAAAAAATGAACATGAATATATAGTTTTATAGTCAGGAATAAAGCTAAAAATAAATTATGTATATAATTTTTAAAAATCTTCATAATATTGAACACCATAATTCTACTTCCAGTAATATTTCTGAATCAAATCATTCAACATATAGAATGTATTATACTCATGAAATACTGCATTAAACATCTCTAAAAACATACGTAAAAATTATACATAATTTAAATCCAAAATTAAAGGACAGTTATAGGAGTGCCTGGGTGGCTTAGTGGGTTAAAGCCTCTGCCTTCGGCTCAGGTCATGATCCCAGGGTCCTGGGATCGAGCCCCACATCAGGCTCTCTGCTAGGCAGGGAGCCTGCTTCCTCCTCTCTCTCTGCTTGCCTCTCTGCCTATTTGTGATCTCTGTCAAATAAGTAAATAAAAATCTAAAAAAAAAAAAGATAGTTATACAAATTATATCACATTTACCAAATGGACATCAGAGCCATTAAAAATAATGTTTACAGGGATCATGTATCTTTTGAGATAATATTTTTTTTAACGTTAAGTAAATTTACAATGCAAAATTGAATGTATAATGCTTTGGAACAAAATGAAGGAAGCATGCGAACATGTTAACCATACTGTTTTAGCATGGTGGATATTTTTATCGCTTCTCTTTTTTTCTGTTTTTTTATTATATTATTTTTATAATAACATTCAGTTTTATAAAAAAAAACAACACCCACAAGCATTCAGTCTTCTGATGTATCCTGATAATTAGTTGTTTACTCAAGGAGTCAGAGAATGATTAATATATACTGTTCTTTTAAGCAAACATCCACTAAAAAGCTTATCGAAAATTGACATATTATTTACATCATTCACAGTAGGGCTTTTGGCAACTTTTCATTTGTGGGGTTATGGCCAGTTCCCACTTACCGGCACTTTTTCTTTTTTCTTTTTTTTTAAAGTTTGAGTAGCTACGGCTTACTTAATATAATTACTGATTTCTCCTAGGGCCACCACACAGTCCATTAATCTAATAATGCTGGTTTTCCACGTTGATTTTTTTATGAAAGAGTTCTTGCAAGGTCATGAGAAGTACAAGCACATAGGACTTTGGTACCTTCCCGGTGAAACTCGGATGGAATAATTTAAATAGCTTTAGAGACGATCGTTAGCAAGGTTGGTAGACAGCGGCCCAGACCAGAGGTGCAGCTGTTACTTGCTCTCCTGCTTTTCGCAGTCATTCAGAAAGACGGGAAGTCACATCAAGTGCATCAAACAGAGCACCGGCCTTTGTATCTCATGGATGTGACTAATGGCTGTCACCTGGGCAGTGATTTTGCTGTGAAGTCTGAAAATGAGGGTCCAGCCTAACTGTTTTTATGACTCCCAAAACTCTGAAACAGCACCCCGACCTGTGGCATCACTTCCTAATTTTGTTCGCTGCCTTCTTTGTGGTCCAGGCAGGAAATGAGGATTCTAAGGAATATGTGGGTCTGGATTCATTTTCTCCTTTATAGGGTCTCATCCAATGGCAGAGAAAAGTTAGTGAAATCATTGCTATTCAAGATCAACATTGTCTTCAACTAAAAGATTTTTTTTCTAGCACCACTTAAGACCACAGTCACCTACTACTGTAATATAAACATTTAACTCTGAGCTTCAAATCTACTTGGTCTTTGACCTAAACACCTTCACTTAAAAATCATAGTTCATTTTTGCTGTGACTGAATGACACTTGAAAGACTAAAGTTTCATTTGCCTTTGAAATGTGAGTTAGTGATGTTTTCTCAACTCTCCTGTTTCTTTCTTTCTTTTTTTTTTTTTTTTTGGTATGTTCATTTTTATCTATTTATTTTTTTGAAGGAACAAAACATTTTTATTTTTATTTATTTATATTTTTAGATTTAAAAAAAAAAACTCATTTGAGAGAGATACAGAGAGAGAACAAGCAGGGGGAGAAGCAGAGGGAGAGGGAGAAGCAGACTCCCTGCTGAGCTGGGAGCCTGATGCAAGATTCAGTCCCAGGGCTGGGAGATCATGACCTGAGCTGAAGGCAAATACTTAACCATCTGTGCCACCCAGGCGCCCCAAAACATTTTTATTTTATTTTTTAAATTTTATGTTTTTATTCTGTTCAATTAGCCAACACATAGTACATCATTAGTTATTGATGTAGTGTTCAATGATTTATTAGTTGCATATAACACCCAGGATTCATCACCACACGTGCCCTCCCATTTCATTCTTAATGAAGTACTGGGCTAATTATATTTCTATCACATGTACATGGTTAGAAGGTAAAAATCCTACTATAAAATCAGGTACCCAAACCCAATATGTCCTTTATGTGTATGATAGCTTACAGCCAGTGGACCAAATTTTTCCTTAATGATAACCCTTTATTAAGCAAGATGTTTCCAAGGGATCTGGAAATTTAAGTTCTGGCATCATAAGCCACCATTTCAGGGAGCACCACTCCATGTTCTGTTTATCACAACCCCTATGAAAGATTTATAGTTGAAAGGGGTCTCCTTTTTTTGAAGGTATATTCCTAGATATTGGATTACTTAGACAACACTGAACCTCCAGACTCAACTAAGAGAATTTGTTGCTAGGAGACCTATCCTAAAAGAATGGCTAAAGAAAGTTCTCTGAGAAGAAAGGAAAGGCTAAAAGAAAAAAAAAAAAAATCTTGGAATATCACAAAAGAAGAAAGACAAAGGAAAAAAGCAAAAGCATTGGGAAATTGCAGTACGCTTTCTTTTTCTTGAATTTTTGAAAATGTTTGAAAGTCGAAGCAAAAATATCATAACACTGTTTACTGTGGTCATCACCGTATGTAGAGAAAATATTTAAGACAATTGTATAATAAGTAGAACAGAAACAGAAAAGGAGTGATAGATTAGCAAAAGTGAAGCAAGTGGCTGAGCATATTGGGAGCACTGGGGTAGCATTTCCCTGTGACATTCCAGTCTTGATGAAAGTGTCAGTGCAGGAATTGGCTCCTAGGAGGGCTAGAGTGTCTCCTGACAGGATCTGCCAAACACTTCTGGACAATAATGTTGGTATTATTTGAGGTGGATACCTGCCTTCCAATTTATTTGGATGAGTAACTGAGCAAAGAGACATTCAATTATTTAGAAAAGAAAGAAGTAATTTTTGGCTTGAGTGAAGATTTCATTTGGGAACTGCAAACATTAACAAGTAATATCTTGGATATTATGTAGCACATATATTCCTTGAAAAGTACCTATCTTTTGCAGCAAAGTTTTGGGGATTATGTTATTGAGGGGTGAACTGAGATGAGTATATGGAAGTATTATTTAGTGGCATTCTGTACCAGATATCTGGAGACCTCTGGCAGATTTAAAATACTCACACTTGTTATAACATTTTTTTAAGGTTGTGAAATGATCAAAATGCACATGAATTAGGGAATGCCACTGATAATTTTATAATGCAGATATAATTTTAGTAGACTGATCAGTAAGAAAACCCTTCATTTTAAGGCTAACAATAATTCTTTAAAATGTTTTAGAAGGGAGGGGGTGGGGGTATGGGTGAGCCCAGGGATGGGTATTAAGAAGGGCACGGATTGCATGGAGCACTAGGGGTTATGGGCAAACAGTGAATCATGGAACACTGCATCAAAAACTAATGATGTACTGTATGGTAACTAATGTAATATAATTAAAAAAAGGTGTAACTGAGAAAGAGAAGATCCAATTCACAAAATAACAAGCAAAAAATAAATAAATAAAATACACACACACACACACACACACACACACACACACACACACAAACAAGGAATGGGACACATGGGTGGCTCAGTTGGTTAAGTGTCTGCATTTGGCTCATGATCTCCGTGTCCTGGGATGGAACTCTCCACAATCAGGGTCTCTGCTCAGCGGAGAGCCTGTTTCTCCCTCTTCCTCTGCTGCTCTCCCTGCTTACTTTCTCTCCCTCTCCCTCTCTCTGTCAAATAATTAAATAAATAAAATCTTAAAAATAAAAACAAAGAATGACCTTAACTGAAAAGTTTTGGGGTCTACATAAAGCAAACCTTAGAAACATTGTAAAAATTACAAAAGACCTGAAAATATATCATGTTTGTGGAAGGAAAAATTGAATAACATTAATGCTAATTCTGCCTAAATTAAAAGCTATAAAGTCACCCAATATGAAATTGAGTATTATTGCAAAACTCATTAAAATAATTGAAAAAGTAATTTCAAAATAAATACACTGAAGACTATCCTTAGACTATCTAAGGAGAGTTTAAAAAAGAAGGCTTTTGAGAGTTTGGGAATATGGGGCTTGATGTCCCAGCCATTTAAAATAGAATAATTAAAAAAAAAAAACAATGTGACATTTGTATAATTGTTAAAACCAAGTTGAATGTTCAGAAACACATCCAGTATAGAAAATTAGTATTATTTTCATAGAAGAAGCATCACAAATAAATGGGAAAAGGGATGGACAATTTTAAAAACAGATGAGACTGAGAAAATTGGTTACTTGGGAAAAAAGGCAGAAAAACTCATCTCATGTGTTGCAACAAACTAAATTTCATGTGATTTAAATATTCTTTTTTAAAAGAAATTGTATTCATTTATTCATGAGAGACAGAGAGAGAGAAAAAGAGGTAGAGGGAAAAGCAGACTCCCTGAAAAGTAGGGAGCCCGATGCTGGACTCCATCCCAGGACCCTGGGATCATGACCTGAGCCCAAGGCAGATGCTTAACTGACTGAGCCACCCAGGTGCCCTGATTTAAATATTCCAGCAAACAAATTATAGTACCATAAAAATTGGGGTATAGAAGATGTTGTATATTGATATGGACAAGGATGCTCTAAGGAGAAAAAAAAAAACCAATGATCAATATTTTTAAAATACTTTAAAAACTCGTGTCCATGAAAAATCATCATATAGAAAACTAAAAGGCTAAAAAAGTAAGAACTGCAAAATATTGACTACAAACAAAAACTATTTAGAGAAATTTTAATAAATTAAAAATGAAAACCATTCTAAAAATTGAGAAAAAGGCCATTTACTTCTTATACATTATAAAAAGTGAATATATCCAATTAAAATATTAAAAAGTTCAGTGAACTTGATAAAAAAGAATATTTTAATGTTTATCTTAATCTTTATACTTTGATGACTAATGAGTTGTGACAGATTAAACAATAATAACGATGATAAGGAATGGAAACAAATTGACATCACTAACGACTCTATGGAACAGGCTTTGGACTAAGTGATATCTCACTTAATGCTCAGTTCAAGTTTGTGTGATAGATTTATAAACCCCATTTTATAAAAAGCTGAGGCTTTGAGAAATTGATCAATCTGCCTAACAACACATAGCAAGCATTAATAAAAATGATGGTTAATATTAATATATTTATTATAGGTTTACAAAGTACTTGCTAACTGCTTTACATGCATTATTTCTCTTACTAGTCAAGCGACACATCAGGCAGATATTATCATTTTAGTGTCCTCATTTTACTGATGAGAAAGTGAAGCTGGGAGAATTTGTTGGCCCTTTTTTTTAGTAACACTGTTGGTAAGTGGCAGCAATAGGTTTTAAACATAGGGAAGTCTTAATTCAGAAACTATGAACTTTCAACTCTGCCACACTCTCTCCATTCCTCAAGTTTAGTGTTGATGTTCTCCAGATTGAAATCTCTCAGACACCTGAAATTGCCTAAAACTGTATTTTTCATCTTATCCCTTGAGTCATCCTTGTGGAAGGTATGGTCATCCAATCAGGTGACATTGGCAAAAGGCTCTCTTTCCTCTCTCATCTTTGTTCTAATCAGTGATCCTTACTTTTGACTCCCTCCTAAATAGTCATTCTCCTCTTCCCAGGATTATTGCTGCCTTAGTTTAAGGCACAATAATGTCTAATCGAGCAATTTCTTGCTCAAGCTAATACAACTGATCCTAACCAGCTTCTGTAACCCTTAACTTGCCACAGAGATCTACTTCCTACCCATTCGCCATACTACTGGTAAGATGATTCTTTTGATCCCCAGAGTTTTTTGGTATTTTTTCTGATTATAAGAATAATAAAAGTAATGTTTATTTAAAGTTTTAGGCAAATAACAATCACGTTACTCTCTATGATCCCATTCAGTTATTACTATCACTAACACATTGGTGCATTAGACAGGTCTATGGTATGCATCTCTGTTTTGCTCATTCCCCACAGCAGTGAGTACAAAACTTGAGCCCGCTCTTTAATTCCTGTCTAGATCCTCTGACCACATCCTCTATCTCCCCTCCATTTTTTAAATAATAGAGAAAATTTACTCTCTACTATCTTTACATTCTGTTTTTTTCCCTATTCCTTTGTCTCAGCTTTCCATGTTTCAGAGAAAAAGATGTTCTTCCTTCCATTTGATGTGGATTGTTTCAATGTTCTAATTTCCTCCCATATCCTTTTAAACTTTGTTACTTCCAGAACTCTTTTAACTTTTGGTATATAATCATGATTGATGATTATACTATAGTTAAAGAACAACTAATAATATTAAATGGCATGGGAAAAGGCTCCCTAATAAATGCTGACCAAACAGAAAGATACAAAATTTCATGTGACTTACCATTTCAAACACACACACACACACACACACACACACACACACACACACCCACACACACCACAAACAAAAACCTATCATTTTGGACTTTGTAATAATACCTTTGAGATTGGTTTCTTGATATCAGTAGGAATGATGAGGTCCTAGAATGGCTGAGGTAGGGTATTAGTCCTTAACTACCAGAGATAAGGTGGAGGCAATCACCACAATGGACACAAGGATACAATGGAAATCAGAATATTTTGATGCTTAGAAATTTGGGGAAGTGACTAATTGTCCTTATGAATGAAATAAATGGGCAGCCTGCTAACTTATTACTTTATTGATATAGCACAAAATCCTCCAGATCTACTGATCTGATGTAAGTCATCCTGATGGAGAGTTTTAGCCTCTTGCCTACTTTCTAGGTCTAAACCAGGAGATAGACCTGTATCGCCTTGAAAGAAGGAAATTCCAATTCCCATTAAGCAAGAACTGTGCAGTACTCCCACAAGCATATGACTTCCTCCAAGTCTCCTAAACTGGACTGAAAGCCACTTATTATGATGACAACATACTTAGGGAGTCAATGTACCAGAACTTTTATTGATATCTGATCACATGGTCTTAGTTTCTAGAGACCCAAAATGCCACTGTGGCCATCAGTCAAAGTGGGTCCTTATAGAGGTCAGAGGATAAATGGAATTTTAACCTATGTCTGTTTAATAGTCAGTTCAGAGTGTCTGCAGACCTAAGCTTCTGAATGTGTAATTGAAGTAAGCATACTCAGCAACTGGCTGAGTCTTCACATTGACTTCCAGACCTGTGAAATGAGGGTCACAATCATAGGAAGAGGTAAGGGGAAACCTCAGAGCTTTCTTCCATAACAGGGTAATAATCCAAAAGCAATACTATATCCCTTCTGGAACTGCAGAGATGAGTGCCACATTAAAGATTTGAAAGATGAAAGGTGGTAAATCCCATCACATTTCCATTTAATCTACCTGTTTTGCCAGTGCAGAAGATAGATGGATATTGGAAAATGACTGAGGATTATCATAAACTTAATCATATCAACACAGTCTGGCACTTGATACATAGTTATTTATCTGGCAAATATTTTTTTCTATATAAATGTGTAAGGATCTCTAGAAGCAGTTTGCTTTCTCTTGATAAGGATGATAGCCCATTATCACCATCTTGCTCTCCGCTATATTTTATTTGAGACAGATCTTGATCATCTTAATGTCATGCTGAATGTAACACTGGTTCACTACACTGATGATATTATGATAAATTTTTTTTGATGAGCCAGAACCTGCGAATTACTTTGTATATCTTTTTGAAACATGTAGGCCAGAGGGTGGGAGATAATCTCTACAGAATTCAAGGACATTCTCTTGGTAAAATTTCTGGGGGAAAGTCCAGTGTTTTGCAGCACGTCAGAATCTCTTCTCTCCAGTGAAAAACAAGTTAAACCATCTTATACATCTACCACT
Organism: Enhydra lutris kenyoni; assembly: GCF_002288905.1. Taxonomy (NCBI): domain Eukaryota; kingdom Metazoa; phylum Chordata; class Mammalia; order Carnivora; family Mustelidae; genus Enhydra; species Enhydra lutris. Next base: position 78,377,385 of record NW_019154087.1, read on the forward strand.
AAAAATAAGGCTTAATGCTTGGTGTGCATCTTTGGATTTTTGAAGAAACATATACTATATTAGAATATGATGTTCTCACCCATTCTGTGAGTAACCCATACAGTCGTTCCTTTCGAGTAAAACCATAGGGGGAAAATAATAAAAGGTTGTGCAAAATGCCTGGGCTGCAGTATAAGCTACCCTTTCACCTGGGCCTTTGATCCAGAAAATCCAATGATATTCAGTGTCTAGAGCAAATAGGAATGCTGTATAGAGATTCTGGCAAGCTTCAAAAGGAGAATGATAGCACACTCCACAGGGGAAAGTCATACCCTCTCCTGCATATAACTACTTTACTTTTGAGAAACAACTCCTGACTTGCTACTAGACCTTGTTAAAGGTTGAATACCAAACAATGGGACAGCAAATGACGGTATAACTTGAGCTGGCCATCATGAAATGGAAGTTTTTTGACCCATGTATAACAGTAATCAATCATCAAGCAAAGGCATGTCTATAGGCTAAAAGTTGGTTGTGTAAGGAGGTGATCTAGAGTTCCTCCTGGATCTTACCTACACTCATTCTTGCAGATGGTTCTGCATAATATGCTGATATCAACTAAGTGGACTAAATATAACATTAAAGCCTCAAAAAACAGTGTCCTGGAAAATTGCAGTGAAAGGAAATAGTATAGATTAGCAGACCTTGAGGTGTAAATTCTGTTGCTCACTTTATCTGGACTGAAAGATGGCCAAAGGTGTGGACATACACTAATTCATGGACAGTAATGCACGGTTTGCCTAGGTAATGAGGAACTTGGGAGAATTGGAATACAAGACTGGTAACAAGTTCTAAGGTGGAGATATGTAGAGGATTTCTTAGAATGGAATTTACAGTGCTTTAGATTCTATTTGATTCTATTTGAAAGCTCACCAGAGAAACCCTCAGAAATTCACGAAGGAGGGCTATGGTTGGTTGATTGCACTGTACATTCCTGTTACAGGACTATACTGGAACATACATGAATCTGAATTTTTCTTTCCTTTTTACAGTGCTTCTGCCAGTCCCATCATCCTTGTGCTGATAAAAAGCCTTAATCATTACCATGAAATTCTGCAAGTGTTGGAACAAAGAACTGTATAGCAAAAAGTGTGGCAAATCATCCTAGTTTACCTGAGACTAAGTGCTTTCTGGTGATTTGGAATTTGGTGTTAAAACCAGACCAGGCCTGGGCAAAGTGGGATAGTTGGTTATCCTAGATGGGAACATACCAATGGAATTAACTAGGCTTAAGTAAGGTCCAGAAGTGAAGGTGCAGCAAATATCCTGATGGAAAATTCAGTTATGGTGCCAGTTGGGTAACAACACCCAGAATAGTTAAGGTTCTATATTAGAAGATGCAATACATGTAGCAAGGCACCAAAATTTACAATATATGGTACTCACAGTCAGAATACATGGGTCCTGAAATCAAGGTGTTTTAGTGGGAGTGGTTCCTTTCATTATTACCTACTGAATTTTTTTTTTTTTTCTTTTTGGTAACTTCTCCAGCCCTACAACTTTGGGAGGAGTTAATTTGAAGGTTTTGGTTTCCAAGGGAGAGATATTTTTACTGGAAGGAATGATGATGATTCCATTAAATAAGCAATTAAGATTACACATGGCCCCTTTGGTTGGTCTCTTGCCAGAGATCAAGCAGGCAAAGAAAGGGGTTAATTAATTAATCTAGATTACTAAGGAAAATTATATTGCTGTCACATATGGAGGACTCTTACCATTCAGGAATAAAGGTTTAAGTCATTTCATTCCTTAAGGACTCAAAGGACATTAACCAACTGAACATTAGGGCAGAAAGAACATGCAATGGGTAGTATGAAATAGAAATCATATATATCAGCAGTTTTGTGATAAGCTAGAGAATTGAGAAATGTATATATTTTCTTCTTTGCTTGTTACATATGTATATTGTACATGTCAACTAATTTATTTTTTATTCCTTATTTCCTGATTATTTTATATATTTATATATTATATATATACATGTATATATGTATATATTTATATACATATATACATGTATATATGTATATATTTATATATATATTTATTTATTTATTTGACAGAGAGGGAGAAAGTGCACAAGCAGGGGGAGCAGCAGCAGAGAGCTGGGGAAAGCAGACTCCCCGCTGAGCAGGACTCTATCCCAGGACCCTGATATCATGACCTGAGCCAAAGCAGACACTTAATTGACTGAACCACCCAGGTGTCCCAACAACTACTTTCTATCAACTTTCTCCCCAGCTACCTGAACTATGATGGATCTTGAAAACCAATGAGCCCGGAGTGTCTGATGATAAGGTATAGTTCTGAGGTTTCACAGAGAGTTCTAATACATCAGAGTTCCAATTATGCCTTGCAAACCTGGCCACAAAATGTACTGTGTTCAGTTTAATAATTAAGCCAAAAGTAATTTTTATGGGAGTTATATTTACAAATAAATAAACATCTTCTTTACAAAGTTTCATAAGAATTCAAAAAAATAATGGAAAATGGGGGGCGCCTGGGTGACCTCAGCCTTCGGCTCAGGTCATGATCCCAGAGTCCTGGGATCGAGTCCCGTATTGGGCTCTCTGCTCACCAGGGAGCCTGCTTCCTCCTCTCTCTCTGCCTGCCTCTCTGCCTACTTGTGATCTCTGTCAAATAAATAAATAAAATCCTTTAAAAAAAATAATGGAAAATGGGAAAGAAGAGCAGTCATCCAAAATGTCACTGATTTATTTAATTTGTGCTACATTTCCTCCCACTATGTGTATAAAAATATGTTTCATGTATGATCATGTATTCTGTATTTAAAAATCATTTAGGGGGCACCTGGGTGGCTCAGTCAGTTAAACGTCTACCTTCATTTGGCTCAGGTCATGATCTCAGGGTCCTGGGATCAAGCTCCGTGTTGGGCTCCCCATCTGCTTCTTCCTCTCCCTCTGTCCCTCCCTCTGTTTGTTCTCTCTCTCTCAAATAATTAAATAAATAAAATCTAAAAAAATTATAAAAAATCATTTAGTATGACATCCGACCTCAAATACTTTTTGGAATGAAGTGAAGTATAAACAAAGTGGAATATCAAAATATATATTAAGAATTTTTATGTTTTGGGGCACCTGAGTGGCTCAGTGGGTTAAGCATCTGCCTTCAGCTCAGGTCATGATCTCTGGGTCTGGGATCAAGCCCCACATAGGGCTCCCTGCTCAGCAGGGAGTCTGCTTCTCCCTCTCTCTCTTTCTCCCTCTCTCTCTCCCCCTCCGCCTCTCTCCACTGATCATTCTTTCTCTCTCTCAAATAAACAAATAAAATCTTAAAAAAAAGAATTTTTATGTTTTAGTAGTTGAATAGTATGCCATAATTTATTAACAGCTCTCTCATTGTTTGACATTTAAATTATTTCTATTCTTATTAACATACATAATGGTGTGACTAATATCTTCATGCATATGCTTTGTTTAAAAGGATAGATTCTAACAAATTGAGTTACCAGGTCAAAAAAATATGAAAAACTTAATAGCTTGTGATACACTTTGTCAGATTTCTTCCTAAAGGCCAATTAACATTCATTTCAGAAATACAAGCTCACCCATTTAACTGCTTCCTGACAGCATAGGGAATTATCTTTATAAAAATAAGATTTGTTTGTGCTAATATATTAGGTAAAGAGCATACCTCATTGTTTTAATTTTAGTTTGTTTATTAATGAGACTGAATCTTTTCTGTGATTATTTACTAACTTTATTTTCTTGTTTGTTAATAATCTTCCTTGCTTTAAATTTGGCAGCTCCTGAAAAGATGGAGACAGATGGGACTAGTAGCTGTGTGGTCTCAACTATGACTTTTGCAGACTAGTTTAGATGGAAGAGACTTGTGAATTACTATAAGCGGTTTCTTGAGCCAGTAGATTTTTCTATGAGGACACGGGGAGCTTGGGTCAAAAACTGTAAACTGCAGTGAAAAAGAATGGTGTCTGAGAGATAAGAGCTTACAATCTTTGTGACTTAATACTTTTAACCTCGTTTATGTATGTTTTATAACTTTCCATGGTTTACCAAGTTTTTAGTCTGTGTGTCAGTAGAACTTCTTCCTCCTTTGACAGAATCATTCATACTTGTTTACTGAAACTTTATGTTTCTTGGAAAATGATTGCACCAAATGGATGTTGACAGAGATGTTAAAAAGTGATCCTTGATGAAGATGATCTGACATTTGATCATTGCTTGACATGTCAGTTAAGCTCTCTGAAGCAGGGGCTATTACAGATAAAATAAGGACCTCCTACACCAGATAAATATTCTGTGACATCTCTTAAGTTTTTTTCTTTATTGATCACATCTGTATCTGAAACTCCTAGAATAGTACTTGGCATATAATATACTCTTGATAAATATGTATTGAATTGAATGAACCAAGATAAGCTTCCATTATTTTTGTCCCTGGGCCACAAAAACTTTCCTATTCTTTGCTTTATGACTGTATTTTGATCATGTGCTCTTATCAAGATACAACATTCTGCTATAATAATAATAATAATGATAATGATAATAATAATAATAATAATTGCAGTTCTATAATTAGAACTGCCAGGCAGTATTCTCAGGGTATTTGATACATTATATAATTTACTCACAATATTCTATGATGTAGGTACATTTATTATCCCTAAATATCTAAGCTTGATTAGAGTAAGAATTCAATCTCTGTATTCACTGCTTTATCTACATGCTTAGAATATTGTGTGGCACATAGTAGAAGTGTCATACATATTCACAGACTAAGTAAATCTATTTTTTTTTGTTGATGAAAAATATTGCTTATTATTCATCAACCAAATCCAGATCTCTTTGAAGCAAAACACAAGATCTTTTAAACATTTGTCAAGAAGCTTTAAGCCTCGCCCTAACTGTGCTATAGCTAATCCACAACTTTGTGCACATTTTCAACTGGATGTTTATCTTAGACTAGGGATAAAAATCTGTCAGACGTTTTGGCTTAAGGAGGAAAATGTTTACTTTTATAACCCCAATCATCTTTAATGGTATGTGGTTTCAAACACATTAAAATCTCCTTCAATCTGCTGGGAATATCATTGTTGGATTTATATATGCAAAATGGACCTAGTACTATGTTTAGGAGTTGTAATGTTCTGCCTGGTATGCTGAGGGAAATTTGGATTTCTTTAATCAGTAGATTGTGTGGAACTTGAGATTCAGTAAAACTGAAAAAGTTTGGGGGTATTGTGAAGGCCAAAAGACTTAGAACCAGGAGACTTTTAGTATTCCATTGGAAGTTGCTTTGATATTTTTGTAATTAAAATCCTTACTAGCTCCACAGATGTGTCTACTCTAAATGCACATAACTTGCACAATGGATTTTCTAAAAGACGGAGGAGGAGGATGAGCCTTACATTTAAGATTATTATTATTATTTATATTTTTTCTTTTTTATTAGAGAGAGAGAGAGATGGCATGAATGGAGGGAAGGACAGGGTGGACAGAGGGACAGAGGAGAGAGAGAGGGACAGAGATTCTCAAGTAGGCTCCATGCTCAGCGTGGAGCCCGGCATGGGGCTCGATCTCACAACCCTGAGTTCAGGACTTGAACCGAAATCAAGAGTCAGATGTTTAACTGACTGAGCCACCCAGGGCACCCCTACATTCAAGTTTTTATATGGAATAGAGAAATAACCCATGACCCAAAAGAATTCAGCACAAAGAGAAGCTTGGAGACAGGAAAAAATACTTCGGTCAAGCCCAGAAATTTTTAGCTATGGGAGGAGATTAGTGCTTCCAGTGGGCGTAAAAGTTTGTTTAAACCAATTATTAAAGTAATAAAATGAGTGAGAAGACCATTAGACTGGAGTGTCTCTAATGCCTTGGCAGTCTATGTGAACAAACCAAAATCTTAGCCAACCAATGCACTCCGATCTGAGAAAATGAAACCTAAGAATAACTGATCAATCAACTAAGCTTTCCCAAATAAGGCAAATCCTCTTAAGCTAGAGCCAATCAAATAATTTTTTTTTTTTTTTTGCTTCGCTTCAATGTAAAAACCTCCTTACTAGCTTTCAGCCATTTTCAGGTTGGTGCTGCTCCATTTTGATGTATGTTCAAATATACTCTCGAAAATATTAATGTCCCTCTGTTAACCCTTTAACACAATCATATCTAGGTGTTCTGGGAAAGGGAGAGCCAGCCAACATCTGGCTTACATTCTGGTGATTGTCAATCTCCTTTCTTCTTGGTTTTGGTGCCCAGATCCTTGGATTTAATCTTCTGATTCTTTAATCTCAGATTCCTTGGGTGAATCCCCAACCTCTTATTTCTTTTTCCTTTCCTGAGTTTCTGATTCTTTCCTATCTTTTCCTTAAACTTCTGATCTAATGCCATATTTGGACATATAAAACTGCCTAATTCTTTAGCTCTTGACTATTTACATACCTTCTTAAATCATTAATGTATCTAATCAATTATTACTTGAATGTATTGAGGGTTCAATATTTGTCAGGAAAAGTTTTTCCTGACAAAAGATTTGAGGAAATCTCAGACTGTGAAGGTGGGAGACACTTGGAAACTTAGAAAAAGTACAATACACTTAATTGTGCAAAGACTACCATAGAGAGATGAACGCAAGGGGAGAGCCCAAAAAACTGGTGAATAATTAGGAAGAGCTTCACAAAAGTGGTATCATTCATGATGGGTCTTAAAATAACAATGGGATGTTGTCTGTAAAAAACAGAAGGGGGAGGGGACTCTAGATAGAGATAAGGATACAGAATCAGGGAAACATATTGCATTAGGACAATGATAAGTTTATGTGGTTGAACTATAAGGGGAATTAAGTGGAAAAGGAGGAGATAAATCTGTGGAAATAAATTAGAGCGAAATTATGATGGGTCTCAATATGGTATCATAATGATACTGGGACATACACACTGGGCAAAGAAGAGCCAAAGTCCACTTTAAGCATGGTTTTGTTTCTTAGATCAATTTAATGCCAGTGGGACGTGTTCAGCACAGTTCACAGGCCACTGGTATCAGGCTGGTGGATTAGGAATCTACAGTACAGTACTAGACCAGGTGTGGCAGTAACAGAATCCTGATTTTGTCAGGGAAGCAAGGTCTCCAACTATTAATACACTCCTTCCCAAGCTGCCACGGATATGGTTTTGACCAATCATATATAAATGAAAATCATTAAATCAGGATTCTGGGAACATTGATTGAAGGGTACCCTGATAACCGGCATATATCTTCAGCCTCTTTTCCTTAACACTTTGCCCTTCCCCTTCTTCCTGCCTGAAATGTGGTTGGAATGCCTGTAGATGTGGCTACCATCTTGTAATATGGAGAGAAGGGCCATCCAGTAAGGATGAAGGAGCAGGAAATTTGAATGACTCAGGGTCTTTGATAATCCCTGACTGCTCATTAGTCCTTAACTTTCTCACTGCCAGATTTTATGTTACAGGAAGAAAACAAACCCTATATGTTGAAGCCTCTGTTGGTTGGATTTTCTCTTGCTTAAGTTTGAATAAATTTTAAATGATACCTTGAGTACTGGAGAATGATGTCTTGAAATAAAGGAGTGATAATGTGGGTGGGGGAAATTGAGAAAAATCATTCAGATCGCGAGTTATTTCTAAATAACATTAGAAGTGATTGATTTTATATGGTGAGGTTGATTTGAGCAATAGTGTGCTGGACTGGGAGTTTAGGAGAGGGCCATCTACCCTCCTATAGTGGGAGGGTAATAGCAGATTGCTCACACGTGATGACATATGACCCTAACCAGGCCCAATCTATCTCTCCAGTGTTTCAAATGGTTGCTTGTTCTGGCATTTGGCCTGACCCAGAGCTTTATTGAGAGAATGTCTGACCCTGTTCATAGGTACTTTTGTGGTTCACGAAATAGGAATTCTTTTCTGGAAGGAAATTTATGTCAAACTGCTTATTTTTCACAAAAAGAATATTAAAACTGCCACTTCACTCTTTGACATATAAAGGGAACGGATTTTTCTATTATCAATAATACATAATACCCACACATTGGCCATGTACCAAGGAGGTGAAACTTAATTGATTGTTATACAGAACCTGCCAAAATGTGGTTGAGGCAATGGTGTATTTAAAAGAAGGAGTCTTTGCCACACATTAACCATCTGGTCTTCAAGGCACTCTAAGAGTTCTGTCTGGATGTCAAGTTAAAAAAATAATTAGGGAATAAAGTGTGCTAGGACTTCATAAGCTTAGGTCTTATTAGTTTTTATTAAGAATTGAGAAAGATCAGCAAAAACAATAATATCCATGATTTATTGAGCTCTGTGCTAAGTGTTTGACATAATCATTTCACACAACATCTTAGGCTCAGTATTATAATTTCCTATTACCAGATGAGAAAACTGAGCCTTATGAGGTGAAATAGTTTCCCCAGGGCCACATAGTTTGTCACTGAAGGAGGCAGTAAAACAAACCCAGGTCTGGGATTTGAGGTGCTCTGTTTCTTAAAAATTATCAACAGAATAATGGCCGCCCAAGATGTCCACTTTCTCATCCCTAGCCACTGTGGATATGCTGGTTTACATAAATTAAATTAAGGGCATTGAGAAGGGGAGATTATCCTGGATTATTTGATGGGCCCAATCTAATCATGTGGTTTTAAAAGAGAAGAAATCTTTCCTGGCTGTGGAGAGAGAGAGAAATATGACTATGGAAGAATGGTCAGAAAGATACACCTTTGTTGGCTTTGAAGATGAGGGAAGAGATAGGTAAGTCAAAGAGCATTGGCAGCCTTTAGAAGTTGTAAAGCCAAGGAGAAGGACTCCTCTAGAGTTTCCGAAAGTCACCTATTCCTACCAATACTCTGATTTTAGCCCAGTGAGACCCATGTCAATCTTCTAACCTCTGGAACAGAAAGATGATAAATTTGTGCTTATTTCAAACTACAAAGTTTATGGATATTGCTATGGCAGCAATAAAAGATATTGCTCGTGCCGACTCTAACATTCTTGCTAAATTCTTCCTGGTTTTGAGTTCTGGAAAATATGTTTTCCATCAAATTAGCATGAGATTTGTTCAAAGCATAATGATGTTTTCTTTTTGCCTTAGTTGAACAGAAAGCCAGAGCCAATTTTAGAGTTCAACTAAGATTATCCTACCGGTAAAAATATTTTTTTCTTTTTTCTTTATGGTTTCTGATCTCATATCTGTTTCCTTTTCCTGTCTATATTTACATATGTATTTTTACATCAAAATGTTACAGAGAGAGAGAAAAAGAGAGAGAGAGAGAGAGAATGGATGAAAATAAGATGGGTGGAGTGGAGACAGGGAAAAAGAGAGAAAAACCACTCAAGTTATTTTTGAAAGTAGAGAGATGATTTTTATACTGAGACATCTCAGTGGTGACAAGGGACATATTTGAGTGATGGCTTTTAAAACTTAAGATCATCCTAAAGCTTTGCCCAACTTTATAAATGCTTTGGAAATGCTATTCTGGGAAGAGGTGTCACCTTGCCATTGTTATTTATTGCTTCTATGTACCTATGAGACCTTTTTATTTCTGGTCATATGTGAGTTTCATTTCAAATATGTGGTCCCTCCCCTTTTTGGGAGGGGATTTCTATACAATTAAACCTGGACTGTGATATGTAATGATGCTACTTTCAAGTTTAGTAGAGAGGCTGATGAAAACATAAAGTTGAATTGGTTTAAGACAAAGATTTCTAACACAGATGAGATTTGATTTGCACCTTGGTGGGTATACAAAAGGTAGGCTGACCACATTGTCAGAAGGGAGCCACATCATTAATCAGAAAATCCTGTTCTTGCAGGACTGAAAGTGAATGAGGGAGTCATAATTTCAGAAAAAGAAAAATAGCCTTCTGCCACCTCCATTGCGATATTTGTGTTACTAAGCAACGAAATTCTCCTATTTAGCAAAGCCCTAATGATGCTGGCAGTACGGTCTTGGAATAATGCTTAATACAACTTCATTATCCCCACCACTATAGCTGTATTACATATGCAGTGCCTGATTAGGGAGAATGAGAAAGAGAGTGAATGCTGTTTGGTGCACCTGCACCTAAAAGACCAAATAAAGTATTGATTTGGATGAATCTAATGACGGTCATTTAGTGTGTTTATCTACTCACAGCATTCATTTGAGCTGACAAAGAATGCAGTACGACCCACTGTTCAATGTGTTCTAGAATTGTAAAGCCTTAATGATTCTGTCATGCTAGGTCACACAGACACAAAAATTGTGACATTGGCTGTTACCAACTCTATTGACACCTGGGTATGGTGTATCACTAAGGACGATGCGGAGGAAAGCTGAAGATTGAAATCACCTGACAGTTTTTCATATGTCTTTTGAAACTTAAAAAAAAAAAACACAACCTCCTTTCCATATTAAGGTTTCTTATTTCTGCAGAAAAACTAATTTTAATGCTTGAGAAAGATGGTTTCTTATTTCCTGCTTTTCATGCAGAGAAGTTGCTTCAAAAGCTGCTAATACCTTTGTAGATATTCTCCTCCTTTTGTGTCCTCCCCCGCTTCCCCTTCTTTGGACCCTTGCCCTTTCTTCCAAGCTTGTGGTTTCCAAGGGTTATCATCGTGGAGCAGATGTTAAAGAGAGAGATACTGAAAATAAAGTCCATGACTATCTTGCTTAAGAATCTTTTAAAATGTTATTTTGGACTAATAAGTGACATTTATGCCATAGCATTTTGAATTCACAAAGCTGTTTAGAAATACCTTTCCATTTTTCAAAATACCTTACCATCCTTTTACTGACCTCTCTCTGTTACTGGATGCATTTTTATACTTCCAGAACACAGGACACTAGACAACTTTGTTTTCTTAGAATTAAATAAAATAAAAATAAAAAGGATAAAAAAGGAGCAAATACCAAGATGCCCTTCAACGGACGAATGGATAAGGAAGATGTGGTCCATATACACTATGGAGTATTATGCCTCCATCAGAAAGGATGAATACCCAACTTTTGTAGCAACATGGACGGGACTGGAAGAGATTATGCTGAGTGAAATAAGTCAAGCAGAGAGAGTCAATTATCATATGGTTTCACTTATTTGTGGAGCATAACAAATAGCATAGAGGACATGGGGAGTTAGGAGAAGGCATTTGGGGGAAATTGGAAGGGGAGGTGAACAATGAGAGACTATGGACTCTGAAAAACAATCTGACGGGTTTGAAGAGGTGGGGGGGTAGGAGGTTGGGGGAACCAGGTGGTGGGAATTAGAGAGGGCACGGACTGCATGGAGCACTGGGTGTGGTACAAAAACAATGAATACTGTTATGCTGAAAATAAATTAAAAAAAATGATTAAAAAAAAAAGGAGCAAACACATAACTTCTTCAGCAGTGAGAGCTTCTGAAGGTAGACTAAGTGGAGGTAATATTCTAATTGAGATTGGCTAGCAATGAAAGATCAAATCCTCTTCTGGTTCTTGACCAGTAGAGAGGCACACATTAAATCAGGCCCTTCAGATCCTACATGACTGTCTATATCCTCAACCAGCTTCATAAAAAATGAATGTGGTCAGGTATTTGTGTTTTCATTTATATTAATTTGGCAAAAATTTTCACTTTCAATATCATTCTGGTGTTCCAGATGAAATAAACCTCTTGACAAATTCTGTTTATTTGTTATAATCATACATTACATAGAGATACATCTTGATCGATAGATTTGGGAAACTGCTCTCATCCCCACCCCTCTTCCTGAGTCAAGTATGGTATTTTAATTATCTACCTCCATTTAGAAATTGTGAAATCTTCGTATCAAATTGTTCTAGTGGATTTAGAGATTATAGAAAGGAGAGAAGAAGGCAGGCTTTTTTTTTTTTTAAGATCTATTTATTTATTTTGGAGAGAGAGAGTGAGCATGAGCAGGTGCGGCAGAGGAAGGGAGCAACGATCCAAGGGCACTCCACACGGAGCATGGAGCCAGATGCAGGGCTCGATCCCACGACCCTGAGCTCATGACCCTGAGATCCGGGTCTCAGCGGAAACCAAGAGTTGGATGCTCAACCGCCTATGCCACCCAGGCACCCCTGTTTGTTTTTAATGTGTGCCCCATAGTGGGCTAAGTGCATTATATACATTGTTTCCATTACTTTCCACTTAGGAAAGCGTCATTTTCTCCATTTTATGAATGAGAACATTGAGGGTCCAATAAATATTGTCACTGCTTTTAGGTCACCTAGTAAATAAATGGCAGAGCAGGGATTGAAACTCAGGCTTCTCTGACTTGAAAATATTTTTCTACTATGACTACATTTTGAAAATTCATGCTTGGGTCTGCATTTCAGAAACGCAGACAGATCTGACTCTGAACATATCTCCTTTTTTATAAAAGCAGAGAGGGTTAATTTAATTACTAGTTTCTCTTCTACACCATGCTCAACTAGAATTTAAATGTATATATTATTATGCCATTACACGGAAATCAACCCACAAGGGTAACTCCTTTCAATGCTTTTCAAAGGGGAGATTCTGGCCATTTGTCCATTATGATGTTATAAACTTAACCCTCATACAAATTGAGGAGTGTCTTCATTGAGGTTTTAATTTTGAAACACTCGGCATATATGCTGGTCTTAATTGTGCAGAGATTCATCTTTTAAAGAAGATTCTTTTATTTCTAAAACTTAGATTCTATAGCAGCAATAAAATGGTGATGTGTTCCTTAGAATGGTCATCTGATTCCTAAATGCTGATGACTTTGATCCTGGTGCATTTTTAATGCATCACTCAGGGTCCACCTGGCATGCTGACTTCAAAAACATGTAGGAATCCCTTGATATGTGACTGTTTTTCCACACTGACAGGTAAGTGTTTTAATAGTTAAGGATTATTTGCTTTTTGTATGCTTTTTTTTTGAAATTATGGTATAATAATGTGTAAACTAATAAATGTGTATTTAGCAAAAAAAAAAAAAATACAACCTAAAAACCTCACCTTTTTTGAAGCCATGAGTTCTCATGATGAAGTAGATGCTCTAAGTGTCTGTACAATAGAGCTGTAGTTACTCAGTTGCTCATAGGTTATCATCTTTCTCTCTAACCAAAAGTTGAATAGATTTATATAAAACCAGTCATTTTTCCACCTAGTTAATTTTCAGTGGCTATATCCATTCTTAATAAGACACTCCAGCAATGTTACTTAAATTTGTAATCTTGAAACTGTGGTTGTGTATGTGTAAAAGCTTTCCCAACTGAGCCACTGATGACCTTCACTTCTTACGAGCTGGTAAATTAATCGTTGGAACAAAAAATGGGGAACACGTATACACACAGAGAGACAGACACACCTAGCCTCTCCAGGAGTCTTTACTGTGATTTATTTGTCCACTAAAGTCTCCTAGGGCTTTTATCCTTTTAGGTATATTCCTGGGGATCCATTAAGACTTTTTGCAAAATGTATTAATTTTTCAAGTCAGCAGGATATCATTTAGTCAATAAATAGCTTTATAGCATCACTTCTATTCAGAACTTAGAGACATTTTATTTTCTAAGGCTTCATATATTGGACTCCAGTATCTGCATGTTGTGTCCATGTATGTATGCGGCAGTGGTGGGAATTATTGTAGTAGTAATCCAGCATATCGTGTTTCAGTCAACTGGGATTTCTGAAGGCATATAGACATTGCAATAAGCATTAATTTTTTTTTCTCCTAACAGCCCATCACTGGCATTCACCTGGCATCTTTATTAATTCTCTACAACTTTCTACTATTCATTTTGACCAGTCTGTGTTGTAGTTCCTGTATATTGGCTGTGGCACATTGAAAACCTGATGTTCATTGTTTAGGAAGTGCTTTGGTCTAATTTCATGAAGATCAAATTTGAGTCAGGTGTAGTAAATACAGCTTTCCTCATGGTGACATGATTTACTAGAATATTTAAGTGGCAAGTTCTTTCTAGCCTTTTGGCATAAATCTGATGTTGGTGTTATTGGACAATTTCAGAAGGTGGTTTAAAATTATAAAGTGTTTTGGATAAGGCTTTATTTTGGCTACTGACAAATAATATTGAATTTCTTGTAGCTTAGGACTATATTTTCACATAATGGGTCATTAATGTTTAATGCTTGTAGGATATCAATTGTGCTGAGACCCAGGGATTTAGTTATTAAAATTATTAACATATAGAGCCATCTGCAAAATTTCACATTTGGCGTCTACTTAAAATCGTGATTTTGTAATCAGTTATGTCAGCAGATACTCATTAGACACCTTTTAATGTATGAAAAACACATAGTGTATGAAAAATTAGATAAACTCAAAACATTAATTCTATTCAAAAAATTTAGAAAACAATTATGCAAGATAATAAACTAAATTTTCTTAGATTGCTTTTTCTATAGTGAGACTGACTTTAATGTATGCACTTGCAAAATGCAAACACCATGGCAAGCATTTCAAAAATCGTACCAATCAGGTATTATTTGAAATAGAAGTAGCCATGACAAAACCTTACTTCTGGTTTTGTAAGTCTAAAAGTATCTGAAATCCTTGTTTCAAGCTGTAGAACAGGAAAAAAAAAATTCAGGTTGGGGAAGCATCTCCCTGGGGTCATGGAAAGTCATATTGCTATGGATTCTGGGAGTGATTAATTCCTGCAAGACTCATGGGCCAGCTTATGGGAATGAGCAGAAACTATCCCAAGGAACTATGAGGAACTTTTGGCCTGAAGCGATGCTACTCCAAATGCCGGCCCTTCCGAAGATACAGAGCTTATCTCAGAATGTAAACCAAGGGGCGCCTGGGTGGCTCTGTGGGTTAAAGCCTTTGCCTTCGGCTTAGGTCATGATCCCAGGGTCCTGCCCCTCATTGCGCTCTCCGCTCAGCAGGGAGCCTGCTTCCCCCCCCCCCTGCCTGCTTGTGATCTCTATCTGTCAAATAAATAAATAAAATCTTAAAAAAAAAAGAATGCAAATCAACACTTCAACTGTCACCTTCATGGAGAAAATCTTAGCATAAAAAATATCAGCTGAACTGCTCCATGACGTAGTTGGTTTACATTCTGATGCAAGTTCCTTATCTTGTCATGGATCTGGTTTTGAGGAATTGGCAGCTAGTCCACGAACCACATTTTTAATAACATTGGCTTAGAGTAGAGCTTCTCAACCCAGGCACTATTGACATTTTGGGCTGGCTAGTGCAAACTACCTTATTGTGTGGGCTGTCCTGTATAGGATGTGTGTAAGACATCACTAGATGCCCCTAGCACCTGCCTCTGTTAGTTGTGACAATCAGAATGTTTCCTAAGATGGCCAGTGCTCCGTAAGTGAGGGGGAGGGGATGGGGCGTCCTAGTGGGGGCAAAATCATCCCAGGTGTGACCTGCTGACCTACAGGTCAACTTCCAAATGATCCCTCTATCAGTACCACTCATAGCATCTGAATGCCAATCTATGGATATACCAAGTACAAGGATTTATTTAGGACTTACTATCTCAGTTTGTCAGACAATTATTTTATGAAGTAACAGAGCATACTTAGTGTGTTTAGAGTAATACACAAGATCATAGGGAGTTCATTTTTTTTTTTCTATAGCCTCAGGTATTCAAGGCCTAACACTAGCAGAAGAGCCTGATCTATCTTTGAAAATGGTTTTAATTGACACAGACAGGACCATTTAGTTATCTCTGCCCTATAAAAAGTAGCAAATAAATTAAGCTCTGGTATTTAAACAGAACCGTTAATTAAAAATGTATTTTTAAAATGAAATTAACTATGTAACTGAGATGTTAGAAAAATGTGTGCCTAACCAACTGTTCTCTGAATACAAAAGCCGTATGTTTGCTTTCTCCTGGTTATTTATAAATAATAGGAGTAATAACAATAGCAACACAATAGCACGAGTTCCTTACATTTGGAGAGTACCTCATATGTCTCCAAATGCTTTCACAGACCTTATTTCCTTACATCCTTGGGTTAGTATGTCATTCCAAAATCTGCACCCTGCATTCTGGCCTTTCTCACTCTACCAGAAACACGACAGAGATCATTGAAACACAACACACACAGACTGATGCTGCTTTCCTCACTGCCTTCATAAAGAACAATGCCCATGCAAGTTTTTCTGAATTCTGCCTAATGGAAGAACCTGTCTAAATCATATTAGAGCCTAAAACATTAAAAAAAAAATGAAGTTTGTCTTCAAATAGTGGATCCACAAGTCTATGTCAGTTGAAATACTTAGACATTGACTCTAAGTCTGAAACCAAAAGGTTTTCATGAATCCTACTGATCTGTGATATAGGATTTGGTTAATTTTTGCCTTTTGTTGGGGGCAAATGTCAGACTTGGAGTTGTCAGGTTTGGCAGCGGTGATAAAAGGAGTATTAGGGAGAAGCAGAAATATCAATGGTAAGCTTAACTGTTCAGGCCCTTCAAATGCAGAAAATTATACATTTGAATCACTGATTTTTATCACGTTAAAATCCATGTTGTGGAAACTTTTTATTGTAGCACGTTTTAAGCTGGCACGGCCTGCATACTCACTAGCTGCTAGCAAAAAGCCCTCCCTCCTCCACCCCGCCAGCTATCCTGCTTCTTTCCCGATACTGAGCTTCAAACAAGTAATTTAATTGATTGAAGGGTTCTGTCTGTAAAGCACTGGGCTATAACCAAATTAATTGACTATGGGGCTCCATTGGCTAGGCAGTTTTCAGAAAAAGTTAGTTCTGTCCTGACCTGAGTTTCCTACTTCTGTATCCTCTCTACTTCACCTCGCTCATCCTATTTTCCATTTGAACACCTTCTCTTTTATTCCTTCTTTGGTAAATTAAAACAGTTATTAGATTAGAAACAGTGGTTGAATGGGAATTCAGAATATAGCAATTCAGAGGACCAGCATAAAATAGTGATTAATGTCTGAGTCAGCAAGTATTTCAGGCATTTTAAACTTTACGGGGCTGCAAACTGCTTGACATTTGTTGGGGTCATCTTTAATAGGGCCGAGTCCGATTTTGTTCCAGAACCTTCACACTGCCATCTGGCTGGAAGCGGACTGCTTGTTGTAAGGTGGGTCAGGCACCATAATGGTGATTAATACTTCCCTTTAAGGGGATTCCTCAAAGCTGCATGGGCTTTCCCCTTGAGAAGCAAACGGGACAGTACCTTGCAAGAGTTCTGGGGCGGGGGGGAGGAGAGGGATGCAGACTCCAAAAAGGAGATATATATAACCAATGCACTATGGGCCCATACACAATCGAAAACATACTCTTTTATTCCCAACCTTTCTCTATTTCATGTCTGTTTAAAAACAAACGTCAGTGCAGTGTAGTGAAATATGACGCCAAACAGTGTTGGAGTTCAACAGTCTGGTGCTCGTCTGCTTGTGTAATTAACTTTCTGTTTGTTCTTTAATGAGTATATTGTAACAATCTATGTAAACAATTCCAGGCCTTTCGGAAAGATTCATACACAATGTATTTTATCCATTTTTTCCCCCTAAACTTATGATGTACTATATATTGACTAACTGAACATAATAAAAAATAATAAAGTAAAATATACCTGGTATATTTTACTCATTTAAAAAAAATGCAGTTTGAGATGTCAAATTTCACCTTTTTTGTATGTTGACTAAAACTGTAGCTATTAGCCTGTGTTATCATTTATGTCCAAGTGACATTATTTGTTGAAGGAAGAAGGAAGGAAAGGAAGTAACGTATTCAGAGACTACTGTAAACAATAGTGGTTCGAATGCATTAGTCTGCTTATTTTCTTCGAATGTTGCAGTGGGCAGGCAGAGTTCAAGTCGTTAACTATCCACGTGAAAGGCTCTCCCTAAAGTATGGAGTCCTTTCCTGCCCTGTCAATGAGGTATTCTGATCATTATGATTCTCATTTTGTTGATGAGACCAAGATTAGTGAATTACTTGCTCAAGAGCCAATAGTAAAGTAATAGAATCTGAATTAGCAGACAGGTGCTTGCGTGTGTGTGAATGTGTGTGTGTGGGTCTTTGCATGCACGCATGTATCTAGCGTCAAAATCCCTGGTTTATCTCTTACCGCTCTGTCTCCCTCTACTCCTTCAATTACACAAAATTGTTATTAGTGGCTCTTAAATGCATGACCCAGAGCTAAGTGCTAAGGGAAATATGTGGTAGCCCTTGACCTTCTGGGACTTAGAGTCTCAGTGAAGAAATCGTGTTTACACAGTAGCTTGTTATGTGAGAAAAGACAGCTTTTCTTTTTAACCAGTTGGTCTCACATGTGGCTCTAAAGGGTAAAATTATTGAGTATTGTATGATTTCACTTACATGTGAATCTTCTTCACTTACATGTGGAATCTTCTCTGTATCGTTCCAATTTTAGTATATGTGCTGCCGAAGCGAGCACTTACATGTGGAATCTAAAAAGCCAAACAAATGAACAAGGGAACGAAACAGAAACAGACTTACAGATACAGAGAACAATCTAATAGTTGCCAGAGGGGAGGGGGATGGGGGATATGCTAAATAGGCAGAGGGCATAAGAGGTACAATCTTCCAAGGGTAAGATAAATACATCGTAGGGATGCAGCGTACAGCACAAGGAATAGAGTCAATAAGATTATAAAAACTTTGCATGGTGAAGATGGTAACCAGACTTATCACAGTGATCATTTTGTGATGTGTATAAATATTGAATCACTATGTCTTACACCCAAAACCTTATATTGTATTTCAATTGTATATCAATAAAAATCACATTATCATTTAGAAATATTGTATCATGCTTGTAGAGCTGCAAGAGAAATTCAAGCAGAGCTTTTTTCTCTGTGGGGCTGAGTGAAGGGGTAGTCAAAGCTCATGAACTTGATCAAAATAAAGGAACTAAGATGGGGAAGAAAGATGGCAGGAGGAAGATGAAACAGATGGGAAGAGGGTGAGGGTGATTTTAACAAAACATGGTCTCTGTCCCTCAGTTTGTCTTCTGGAATACAGACTTGAGTCTTAACTAGAAAGATCTGTAGTTTAAAAAGCTGACACTAATGCTTTAGTAAAGATGAGAGATGGTGACAGGTTTAACCAAGACAATGATAATGGGTTTGGAGATTAGGGATGGATTTGAGTTGCATTTAAGAGAACCGTGTATGGGTATGGTGGTTGATTACAAGGAATGGGTCTGGGAAGAATCCCTGATTTGGTGAGCATACTGCTTTCCTATAAAAAGGAGATGTGATGGTTAATTTTATATGTCAACTCAGCTGGGTCATGGTACCCAGGTATGTGGTCAAACATTATTCTGTATGTTTCTGTGAGGGTGTCTTTTGAAAGAGAATAACATTTAAATTGGTAGACTTTGAGTAGAGTGGACTGTCCTCCATGATGTGAGTGGGCCTCACCCAATCAGTTGAAGACCTAACTAGAATGAAAGAATCCTGCCAACAGACAGCCTTTAGACTTGAACTGCAACATCCCCTCTTTCCTATGTCTATAGCCTGTCACCCTTCCCTGCAGATTTTGGACTTGTGAGCCTCCATAACTGTGTAAGCCAATTCCTTTAAATAAAATCTCTGTCTCTCATTCTGTCTCTCGTTCTGTCCTTCTTTCTCTCTCTCTCCTGCCCTTCCCCCCTCCCTTTGTGTGTGCGTGTGTGTATGTGTATACATACATCTTATTGGTTCTCTTTTTCTGGGGAACTTTGAATAATACAGGAGTTAAATACTAAATTTCTTATAGAGTTGCCCTAAGAGAAAAAAAAAGCTATAACTGAGATGCACATAACAGCCAAGGAATTTTCAAACATAAGTTCTTATAAATAAAGACAAGGGAACATTACAGACCCCAAACACCCCAAACATAGATATACTTCGTGCTCTAAACATCCCTACACACCACCAAACAGATAGTGTAAAGTCATTTTACAGAGAAATTGAGCTGGCGGTTATGTGACGTGCTACAGGCCTTGGTGCCAGCAAGGAACAGAACTTGGGATTCATACTCCGGTAGGCTCAGCCTTAAAATCTGTACTTTGACATTGTACTTCAGTAGCTTCTCTTTCAAAGTTTTACTGTTCACAGCTTTTCAACAAAGAATAGTGCTGGTGATGCCTATGCCATGCACACGGGCTTCCAGTCACTGTTCTAAAAACTGCATACATTGTAGCTCATTCAATCCATCCAACAATCCTATTTTATAGCTGAAACAGACACAGAAATTATGCTTAACTGACTGAGCCATCCAGGCACCCCTGAGACAGAGAAATTATGTGAGATAAATCCTACATGTTAGCTTGTGGGGCTATCCTATGAAGTAGGATGGAGAAAAGGAACTCATATTTCTTCAGACTACTAGAAGCTTCATGCTTTCTACTAAACCTTTTTAATGAGAAAAATGTATTCAAGAAGTGTGGTTGGAAAGAATGGAAAATCAATAATCTGACATAAATTATCAAATCTGTTTAGTCTTTGAAAACAACTGTCCATGGATTATATTGGTTGTTATATTTTACTTAAAATATATTCTTTCTTATTGTACAAAAAATGCACCTCCAACCATGGTTAAGATTTTGCCTTATATGCTCATGACACCCCCCATCCAAACACTCACACACCCAGCCCTATATACTCACACAGACATGTTCATGAAAAAAAACACTGACTGTTAAAACTAACGGTCACTCTTAGTCTTCGTCTTACTCACAAGAGCTCATCTCTTTCTTCAAACACCCTTTTCTCCTGCCTTCCAGAACATCACACACTCTGGTTTTCCTTTGGCTTCCCTTACTGCTCCTGCCTCTTTACCTCCTCCTCACCAACCTGACCTCGAAACTTTAAGACTGTCCAAAGGCTCAGTGTTGGGTCCCCTTCTTTTCCCCTCATTCTTCAATGAATGCATCCAGGCTAATGGCCATAAATACCATTTAGATGTTAACATTACACGCATCTACAGCTCACACCTTGTCCTTGAAGTCCAGCTGCATACTTGTATATTCACTACATCCACCAAGAAATCTAATGATCATGCCAAAATTTGTACATTAATATGCTCTAAGTAAACTCCCTTCCAAACCTGCTTCTCCTCAAGAAGTGGTAACTCCACTATTACTGTTGTTCAGATCAAACTCTTGGACCTGTTGTTGGACCTCATCCTTTTCTTCTAGCGTACACCCAACTTTACTTCTCTCATTTGTATTCAAGCCAGAAGCCAGAAGGATCTCTTTAAAATTCAAGCCCACTGATTTAGTCTGGTGGTTCAGCTTAGGATCTTTTTAGGGTTCCTCATCTCATCCTGAGCAAAAGGAAGTTTCCTTTCCAAGTGATCCGGTCCTCTAAATGATCTGCTCACACTCCTTTCTCCCTCTTCACTCAGCTCTAGCCACAGTGCCCTTCATGCTGTTTATGGAATGTATCAGAAAATTCTCACCCAAGGCATTTGTGCACATTGTCCCATCTGCCTGCAACGCTTTCTCCTAGACAGGGGTTCTTCTGTTGAAATCATACGACCGTTAGGTCTTTGATCAAATGCCATGTAAGCATTTTCTGCTTAACCGTTACATTCCTTCTACCAACTATAGTATGCCCCATTTTTCTTCCCTGGTTTATTTTGTCCTATAGCATTCACCAAAATTGGATAGACTTTTATTTTACAGGTTTGTTTATGAATGAAGTTTCTTTTTCTATAGATTGCAAGCTCAATATTTCAGTCCGTGTCTCCCACTCACCCTGAACTCTGAATATCTTGTGTACCTGAGTTCCCTGGTATATAATGGGAGCATAATAAGCACTTGCTAAATGTTCAATGATTGCCAAATAAGCACTTAACATAATCGAGACTGTACTATGAATAGAGATTTTTATCTTGCTTTTTCTTGTAGTATTAATATGAGGGAATTCAATATTTCCTCATATCAATCAATACATTTTGGGAAAACTTAATTTCCTCGTACCCAAAATGTCAATTTAATAACCTTCATCAAAAAGTATATATCAGGGGCGCCTGAGTGGCTCAGTGGGTTAAAGCCTCTGCCTTCGGCTCAGGTCATGATCCCAGGGTCCTGGGATTGAGCCCCACATGGGGCTCTCTGCTCAGCAGGGAGCCTGCTTCCTTCTCTCTCTCTACCTGCTTCTCTGCCTACTTGTGATCTCTGTTTGTCAAATAAATAAATAAAATCTTAAAAAAAAGTATATATCAAATGGGTCCAATACTAGTCTTGTGTGCCAAATTGAAAGTATTCTTTCCCTAGAAGCAAATGGCAGAAAGAAATTTAAATAAACACCCAACAAATTTGACTCAGATTTTGTAAGTCTAGAATCAAAGCAGAAGCAGAGAGTTGGATAATTTTAATTTATCAAGTTGAAATAACTTGAAGTTTCCATATCCACCCTGGAACTATTGCATTTTTATTTTTTGAGTGTCAAAACACCATTTCCCTGTTGACACTAGGTAGGAAAACATGATTGATAATAACTCCCTTGTATCTCATCATAGGAAAGACATATTGTATTTTAATTTTCTCTTTTCTCGTACATTTGGTGGTTTCCAACTTTTGACTATTACAAATAAAACTGGTAAAAATCCTTATACTGATTTTAACACATCTCTGATTCCCTTATGATAAATGAATAGATGCAAATCAAAATAAAAGAACATTTTTGAGACATCTGAGACAATGTGCTTACATTTTGCCAAATTGCTTTCCAAAAATATTACTCTAATTTTCACTCCCCAACAGAGAATTAGAGTGCTCCTTTCCCCTCACACCCTGCCAACAATAGGAATTATCTTAGAAAAGCAATTATCACCAAATTTACGAGTTATAATGTATCTATTAAAATAATTTACACTCTTTAATTGTGAGTGAAGTTTAACGCTTTTCAAATGTTTATTAGTCATTTGAAATTTTCTTTTGCAAACTGCCAGCTTTTCCTTTATTTCTTAGTGTGTCATTTTTTATTATTTGAATGTGAAAGCTCCTTTAATCACAAGTATATTAGTGCTCTGCTCCTCACACTGGTGTAACCGTCTCTTTTCTGATCAATATCATTCACTTTTGGTTTTTTCTTAAGTTGTATAGATCTAATGTATCCATCTGCTCCTTTATGATTGGTTGATTTTTCTCAGTTGTTTTTCTTTTGTTATAGTTGTTTTTCAATTGTTATAACAATAACAATTGTTACTGTCTCATTCTTTAAGCATTTAATTCCATAATTCATTCTAATTTTATTTTGTTATTGTACAGGGCATTGTATAAAATAATCACTGTCTCCAGGTTGTCTTAAATAACCACTTGGGACTCTGCTCTGTGGAGGGAATGCCCTTCTCCACTCCGGGGGAGGGGGTCCAGTCATGGGCTGACAGCACAGGCATTTCAGAGAATAAAACGATAAAAAATAAAGTTCACCTGGATGAAATCTCCAAGCTGTTTGTTTTAGCTTGAGACTGGGTATAGCTTTCTTCTACAGGCCCCTTTGTTGTGTGTTTACTAAAGGAAGATGGCATAAAATCAGGCTGGTAGAATAAAGATCAGTCCTTGAAAGCAGCTTTCTGAACTAGAGGATGCACAACAGACTTGTTGGACCAGCTAAATGGTGCTGTGGCCTGTGACTTCTTTTTGACTCGCTTCCATTGCTCTTTGTCACCTTTCCCTTTTCAACATTGGTTGTGTCCCCAGGCACTTGCATCCACACTTGCTCAATGAGGGGAGTCAGAGAATCTCTGCCTCGTGGCAGGTCTGGGGCTGCAAAGTGTGAGTGCAGGTGGGAAGGGGGTGGGCAAGAAGGTGGGAAGGGCAGAATTTTGCAGTTGACCATCACCCCTTTTGACCTGGACAGAAGATATGTATGTGAGCATGAAAATACCCAGCATGAAACCCAAAAGGAAGGAATGGAAGAAAAGTTCCCTAAGGTGTATTTATTAACAAAAGGTGATCCCTAAATTTCTTTGCAGAATATAAGAGCTGAAGAATTTGAAAATATTGGCCTTAAAGAAAGAAAAGTTGGATGGAGATTTTCCAAAGATATGTTACCTGCTTGGTGGCGTTCAGCAGAAGCTATAAACTTACGATACGCTTAGAGTTAGATGTTTTGAAACCAGTGAAGTAATTTTGACCAAAAGATTGAAGGAAGCTTAAAGGTTGGTGAAGGAAACCAACACAAGTTTAAAGAATAATAATGGCTAAAAATCACATAAGGCTTACTATGTAGTGGGCACTGTTTCAGATCCTTGACATAAGTTAACTAATTTATTATCAAAATCTCCCCCGTGAGTTGCTTTTATTACTCTTCCCATTTTGTAGATAAGAAAACTGAGGCAGAGTCAAATTAAGTCATTTTCCAGGATATTCAGCTGGTAAATGGTAGAACCAGAAACTGAACCCAAGCTGTTTGGTTTTGGAACTGCTCATTTAATTTAAGTTAATATAAAATGTCTATTAAAAAAAGGGAAAAGTTATTCAAGGTTTATCAAACAACAACATATTTTTTTAATTGACTTGAACCATCTTTGAATTTTATTTTGAAAATTCCTATTGTCTCAATGTGCAGTCATTTGAACAATAATTCTATGTTCTTGAAAATATTATATTCATAACAGAACAAAAGAACAGCATGATAATTTTTTAAAACATCTTATTTACTTATTTTGAGAGAGATAGAGTGAGCGTGCGCACATGAATGGAGGGAGAGACAGAGGGAAAAGGAGAGAGACTCTCAAGCAGACTCCATGTTGAGCATGAAGCCCAACGTGGGGCTCAATCCCATGATTATGAGATAATGACCTGAGCTGAAATCAAGAGTCAGAGGCTTAGCTGACTGAGCGACCCAGGTACCCCTATAAATGTTCTTCCTTAGTCACCTCATACCATCAAAGACCACCAATAAGCTCATGATACCCATGTCTCCAGCTCAGACCTTTCCTTTGAACCCCAGACTTAACTTCTGCATCTGGATATTTAACAGACATTGCAGGCTCAATACATCAAAACTAAACTTTCCATCTTTCCCTATAAAACTGCCTCATACCCAGATTTCTCCAATTTAGGTGGTGAGACAGCAATCTTCCAACAGTGCAGGTCTCAAACCTTGACATCATCCCTCGCTCTTTTTTTTCTCATAATCCATGTACTTACCTATCAGAAAATCCTGCTGTTCTATCTGTGTGGTGGACAGCCTCAAAGGTGCCCTTCAAGGATCCCTGCCTCCTAGTGTTCACCACGTGGTATAATCTCTTCCCTTTGAGTGTGGACTGGAATTATCGACAAGTTACTGATGAATTAAATATGTAGAAATGACAGGATGTTGCTTCTAAAGTTAGGTTACAAAAAGATTGTTGTTTCCATGTTGGGTGTTTTCTCATGTTCTCTTGTGGGTCGTAGACTGTACTGGAAGGCAGCTGCCATGTTGTGAAGCAGTTAGGGTCAGGTTCATGTAACTTCAATGTACAGAGTAGCAGCACCTGAAAGTGATCCTAACTATTTTATGAATGTACCAATGTTTTCTACATCTGTTGGTGTTCTTTTTTACTGCAGCTGATCCAGATTACCGAGAGCAGTATCAACAATTACTTGAAAAGGAGGACTTCTTTCCACATTAGGAAGAAAATGGTATAGATTTATCAGAAGCTGGTGATCCGTCCTGGGATGATAGTGATGATGAAATGGTCCCAGAGATACGAGAAGCTTATAAAATTTCAGTTTGGAATCAGAGCATAAGTGAAAGCAATAAAGCCAAATTTCAGCGTTATCAGTTTTATAAAGCAGTTTGGGTAATGATGATTTAGCAAAACATAAGAAAGCAAGAAAATATGTTGCACTTATACCAAATTAAGGATGCTGAGTTATGTATAAACTAATACATGCAACTCTAATTTTGTGTAACACTATCTGCCAAAATAAACTTTAGTCTAAGTTAAACTTAAAATGTGTATATATATGTATAAATTTATAACAAACTTAAAAAATATGTATATCTTAAACATATGTGTATTATGTGCAGTTAATTCCCCTCTTTTGGTTGCAATAAAATTGGTTTAGAAATAAACGAAATATTGAAAGTTAAAAACAACCGGAGCAGCATGAGAATGAGTGTTGAAGGGGATCTTCAGAGGCCTGTTAACAGCCATGTGTAGGAGCTCTGAAGCTGGTCTGGAGCTGCTCACAGCTCTTGTCCAAACTTTGATGGTGGCCACCTTGTGAGAGGCATGCGCCAGAACCACAAGCAAAGCTGCTCTAAGATTCCTGATCCTCAGAAACTGTGAGCTAATCAATAGCAGTTGTTTCCAGCCCCTACATTTTTAGGTAATTCAACACAGCAGTGGATATTAATACCTTCAAATATATCCAGAATCAGATAATTTCTTATCATTTCCATAAATATCACCCTGCCTAGGGGCGATAGCTTCGCTATCTCCTGACTAGATTATTGCAAGAAGTTTTATAAAAGGTCTTATTGCTTCTTGTCATTGATTGTTTGTGCTGTGAGGGCTCAATCTCTTTATTTAGAACCCTGCAATGACTCACCATTTCAATAAGAGTAAAAGTACCTTCTAAGGTATCAGAAATGGTCCCCAGCTGGACTTCTTTCTGGCTGCTAATAAAATAGGAAAGCTTCCTCTGGTTTAGTTAGTTAATTTAGTTTACTGGACTCCCAGAAGTGAAGCAATAAACTCACAACACAGATAACCATCTATCAAATGCCTTTATACCCTGAAGATTTGCAGATGTTGAAATGTTTAGGTAGTGAATGCTAAGTGACTCTGTATTAAATACTCAAGGAAATAAAGAATACAATTAAGAAAATATATAAGAAGAAGCTTTCAGAAATGCAAAGACAGATTTTTTAAAAAAGTAAAATAGTGAGGACTGAGAAATACAGTTGCTGGCAGCAAAAATTTAACACACAAATAAAATGGTATACTAGACACCGTTGAAAGAGAATTAGTGAATAGGAAGACATATCTGAAGAATTTATTTGTAATGCTGCAATGAGAGATAAGGAGATGGAAATCATTAAAGGATCAAAAGACATGGAGGATAAAATGACCTATATCTACTATATATATATAACCCATATCTACTTTGAGGTCCAAAGGAAAATAATTGAGGGAAAGGTGAGGAAACATATGCTTAAACACATTTTTAAAACATATTTTTAAAAGTAAAGACTATAATATTTCAAGAAAATCATGTGCCCACAGATCTGGGGAGTATACTGCATTTCAAGGAGAACAAATAAAAAGATATTCATGCCTAGACATATAGTAGTGAAAGTGCAGAATGCCAAAGCCAAAAAGTTTTAAAAATAGCCAAGAGAAATGACAAATCACAAGCAAAAATAAAAACAAAAGATAATTTGGAAGAAAGGATCTTCACAACAGCAACCCTTGAAGCCTAAAGATGGCAGAATTATATCCTAAAAATGTTGGCTAGAAATAGACATCAGACTGTAGTTTGAGTCTAGCAAAGCAATCTTTCAAGGATAAGGATTAAGACGTCCTATGGAATAAAAAATAAGGTAGAAAAGAACTCTGATAGAATATATCATCTACAGACCTGCTCTAAAAACATACATTATAAAGCAGAAAAATGATCCCAGAAAGACAGTTTGTTCTACATAGAGAAGTAGTAAACAAATAACACAATATGGCAAACATAAAATCTGAGTCTCCATGAAATAAAGCAGAGTGGAAGTTAAAAAAAAAGATAGAACTGAAATAGTGGACAGTAACAGTATGTAAGCTAAAGAGTGATGATTTTATTTTCCTTTAGAGGGGGTCAAAGTGGTTCGATTCAGATTTATTCACTTATTTATTCACAAATATAATGCTGCTATTTCATTGACAACCACTAAAGGAACAAAAATCAAATGCGTGTATTCAAAACAACAGAGAGAAAGAATGGAAAAAATGCAGTCAAAAACCTTAAAAAGCTTCAAATCATGAAAATAAAAAACATATCAAGCAGGAAAACAAAACGGTAAATAATCACACACAAAAAAACGGTAAATGGAAGGAACAAGTTTAAGTGTATCAATAATCACAATAAGCATAAATGGGCTTGACTTGTCATTTGAAAGTATAAAAATTGTCAGATCAGGTCTAAAACTTGGTAAGATGTTGTTTGTAGGAGACGGAGCTGAAACACAAGCACAGAAAAATTGAAAGTAAAAATCTGAAAAAGATATGAAATATGCCCATATGCACATTAAAAAAGTGCTAGTGTCTTTATATTTGTCTTAGTCCAAGGCTAAGAAAATGCATTTTCTGCCTGATGACAAAAGTTTCAACTTACCACAAAGATGTAGAAACATTAAATGAGTTTAATGAAATTACCTCAAAATATAAAAAGAAAAATATTTGATCAAGGTAAAAGGAGAAATTTTCAACAACATGATCATAGAGGGATATTTCAATATGATCTTCTCAGGTATTGATAAATAAAGCAGAGAAAAAAATCATCAAGTACATGAAAGTTTTGATCATCACAGATGTCGAGCATCATCTAAAGCACGTATATAGAACTTACTTTGGTATACTTGCTTTTTTGAGATTTTCTTAACAAATAGAAAATACACATCTTCCCAATGAAAAAAAAATGGTTTTATACTAGTCCATAAATCAAGGTTTAACAAAATTGAGAAGATAGTGCTGTATAGGCCATATTCTCTGACCTCAGATGAATTAAGTTAAACGTTATTATATATCAATCAACAAATCTTCAAATACTCAGATACAAAACATGCATTTTAAAATGAATCATAGGTCAAAGAAGAAATCCTAGTGGAAATTTTAAAAACGCTTAGAACTAAAGAAAGAGAATATATTATTATATAAGTTTGTGGGATCAGCAAAAGTGGGGCTTCAGTGAAAAATTATTATTTTAGATGATTATATTAGGAAAGAGGAAATGCTGAAAATCGATGAGATAAATGCTCAACTCTAGGTTCTTAAAAGAAATTAAAGTAAAACTAAGGAAAAGAATTGGATAATGATAGATAAATAATAATAATAATAAAAAAAGATCAACAATGTCAGAAGTTGGATTCGCAATGACTAAAAATATATATATCAACCTTAGGTGAGATAGATATGATGAGAGACAGAAATAGAGACAGAGACAGAGACAGCAACATACAGAGATAAACAGAGACAGAGACAGGTAGAGGGAAAGACAAAGATGTCCACAGTCATGAAGTGGACACATTCTTAAAGAATAACTTTCCAAACATGGTGTAAGAAGCACAGGGCCTAACAGCCTAGTAACTACTGAAAAATGTCTTCCTATATAGGAAACAGCCAACCCAGATGATTTTATGAGTAAGTTCTTCTACATCTTCAAAGATCCAATCGCTAGACTCTCATATTTCACCTTCCTCAATTCATTGTAAAAGACTGATTTAATCCGGATACCAAAACCAAGGAGATGAGATTTTAAAATATTACAAATCTTTTAATTATTAAACTATGTAAGTGTCCTATGCTGAACATTTATAATACAAGTTGAAAAAGTTTATAAGAAGATAATAAATCGTGACCAAATCAAGTTTGTTTTAAGAATCTAAGTATGAATTAATTTTTCAAATGTTCTTTGTTCTAAGAATCTAAGTATGAATTAATTTTTCAAATGTTACCATTTTCAATCACCCCATTGACTAAAATACTAAAAATTATACGATTATCTCAACTGATGTAGAAAAAGCATGCAATTGAATTCAATGCTCAATCATGATAAAAAATAAGCTTGTAATATAAACCAATTCTCTTAACTTGGTGGTGTTTGCAAACATTATTCTAAATGGAAGATTGTAGGCAGTATTTTTTTTGAAATTCGGGGTAAGACAAAGATATCTGTCATTGATTCATTGTTTTTTAACATTGTTTTATAGTCTAGTCAGTGTAATTAAAAATAAATTAAATCATAAGAATTTGAAATGAGAAAATACTGTCATTCTTTGAAAATGATTTGGTTGTATACGTAAAACAACCAAGACAATACAGAGAAATAACAAGAAATGACAAGAATTTAGAAAGATAGTTAAGTACACAAAAGCCAATTGCATGTCTGTACAGAAGTAACAAACATTTAGGAAAAAAAATTTTTGAAGAAAAGGACACCATTTATAATGGCAACACAAACTATAAAATGTCCTAGGAATAAATCTAGCATATTTTGCAAGGACCTCTACAGAAGACTGTACAGATATAATAGAGACATATTAAAAATTACTTATAATGGAGAGCTAGAAAAAAATAGGATGAGATGGAATGAGAATAGATGAGAAGATGTTTTCAAGTTAGAAAATTAAGTAATTGAATAAATGTTGAATCTCTTGAAGATGATCTATAGATTCAGTACAATCCCAATAAAATTTCCCATAGTTTATGTGTGCGTGTACATAGGTTAAATCTGTCAAATTGATCCTAAAATTGATATGAAAGACCTGAAGACCTAGTATAGCTAAGTAAACTTGCAATTTGTGACTTTAGGAAGTAGTGGGGGAGATCTGAATTAGAAAAATTTTCTAAGTGCTTTATAACCTCATTCTTTATCATATTGTTATCCAGAAATGGAAGTACGTAAGTTGTTTTAAATATTCAAAATATATCTTCTCAGTTTGGATTTTTCTGTATGATAATAATGATAACATTTTAAGACTTTGCTTAATTTTTAAAATTTTGTTTACTTAAAAAACTTTTAGTACCTCGGGTTTATACTATGTATTGAATCATAACTGTTTATTCATACACATTATCATTGGTTTACGCATGGTCTCCTTTTATCTTATTTATTTCTTCTTCATTTACACAGTAAAAATTGAACATCTGTGAACTCATCGTCCAATCTGAGAGTTAAAACCCTATTTTAGCATATAAAATTCAAACTAGAGATGCAGTAAATTATACTCTTTGTAGTAAATATTTATTATTATTGCTTGCTTCTCCTTGTCCTTTCTTCTGGAAAAGACACTTAGTTTTCTTTTGTGGAACCTCCATTCCTTGAAGTCCTAATCAGGTTATTGACTCAGATTGCCACTAATCCCTATCATAGGTAAGTTCTGAAGTTTGACTCAAGCCCAGCCCATTTTCTTTTAAGGAATTTAAACTTGGAAAGAGTCTTCTAAGGACAGAAGCCCTCCTGATGGCCGAACTCCAGAGAAACTGCCCATATTTCCTTTTAATTAGAGTCCCAGATGTGACTTGGATCCTGCCTTCTCAGCCTGGGTGCTGTATTCTTTTTTTTTTTTTTTATGATTTTATTTATTTGAGAGAGAGGGACAGACAGATAGTGAGAAAGTACAAGCAGGGAGGAGAGGGAGAAGCAGGCTTCCTACTGGACAGGGAGCCTGATGTGGGACTTGATCCCAGGATGCTGGGATCATGACCTGAGCCAAGGCAGATGCTTAACCAACTAGCCACCCAGGCACCCCAATGCTATATTCTTCATAAGGTTCTGTGATGAACCCAATAGCATTCTAAGAAATCAAATTCTTTACCTTAAGTTCTCTGAATCAATTTCAATTTCTTGCTTGTCTGCTACCAAGAATTAGAGCAATTACTCTCCATATTGAATATAATTGTCTACATGACGAATGACCCCACTTCATAGATATGTGAATATCTGAGACCTAAGTCTAGGCTTATCAAACTTAGCTACTGATCTATGACACAAACTCACAAAGGAAAGCTCCACACTACTGAAAAGTCCATTTATCCAACCTGAATCAATGAACACATCTCCAATCAATCTTTGAAAAGTTATCAATAAACAAGATGAAAGACATGAGAAAATAAAATAAAATCTACTTCCATAAACAACACTGCTGAATTTCTACTTCTTGGGTAAAGTTCTTGAGACATGTTCCATGAGGCCTCAGGCTCCTTGAGCCCCATATGTAACAATTATTTCCTTCTTACAGGAAACAGATGGGATTAACAGACTGTTACATTGTCTGTGAAAATGAAGTATGGTTCCCCTCCTTCCATAGATAGACTGCCTGTCTGAAGCAAGGGGGACCACATAATATCTCAAGTTGATATTTTAAAAACCCTCTTTGTTTAGAAATCATTCTTACTTGTTTTGTATGCCTTTGTAAAGCAATCGGGAGAGACCTGCTCTTAGGCGGGATAAGAAGCATGACTAGATGTCATCAGGGCTAACAACTCTTGAAGGAAACAAAGTGATAGGTAATGGATAAATTAAAATACCTCCTTGCCTGTTCCTTTGGGAAAGGTGAACTGGTTGTCCCCTAGCGGTTTGCCTGTATACCCCTGTGTACCCCTAGCAGGCTGACCTTGTATCTACCTGCATCACCAGGTAAACCACACGGGCTCTGGAGTCTCAGACTAACTAGACAATTGAGGAATCCTACCTTCAGTAGAAACTACAGTGCACTCAGCACATGCTCAGTGAAGAAATAAATGATACCAATTCCTTTCCAATCACATCCATTCAAAATATTACCTTTGGTCATTAGCTGCTCAAACAGTTATAAATCCCCTTTATATTATCAATATCCTTCAATAGTCCTTCATGTTGTTTTTAAGAATACAGATGATCTCTGACTTACAATAGTCTGACTTACAATTTTTTGACGTAAGCACGGAGCAAAAACAATATACATTCAGTAGAGACCATAGTGTGAGTTTTGATCTTTTCCTGGGCTTGCAATATGTGGTAGATCTTCTGTGATGGTGGTCAGCCACAGGTCTGAGCCAACCATGTGATCACAGAGTAAACAACCGATATATTTGCAACCATTCTGTACCCATATAACCATTCTGTTTTTCACTTTCAGGACAGTATTCAATAAATTACATGTGATATTCAACACTTTGTTATAAAGTAGGCTCTGTATTAGATAATTTTGCCCAACTATAGGCTCATATAAGTGAGAAGAGTGCATTCGAGGCAGGCTAGGCTAACTATGATGTTTGGTAGGTTAGGTGTATTAAGTGCATTTTTAACCTATGATATTTTAAACTCACTATAAGTTTATCAGGATGTAAGCCCACGTAAGTCAAGGAACATCTGTATTAGGAAATATTTTTCTTGTTTAGACCCAGAAACGCCTATTGCATTTTTTAAAAAAGATTTTATTTATTTGACAGATAGATCACAAGTGGGCAGAGAGGCAGGCAGAGACAGAGAGAGGGGGAAGCAGGCTCCCCGCTGAGCAGAGAGCCCAATGCGGGGCTCGATCCCAGGACCCTGGGATCATGACCTGAGCTGACAGCAGAGGCTTTAACCCACTGAGCCACCCAGGAACCCCGCCTATTGCATTTTTTATCAGCCATAATCATAGGCATATTTAAGGGAGAAATCAAATTAATTTGACCTAAATAAAGTCAGCAAGGCCATGTTGACTTGGTTACCAACTTTTGGGTACTGACTTCCCTTCAAGATGGTTGAAAAACCATCATTTTAATAACCCATATTAAAATCAGTAATGACCTGTGTTTGGTGGATTTTTTCAGGACTGCATTGATTTGTTTTATACTTGCAAGATTTCTCCCATTCTTGATAAGTTCTTAAGGATGGAATGTTAGCTGAAGTTCCCTGTTACCTTCTGTAAATTTGCTCAGTAATCTTTGAAGTTTGTTTCAAGTGTCCTACACTTACTTATCTAGAGTATTTACATGCTTACAATCTATTGTAGGACTCAACTGCTTCTTATCAGTATTTAGTTTACTTTTTCAGAAAAAAAAAAAAAAACTTTACTGAGAAAGAGAAAATAAATTAAAAGTTTTTTTTTTTCTTTTTATAATACATCAGTATTCTATCGCTGGTCCAAAGTACTCAGTTATGTATTGGAACATAATTTCGAATGCCCTTTTACGTGTTCATAGCAAATCTACTGCTATATAACTCTTTGTAGCTGTGCCTTCTCTCATGATTATAGTATCTGGTCATATTCCTTCTTGGAACTGGTGATGATTTGAGGATGTGGTATTTCATTCAGTCCTTCACATAAGACCCTTGACACAAGCTCTTTCCTTTTAGCCTGTTTTATTGAGGACTTATTTCTAGGAGAAACTCCCTGCTTTTTTCTTCCTTTTTGAAGAATCTGAAAGAAGGTAATTGATAAAATGAGCTCGGTTCTCTTCCTAAACCATACATCTATGAAAAGTACTATGATAGACTGGACCTTACATATGTGTATATATATGTGTAGGTGTACATGTGTAGCATATATTGAGTCTTACCTAATTGTATGTTTATTTAAACCGTGTATTTATGTTTGTGTGTATATATATATATCTCATAATATATATATCATATATATATCACACATTAATATGTATATTAACATATACACATCAGATATTACAGTGTTAGTTGAAGTGTCAAATATTACTGTGCAAAATTTGCAAAAAAGAAGTTGGGGGAAACTGGTTAGATGACTTTATAATTTTCATTCATATTGATGGTATGAAAAACTAGGCATTGGAAATCAGGGAAGGAATCTTGAAGGTTGCTTTGGAATGAGTTGTCCTATGTGCCTTACTTCCATCTTTTTTGGGGGGGTGCATAGGAAGATACCTCCTTAGAGAACTAAACTTTCAGAGGACCAACTCCCTGGAGAATGTGATATATGATTCTCTTCCCTTCCACCAAACACACAGTTTGGGTGATGCAGTGAACTTTTGTCTGTGTCGCCTTCAAGAATTATAAATCTTGAGAGCTGGCTGGGTGGGCCAATGGCAGCAGAGCATAGGACAGCATTTTGACAAATAAAGATCCTCCAGAGTTTGTCAAAATAAAGGAAGACACGTGGATATGTGTCATGCAAAGCCTGCAGTTGGAAGTCTTAGATTCTGTCTAAGAGACAGACTAGAGGGGAGAAGAAAGTCAGCTGAGGGAAGCTTTCACTGGCCTCCTGATTCTCAGCGGCCATAGAAGGAGCCACAACTGTCTGGAATAGTGACACAATTGCCCATGTCATGGAATGTAGGTGGGAAGTTTCCAGCCATGGGAGGTCCAAGGATCATGTCATGAAGGAGATAACTCTAAGCATCAGCCAAACCCAGAAAGACAGAGGACCACCAGTTTGACTCCAACCGGTCAAAAATTTAGGAGTCAGATTTGTTTTCATGATGGGAAGGAGCTTCTCAGATACAGGCATAGCTCTAAGATATTGCAGGTTTGGGTACAGTTCCAGACCACCACAATACAGCAAATATGATAACAATAACTCAAATGAATTTTTTGATTACCCAGTACACATACAAGTTATGTTTACACCACAGTGTAGTCTATTAAGTGTGCAATAACATTATGTTTAAAAAATCAATATATACCCCTTAATTAAAAACACGTTTTTGCTAAAAAAAAATTCTAGCCTTCAGCTGAGCTTTCAGTGAGTTCTAATCTTTTTACTGGTGGAGGGTCTTGCTTTGCTGTTGTGGGCTAGTGCCTGATTAAGGTGGTGGTTGCTGAAGGCTTGGATTTGCCATAGCAATTTCTTAAGATAAGACTTTAATAAATTTGCTGCATTGCCTCTTACTTTCATGAATAATTTCTCTGTGCCATGTAAAGCTGTTTTACAACATTTTACCCACAGTAGAACTTTTTAAAAATTAAAGTGAATCCTCTCAAATTCTATTGCTGTTTTATCAACTAAGTTTACAGAATATTCTAAATCCTTTGTTGTCACTTAACAGTCTTCTAGGAGTAGATTGATCTAAAAAACACATTTTTCTTTGTTGACCCATAAGAAGCAACTCTTCATCCACTCTAGGTTTAATCATGAAATTACAGAAAACCAGTTCCATCTTCAGGGTCCACTTCTAATTCTAGTTCTCTTGCCATTCTACCATATCTCCAAGTACTTCCAACATTGAAATCTTGAACCCCTCAAAGTCATCCATGAGGGTTGAAATCAACTTCTTCCAAATTCCTGTTCATGTTGATACATTGACCTCTTTCCATGAATCGCAAATGCTTCTTAATGGCTTCTAGAATAGTGAATCCTTTCCAGAAGGTTTTCAATTTACTTTGCCTAGATCCATCAGAGGAATCACTGTCTATAGTGCTATACCCTTACCAAATGTATTTCTTAAGTAATAAGACTTGAAAATTGAAATTACTTCTTGATCTATGGACTGCAGAGTGGATGTTGTATCAGAAAGCATGAAAATAAAATCAATCTCATTGTCTATCTCCACTGGAGCTCTTGGGTTACCAGGCACACTCTCAGTAAGCAGCCAGTTTTGAAAGAAATCTTTCTTTCTGGACAGTAGTTCTCAATAGTGGGCTTAAAATATTTAGTAAACCACGTTGTAAGCAGACGGGTTTTTATCTGAGCTTTGTTGTTCCATTTATAGAGCACAGGCAGAGTAGATATCATTTTAGTATAATGTAGTATAATTCTTAACAACTTTAGGATTTTCAGAATGGTCAGTGAGCATTGGCTTCAACTTAGAGTCACCAGCTGCACTAGTCCCTAACAATAAAGTCAGCCTGTCCTTTGAAGCTTCGAAGGAAGACATTGACTTCTCCTCTCTAGCTAAGAAAGTTCTTTTTGGTGTTTTCTTCCAACAGAAGGCTGTTTCAACTGCACTGAATATCTGTTGTTTAGTGTAGCCACCTTCATGACTTATCTGAGCTGGATCTTCTGGAAAACTTGCTGCAGCGCCTACATCAGCACTGGTGGCTTCACTTTTCACTCTTCTGTAACAGAGTCGGCTTCTTTCCTTAAACCTCATGAACCAACCAGCTTTTCTTCAGTTCCTCACCTCTCTCAGCCTTCACAGACCTAAAGACAGTGCGAGGCCTTGATCTGGATCAGGCTTCAGCTTAGGGGAATGCTGTGCCTGGTTTGATCTTCTGTTTAGGCCACTAAAACTTTTTCCATATCAGCAATAAGGCTGCTTCTGTTTCTTACCATTCACTGTGTTCACTGGAGTAGCACCTTTTTCCTTCAAGGACCTTTCATTTGCATTCCCAGCCTAGCTAACTGGGTGGTGCAAGAGGCCTAGCTTTCAGCTCATCTTGGCTTTTGACCTGCCTTCCTTGCTAAGCTTAATCATTTCTAGATTTCAGTTTAAAGTGAGAGATGTTTGACTCTTTTTTTCACTTGAACACTTAGAGGCCATTGTAGGGTTATTAGTTGGCCTAATTTCAATATTGTTGTGTTTTGGGGAAGATGGAGGCCCTAGGAGAAGAAGACAGATGGGAGAAGGGCTAGTCCATGGAGCAGACAGGACATATACAACAAGTATCTATTAAGTTTACCATCTTTGGGGCACTTGGATGGCTCAGCTGGTTAAGCATCTGACTCTTGGTTTTGGCTCAGGTCATGATGATCTCAGGGTCATGTGACTGAGACATGCATTAGTCCTGCTTAAAATTCTCTATTCCCCTCTCCTTCTGCCCCCTACCCACCAGCTCACATATATGCACATGATCTCTCTCTGTCTTTCTAAAAAAAAGAAAAGTTCACCATCTCATATAGATGTGGTTCATGGTACCCCGAAATTATAATAATAGCATCAAAAGTCACTGATCACAGATCACCATAACGAATATAATAATAATGAAAATGTCAGAAATATTGTGAGAATGAAAAAAAGTGACAGACATGAGATTGTCATAAACCTTCTATTTATTAAAAAAAAAAGTAATATCTGTGAAGAATAAAGTGAAGCACAATAAAATAATGTATTCCTGTACAGGGAAGGGGAAGGAACAGACTAAATCCCACTTCCTTATTTGTACATGGTCCTCCTCTATCAGGTCCACACTGGGGGGCAAGGTAAAACATCAACCTCAAACGCACAAGACTTTGATTCTCACATAGCAATAGACAGTTGAACTATAGAATCAAGCCTATGATTTGCAACTTAGTGAGACTTTAGGACTTCTAGCTGCTTTTAAGTGATCACATTTCTGGGGTGGATTTTCATCCAGGTGCCTGGGAAGAACTAGGCCACTGACAAGTTTGTGAGAATGGTGGTCAAAAAAATAAACTTACTTTGCAATTGCTCTTCTGAGTCATATCTGTCACCCAGGAAAATAACTAAGATAGGCTGCAGCGTATGGATCCCGTTGTGTGTCTAAACACATTATTTTAACAATACAGTATATTTATGTTTGCCTAGTGTATTCATTAATTACCTCACGAGCACTGTTTTCTATTCCTGGCTTTATTATTTCTCTGTGCAGACAAATGGAAGTGATATTCGAGTCCTTTACATTTTAACAAAGTCCTTCATCCAATGATCATTATTGCCTTTGTCGTCTACTTGTCCTCCTAACCATTTCTTTCTTTCTATTATCCACTTGTGTTTTGAATAATGATTTTGTTTTTTTTTTTAAACTTCACAATCACTACTTAAGCTTTCATTACACACACTGCCTTACTTTGAATTAATTTATTCAACTGCTCTCCAGTGAAACACATGCTTTTGTTTAGCATTTTTATTTCTTTAGAGATCAACGCTCCTGCTTCTTGTGATCCACTTGGTTTAACAGTCACAGGCTAAAATGGAACTGCAAATTTGGATGTGGAAAATTGGTACCAGCCTCCTGTTACCTGCCAGATAAAAAACAAAAGATGCTAGGTGACTTATTTATTTGTTTATTTATTTAAGAGGCATTAAGAGACTATTCATCTCTTTTTAGTTAGAGTATAGTTGACATACAAAGTTACATTAGTTTCATGTATACAACTTAGTGGTTCAACTTCTGCAGATGTTATGTTTTGCTCACTGCAAGTGCAGCTGTCATCTGTCACCATACAATGCCATTACAGTATCATTGACTATATTCCTTATGCTATATTTCTTTTAAGTGGACTCCATGCCCAGCGCAGAGCCCACAGTGGGGCTTGAACTCATGATCCTGAGATCAAGACCTGAACTGAGATCAAGCGTTGGACACCCAACTGACTGAGCCCACCAGAGCACCCACTTCGCTATATTAAAAAAAAAAAAAAATCAACATAGAATAGTCAGGAGCATCCTTAGAAATTTGTGTTTTATGAAAAATTGGCAGTTCTTCTAGTCCAGTGGCTTTTAAGGACAGTCAGGGGTTTATGAGGTCAAAATTATTTTCATAACAATACTAAAATATTAGTAGCTTTTGCTCTTTCGTTCTGTCCTTAGTGACAGTAGATGACGTGTGATAATACCATCACATAAATGGTTAGTGGGATATATGCTTGTGTTCTCCTGTTTTTACATTCTCATTTAAAATTTTTAGTTTGGTAAATTTTGATAGATGTTAACCACATAAACAAAAGTTTTCTGGGGTCCTTAGGCCTAAGAGTTTAAGAACCTGCATTCTAAAACTTTTTTTTTAAACATTTAATACACAAGTAATTATACAATAAAAAATGGAGTAAAACTGGTCTAAATGAATATATGTATATGTAATTGTTAGAGTTTTAAATACACATATATATGTATACATACCATACATACATACACATATATATATGTGTAATGGTTAGAGTCCTCAGAAATTCTGAGGCTTGTATTGTTTTTATTGTCTTATTCATACAGTTTGCTATGACAAAAAGCATTTGGAAAATCTTAATTTTCTTGGTAATCATTTATCCAAAAATGTCAGAAGTACAATTTGATGATTTAGTGTCCTGACATAGGTATTTTTGAAGAATTATTGCCTTACATATTAAATTAATCAGATATAGATTTACTTTTACATTATGTAGTCCAATGTCAACATACTTCAATTAAAAATATATTAAAAATAAATAAATAAATAAATAAATAAAGTGTGTAGTCCGGGGGAAGCAAATGAAAGGTATAATATTGGATATATAATGTGGCAAATCAGTAATACAAGATAAATTCATCTTTTCTAGTTACCATGGGAATATTTATTGATAAGTATTATCTCTCATTTTTCATTTTCATAAAAACTGCAATGCATTTATTGAAGTGGAGCTTTTCACTCTTAATCTGTTGTATAGAAAGCAGTCAGGAAAAATGAAAAAACACAAAGCCAAGAACTAGGGATATCTACAAGGTAGAGGAAGCCTATATCTCTTTTAGACAAGTCAACATTTTTTATTCAAATATTTAAAATTATATGAAATGACAAAAGGAAAAGATTCTTTTAAGGTTTGTACATATAGGATAGAAAAAATTAAGGATGGCTAGCTCATAGGTAGAGAGTGATTTATAAAGAGAAAAATTAAAACTAAAAATAATCTTCTCAAGTCTTGCACTATGGAAAATAGGAAGACATCCTAATCAGTGACTGGGGAGACATTAGCAGTTGGAAGTATAGACGTATAATTAGGGAAGTTACACAAAAGGGTTTCTCGATATTAACTGAGTCACACACATTATCATTGACAGGGGACAACAAATGAATAATACATTATTTAGATGACAAAGGGGTGTTAATGCCCAGGAAAGGACCCTTTAAAAAATCTAATGACTTGGAAAGATTGTCCAAGATTACAATCCCTTGAAAAGAAAAATTTTGATAATAAAAATACATTAGGAAGTAAATATACTCCATCATGTATGAAAAATTTAAAAAAAGAAAAGGAGATGAGTATTTGGGAGGTAAAAAGTAAACCTCTAATGAAGAATTAGTGAAAGTATACCTCACAATGAAGCTGTAAGACAGTCATAATCTGTTAGTGCTGTTTATGCCATTGCTATAAATTACCCACACCCCTTTCCATCCTTATTTACTTATCTTTCTTGGTTGTTTTGGCTTCAGTACAGTTAGTTATTATCTATTTTTTTTGTCTAGTGTTCTGATTTTTTTTAAGCCTTCAGCCTCCTACTTTATCTATGTTATTAAGAGAGAAGAAATGGGACTGGCACTTAAAAGGTCTCATCTATGCCCTAGAAACCATGACGGGTACTTTGTGTAATACGATTTAATCTTTACAGAAATTTGTGAGATATGTAGAATTATCTTTATTTTCCAGATGATAAATCACAAGCATGATTTTGCCAAAGATTATACAGCTAGGGAATGACCAAGCTCAGTTAGCATTCTTTCCACTACACTACAGTGATTTCAAAAGTAATTGCTAATCATAATTATGAATATGGGACACTCTGGAATCATTAAAGATTAAGTACTACTCAGCGTATAATATTAGTTTAATTTCAGAAGCAATTGAAATAACTCTTTTCTTTAACAATTAAGCCACTTGATTTTATTGTATCACTGGTGGTAAAAATAAAGCAAAATTCTTACGGGCACATAAAGAAACACATTCCTTCTGTCAACTGATGAAAGAGGAGGGGGCTCCTGGAAAATTTGATGGGTCTCTCTCTCTCAGGCAAAGAACATAGAGCAAGTCTCCAGGTCTCAGTTATGGAGGGAATGCTCTTATTTTACTTCTGTTTTGCAGTCTCTGCTTACAGACACAGTGAGCTCTGGCTTCCTCCCGGCTGCCAGCGCCATAGATTGTTGGCTTTCACTCACTTATGCCCTGAGAAGTCTTTTACAGAAATAGCACAGCGGATTACAGATCCGCCTTCTCTTACTGCTCAAGTGCACCAATATTTCTTAGCCCTTGGTACACAGGACAATTTTGTGAAAAGGGTTTTTGTCCTCCGAGGAATTGTTAAACAATATATCTGTGTCACAATTATTTTAAATAGTGGCGTTCATATGAGACATCTCTGCCATGACGACTCGCATATATTGGGCAACTAGTGCATTATAAATTGAATAAAAAGCAATTCCATTCAAAGCCATAGAGGGCCTGTGATTGAAGGCAAAGAGAACAGCAAACCTGGTGCACAGTGGAAACAGCTTTTAAATATGCAAATTACCACGCTTTAGCCAATATAAAATGAATCAAAGTCTCCAGTGTTCAGCATAAGAACTCGGTTTTGCAATGGCTCCCCAAGGCCCCGAGATGCAGAGAGCGAGCTGTTTCTGAGAGTCCCAGGGAGGACAGGAGAAACCTCCCTCAGGGCTGGAGAGCTGTGAAATGAGGCTGGGAAGCTGGAGAGGAGACAGACTGGGGAGGGCTTCCTGCACAAGTGTAAGAGTTTTAAACTAATCTAGCCGTCAGTAGGGAGACATTTGATTTGTGCTTTAAAAAGACC
Organism: Enhydra lutris kenyoni; assembly: GCF_002288905.1. Lineage (NCBI taxonomy): Eukaryota > Metazoa > Chordata > Mammalia > Carnivora > Mustelidae > Enhydra > Enhydra lutris. Next base: position 78,419,412 of record NW_019154087.1, read on the forward strand.
ACTCTCTGGAGTATGCTGAATGTACTGATGGTGACAAGAGTAGAGTCAGGAAGCCAGTTTAGAGGTAATTGTGTTGGTCCAGATGAAGAGAATGACAGTCGCCTTGATTGGCAGAGTGCCGGTGGTGTGGGGGATGGGGTAGATTCGTGAGATATTTGAGAGAGAGAATTTAATGACTTATTACATAGGTGGGATGAGGGAACGGGAAACATTGGCTACTTTTCAAATCCTAATCTATGACATAATTTATTAACAATTTCAGGACTGTAAATGTATATATTTTGAAAATTAGGTAAATATATTAAAAGTTAGGGTCATCTGGGTGGCTCAGTGGGTTAAGCACCCAACTCCTGGTTTTGGCTTAGGTCATGATCTCAGGGTGGTGAGATTGAATCCCACATCAGGCTCCATGCTGAGTATGGAGCCTGCTTGAGATTCTCTCTTCTTCTCCCTCTGCCCCTCCTGGCTTATGTTCTCTCTCTCTCTCTCTCTCAATTAAAAAAAAAAAAATTACTGCTAGTACTTAATTAGCACTCCAAACTAGAGAAAGGGAGGGATATGTTCCATTTTTAATTAACTAAAAAACTTCTCTTCAATTTTAGGCATACTACAATCAGTCTTACTGTTGATAGCCCTCATAGACCATTATTTCTATGCTTAATTTCTAATATTACAATTTTGGTTTGTTTGATATTCTCCTGCTTTTGTACACAGAGCATTTAGTTGTCATCCTTGACTTTGGACATATCATTATGAGTCACCACCACGATTCATTCACAGATTATTAGTGACTCTAAAAGTCTATACTACAGAGAAGTATAAATGTTGCCTTGAAGACTCCAATTATAAAATTTTATGGTTATGTCTCAGAAAATCCCAACTTTTAATCAATAATCCATTTAGAATATTTTAGTTTTCTCATTATTGAAAGCATGAACACCGCTCATACTGAGTCTAAGAATTCTTAGATATAATAGATATTTCTTCTCTAAATGATGGTAAATGTTGAAAATCAATTATTTAATATCCTCAATTTAGTCTCATAGTTTCTGGTTTTTCACCTTGATTACAGAAAAAAATCTATTACTAAAATCATTAAAACATATATATTTCAAACTTGGGTACAATAACAGAAACACATATGCTACATAGTTGTTAGTAATTTACCACAAATCTAAACTTATTAGTTATCCCTTAGTTTGCCACACGCATTATTTATGGGGTCTTTCTCTGTTGGTGGACTACAGCCTTCATATTAATTTTTAATCAAATTATAAAATTTTATAAGAATTCTTAAAGCCAGGTGAATAAAAAGAGAAAGATCTCTGAGAAACAGTATTACATACATGTATTCTATTTCTAGAAACACATTTAAGTATCGAATATCTTTAATATTCTAAGTATCGAATATCAGAATGATTTTAAGGAGGGTAGTTTGGACATATCACACATCCATTTTCTCTAAGTAAATTTACAGCTTATTTGTAGCTGTAAAGTTCACATTTTCTGCCTTTAAAGAAGCAACTAGGAACTGAACATTTATGATCCTGACGCTGCCCCACACTTTTTTGTTTTCCTCAGGGATTTTACCCAGCCCAGTGGAGAACGGACGTTCTCTACAATCTGCCAAGTGCTAAAACTATTTTCCCACAAATACAGTAAAAAATTATCTTAGCATTAAAATGCATAAGAGATCTCCAATCATGATTGGAGAGATCATAAAAGGAAAAGTTCAGCAGCTTTAAGGAATTATTAACAGAGCTAGCTCTCCATTCACCTAAAAGCATACACATGCTCACGTATAGATTGCCTTATCAAATATGGTGCAGTTGGAAATTTCAAGTACAAGTTCTCAGGAGTTGACTATTATTCTGTGTGTGTGTACATGTATGTGTGGTTTATTTTATTTTTTTCAGACTAAAAGCAAAAATCTGTGAAATATAGATCCTTTAAAAGGAGTCTTATATCAGCATATTCTATCTGACTTGGTGGGAAAAAGTGACATTTATACATTGAGTAAGAATCAACAACACTGGATTTGAGGCTAGGGTTTGTCATTTATTTACTGGCTTCAAGACTTTGGATTGGTCAGCAGACGTCTCAGAGGCTTGGTCTCTACCTGGAAAATGATGTTGTTACCTGCATCACACAGTTGTAATAACTGGATGAACTGAGACAATGTGAAGTTCTTGTAAGGAATTATTTGTTATTATGTTTTTATTATGTGTGTGAGTCTAAATTTGAAACAAAACACAAGAGAACATTGTCTCATCCAGACAAGGGTGAGGCCCAGGAACAAAATACAGATGATTTAAAGTGCACTGAAAATGTAAATGTGATTGGATCCTTTGAAGAAAAACCTAGTTCTCAGAGGAGCATAGAAACTCAAAGGACAAGACATAACAATGAGCTCTGTTCCTGTAGTCAGGAATAGGTATGATTCAGCCACTCAGTACTTTGATGCACAAGGTTTTAATACAGTTAAAAAGGAAATAAACATTTATAGCATTTACCTCTAGTTTTCTGGTTTTTTTTCTACAAAAATGTGCTTGTACACACTATTTCATTAAAATAATCATATAGACAATTTGCATTCTTGCCTTTACAATTGACAAATACATTGTCAAAATGTCCTTTATGAATATTTATTTCCTTGGAGAAAAAATATAGTATTGGAGAAAAAAGAATCCTGTAGAGACTAGAGTAATACTTAATGTCCACAGCTTTGTTTTATTATTTTTTTTCACAGCTTTATTTTTAAATGCAGTGGTCTAACTGTTTTGAATATTAATCAAGTTCCTAGCACAGACATTGAGTTAGATTACTCTCAAGTAATCTCTTCAGTAAAACCTAAGCAAGTATATTGTTATGTTTAATATCTAACTGACAGGGACGCCTGGGTGGCTCAGTTGGTTGGACAACTGCCTTCGGCTCAGGTCATGATCCTGGAGTTCCGGGATCGAGTCCCGCATCGGGCTCCCAGCTCCACGGGGAGTCTGCTTCTCCCTCTGACCTTCTCCTTGCTCATGTTCTCTCTCACTGTCTCTCTCTCAAATAAATAAATAAAATCTTTAAAAAAAAAAAAATATCTAACTGACAGATGGCAAAGAGCATCTCGAGCCAAGGGACAGGCTACTTTTGACTGCCTATACCTTTAACTGGCTTAGATGACAAATGGATGGAGGAAACATGAGGCTGTAAATAGACCTCCCTCTGCCACTCCACCCCGACTCCTTTAACATGCTATGAAAGAAACTGGGTCAGTTTTTTGTTTTGTTTTGTTTTTAAGTTACCTAGCAAAATTATAGAAAGGATTATCATTTATTTAGTTGTAGCCTCAAAAAGACAATTCATTCTGGCCTAGTATTTTAAAATACGGAGAAGGGATGAGTGGATGAAAAGTTTATAAAGGAGTTAGTTTGAGAATGTACGAGAAAGTGGATCAGAAGAAAGATGCTCTAGTCCCCTCTTCAGGACGGTGAACTGTTTTGTGCAGAACTTTCCCAATTGCAATGGATTTATCCTCATCTCTTAAGGTAAAGCACCCCATCTGAGGGAAGTCTTTAAAAGTCTCAACGCAGATGATTCCAGCTGTTCTTAAGCGAGCGATGCATACTTGATCATGTTTCACAAACCTGAGAGTGAAAGACTATGGTTTTATTTTGGTTACTCTGGTAATCCATTCTTGCTTAGTCTGTTCTTGATGCCTCTGGATATTACAGGAATAGATCTTACTATATGCATAGGTGAATGGAGAAATGGATAAAGAGGCTGGTATGGGACAAATTTTCCATGTACTCATCCCGAGAGGTGTATTGGCTCAGGCTATCATTTTAGCAATCAAGACATCTATAATTGAGTAGAAATGCAAATGAAAAGTAAATGACCAAATGATAAAAATTACACATATTTTACACTAATCAACAAGGTTTCCTAAATTGCTTTGCATTGGTATTTCATTATCCAGGTTTCTAAAAACTCCACCTGTACTAGTCTTGCTGAATTTTTGGCATCCATTTCTGCCCTCCCACACTTCTCTCCTTTTCTGCTTTTTTACAATAATTTTCTCACAGTAATTTTACCTGTACATCTGAAACTTTTGAGAACTCCATTACTGGACTGCCTAACAAGTTCAAAACAGTATCTTAAGTGCTATAGGAACTAAAAATTTTGTAAGAAATGTCAAATTATTTTTCAGAGGGGTTGTACCATTTTTCATTCCCACCGGCAATGTATGAGTCATCCAATTTATCTGCATCCTCACCAGCATTTGATATTATCACTATTTTTTATTTTAGCAACTTTAAAACATACGCATCATAACATTTTTGATGCTGATAATTATAAACTGGTAATTTTTTTTTACACAGTTAATGAATTGTAGTTTTTATAATTCTTACACCTGAAAACAGTTAATGCTTACATTTTAGTGTATATTTTTCAAATTTGTTTACAAAAACAATATATTCATAAAATTAAAAAATGTGATAATACTATAATACTGTCTCCCAATTTACTTTTTTAAAAAGATTTTATTTATTTATTTATTTATCTATTTATTTATTTATTTTTTATTTCTTTTCAGCATAACAATATTCATTGTTTTTGTACCACACCCAATGATCCATGCAATCCATGCCCTCTCTAATACCCACCACCTGGTTCCCCCAACCTCCCACCCCCCGCCCCTTCAAAAC
>NW_019154087.1:78424508-78671893 GCF_002288905.1 Enhydra lutris kenyoni
TAATTTGAATCTCCCTGATGGCTAGTGATGATGAACATTTTTTCATGTGTCTGATAGCCATTTGTATGTCTTCATTGGAGAAGTGTCTGTTCATATCTTCTGCCCATTTTTTAATATGATTGTCTGTTTTGTGTGTGTTGAGTTTGAGGAGTTCTTTATAGATCCTGGATATCAACCTTTTGTCTGTACTTTCATTTGCAAATATCTTCTCCCATTCCGTGGGTTGCCTCTTTGTTTTGTTGACTGTTTCCCTTGCTGTGCAGAAGCTTTTGATCTTGATAAAGTCCCAAAAGTTCATTTCGCTTTTGTTTCCTTTGCCTTTGGAAACATATCTTGAAAGAAGTTGCTATGGCTGATATCGAAGAGGTTACTGCCTATGTTCTCCTCTAGGATGCTGATGGATTCCTGTCTCACATTGAGGTCTTTTATCCATTTTGAGTTTATCTTTGTGTACAGTGTAAGAGAATGGTCGAGTTTCATTCTTCTGCATATAGCTGTCCAGTTTTCCCAGCACCATTTATTGAAGAGACTGTCTTTTTTCCACTGTATATTTTTTCCTGTTTTGTTGAAGATTATTTGGCCATAGAGTTGAGGGTCCATATCTGGGCTCTCTAATCTGTTCCACTGGTCTATGTGTCTGTTTTTATGCCAGTGCCATGCTGTCTTGGTGATCACAGCTTTGTAGTAAAGCTTGAAATCAGGTAACATGATGCCCCCAGTTTTATTTTTGTTTTTCAACATTTCCTTAGTGATTTGGGGTCTCTTCTGATTCCATACAAATTTTAGGATTATTTGCTCCAGCTCTTTGAAAAATACCAGTGGAATTTTGATCGGAATGGCATTAAAAGTATAGATTGCTCTAGGCAGTATACACATTTTAACAATGTTTATTCTTCCAATCCAAGAGCATGGAATGGTCTTCCATCTTTTTGTGTCTTCTTCAATTTCTTTCTTGAGTTAAACTGGTAATTTTTAACAATGGTGTCATATTCCATTTTACAAGGGAACAAAAATTTCTTCAATCAATTTCAAATTGATGTGAATTAAGGCTTTATTTCACTGTCATCAACAACAATCGAATAAGCTTACACCTACTTATACTTGTCTGACTATCTCACTGATTAAATTCTTAGGAGATGGAAGGTTGGTGTATTCTTTATTATGGCTTTTGACACACTAGCATTTGACTTGGGAATTAGAGGCTTGGATTTGGATATTAATCCTATCATTAATAATTGTAATTTTAGGCATGATGTTTAATCTTCCTGCATTTTAGTTACTTCATATATAAAAAGGGGATATTATTCTGTTTTCTTTATCTCATAAGATTGTTGTAAGTACTAGTTAGAGTATTTTACAGAATGGAACACTCAAGAGTCTTACATATACTCAATAGGAGCTCCTGGGTAGCTCCATTGTTAAGCATCTGATTCTTGGTTTCAGCTCAAGTCTTGATATCAGGATTGTGAGATTGAGCCCTTTGTGAGGCTCTGAGCTTAGCAGGAGTCTCCTTCTCTCTATATCTCTCCACTGTCCCTCCCCCTACTCACACACACTCTCTCTAAAATAAATAACTAAATCTTTTTTCAAAAAAAGAATCCTACATATACTCATCAAACACAAGGCCTTCCTAGATTTAAGTTTACACAATGCTTTGAATATAGTAGATTAAGGTACAGTGATAGGTTTTATTTCATATACTGTCTAGTTTTTGGACTAATAGCATTTTGAGAAAAATCCTGATCTTAACAGGAAAAATGCCCAATTTGTGATACCAACAGTGGATTCTTCATAGCTGGGGTGGCTAGAAAGGGAGACAAGTGCCAGTCCTAAGTGAGATATATCATTTAATAAATATGATAATTAAATATGCAATCGAGCTTAGACCATCTTCTATATCCTTAATATATACAGAAGAACATGCAGAACTGTGTAGTACTTGGAAAATATACTTTTTTACAAAGGTAGACACTGGTGTCAGAAGATGCAAAATGTTCTACCTTAAATTAAGGTAGTGTTTAGATGGGATTGGGAGGGAGACAAACCATAAGAGACTCTTAATGTCACAAAACAAACTGAGGGGGGCTGGGAGGAGGGGGATAGAGAGAGGGTGGTGGGGTTATGAACATTGGGGAGGGTGCGTGCTATGGTGAGTGCTGTGAAGTGTGTAAACCTGGTGATTCACAGACCTTTACCCTGGGTCTAATAATACATTATATGTTTATAAAAAAATAAAAAAAATTAAGGCGGTGTTTGATTGGCCAAGTATAAGGAAGTTATAGAAATTCAGAGACTGAGAATATTTAACACCTTGTCAAGAATTTAAAATATGGTGGGATGGCCTGTGTGGCTCAGTTGTTAATCATCCAACTCTTGATTTTGGCTTTGGTCATGATCTAAGCTTCATGGAATTGAACCCTGTGGGCCCCTCCATGCCAGCAGGAGGGAGTCTGCTTATTCCTCTTCCTCCTCCTCTATCCACCCCTGCACCCCCACTCTCTCTCACAAATAAATGAAATCATAAAAAAAAAAGAATTTAAAATATAGTAAATATTTAAAGGACATTCCTCAGCAATGATTTTCCATATGTCTAATTAATGTACATATGAAGTATGTTGTTCATTTATTTTAAAGATTTATTTATTTTTTTTGAGAGACAGAGTTCGCAAGTGACGGTAAGAGTAGAGGGAGACAAACTTTAAGCAGATTCCCCACTGAGCTCAGAGCCCTATGCTGGTTGGATCTCAGAACTCATGAGATCATGACTGAGCCAAACCAAGAGCCACATCCTTACCCAACTGAGCCACCCAGGTGCCCCCATTTTTTAAAAGTAGGTTCCATTCCCAGCATGGAGCCCAACATGGGACTTGAACTCACAACCCTGAGATCAAGACATAAGCTGAAATCAAGAGTCAACACTTAACCGACTGAGCTACCCAGGTGCCCCTGTTGTCTATTTTAACTATTAGCACATTATTATCATTTTTAGTGGGCTCAGGTTTCAGTCTTGAGACTACCAGGAACCAGTCGTGTGGGTCTCACTGTCACAGGTGTTGACATGACTCCATCGGGCCATGCGAACATGAGTGAGCCAAAGCCATCAGAAGGAACAACAGTTTGCCTTGTATTCAGTCCCCACTTTGTCCTCCTTTCCCAAATGCCTCTGGTGCACTTCCCCATTTAATTTCTATTATTTAAAAGGCTCATGCAGTTTCTTCTTACTTTTTCATTACTTAATTTCTCTCCCTTAGGGACCCTAGTTTGTTTTACTTATTTCACTTATTTAATCATGTACTTTTTGGATCATCATTTGGATCATTTACTTCTGCTAAACATACTGCTATTTTTGAGCGTAACCTTGATTTTACTATTCCATTTAGTGTCACTTTGATTTTTTGATACTAAATTTCATTGGTTTATTTATACATGATACACCACTTCTCCATTAAGGATTTGCCACACAAAAAATTTGATGAATTGAACTCTATCTTTTTAAGGAATGCTAATATTACCATTCTTATAAAACTGAATTTAAATGGTCTAAGACCTCAATTTAGATTTTTCATTATTTTAAATCACAAAACAATAAATCTGTCAGTCAATATCCTACATACTATCTGTTACTGTTTAATTTACTTAGCTAGCTTATTATCCGTCTTGTTATAAATTCTATATTCTTACCACCTAATGTTGATTGTTATGTTGTGTCTCCTCCCTTTGTCCTTTATCTTCTCTTTCTTACTCAAACTTTAATTTGTTTTTTCTGAGAGTTTTTATATTGTGAAATTGAATGATTTGTCCCATCTTCTCTCTCCAGGCCATAAACAGAGGTGGAAGTTCTACTTGGGAAGTATGTTGATGTTGAAGGGACTTATGCCTCAGAGTTGCATGGGTCCAGGGTTCCTCTGTGGTAAATCAGGGGTAGTTAATCCTAAAGACACAGGGAGACTCAGAAGGTCTCGGTGTTTCATAGTTATTCCCTCTCTGAAGCAGCTGTAACCTAATGGAAAGAACACTGGAATTGTCATCTAAATCTTTATATTCAGGTCCTTGTCCCGAAGCCAAACAGTTCTGTGTTTTTTTGCAATAATGACTTGATACTCTGAATTTCACTCTTCTTGATATAAGAATAATATAAGATATAAGAATAATAATATAAGCCTTGATATAAGAATAATAATATAGCCACAAATAATTGCTCTAAAAAATAAAATTATAGTAATGAAAATTAATTATGAACTATGAAGTATTATACTAATATTAGATATTAATTTTATGATATTAACTTATATTTTTAATTTACAGGACGTTGTTCAGATCTTATAGATACATATACTTTCATATATATGTATATGCATATATTATGTGTACTAATAATCATTTACCTTAAGATACTTGCTTTATATATCTTCACTCTTTGTTTTTAATTCATCATCAGCAAAGTGATATAAAACATATGTCATATGAGTTCTTTTTCCATCCATTAAATTGATAAAATCTAATTTTCAGGAGAAAATGAAATAACAAAGAAAAGAATACTACAGAGAATCCCAGAGACTTCAAGAACACTCTCTACTCTTTCAGCAGAACAAAGGACAAAACAAGTAAGTTTTCATTATTTACCAGGCATTAACAATTGATTAATTCTGCTTGATTACCTGTCACTACCCTCCATGAGCTATATTGGTGGAGGGCAAGCCTCCACTCAGAACCTGGAAAAAGGGCACCGAGGGTCTCTTCAATCAGAAGAGATGTGCTGTTGAGACATGAGTGAAGCTGGAGTTCCTGTTAATAGATAGAATCTATTTCTGTATCTCCATCACTGCTCAGGACCTCTATCATTCTGCTCTTGACTCTGTTGCAAAAGAGCCAAGCCCTGGCTGATTATAATTCTGCACTGAATGCAATACTCATCTCAAATTTTTGTCTCAACTGATTACTGTTTTGTAACCCTTGCATTCTTCAGAGAATCATGCATTTCAATCCATGCTAGACATAAAATATCTGCTTTGACAGTCTTTGATTGTACTTAAATAGTACAGATTTTAAATAATCAAAAAGGGCTTATATAATAGAGTTTGGGATCTCAGAAGTGCTTCCTGTCAGTAAGGATGAGAAGGAAAGAGAAGGTTTTCTTAAAAATAAGATCATGGGGGAGGGAGAAAAGACGGTGGAGGAGTAGGGGACTCTATTTCAACCAATCCCCTGAATTGAGCTGGATATCTACCAGACCATTCTGAACACCCATTAAATCAGCCTAGTACAGAAGAAGATATATCTGAATCTCTACAAACAGAACATTTGTGGATGTTGGTCTCAAGGTATGAAGAAGGGAGCCATGATTCTGCGGGTATATATCAGAAGATAAATGGAAGGGGGAAAGAGCCTCCAGAATCCTCTGCTGCCCGACCTTAAAAGCCTCCAACACATGGGATGGGCACAGACTTGCCGACTGGTAGCAGTGGGGAAAGAACTTTAAGGCAGCCCCCAGACTGAAACCCGGAGCTGTGGAGGTGAGATCATGAACTGGGGGTGGCTGGTGATTTTAGAAGCACAAAGGGAAGAGATGTCTCCAGCCCCAAGAGCGAGGGCTGGGAGTGCTGCTGTGGGGTGCACAACCCAGGACACTGCAGTTTTTAGCAGCACAGACAGAAATGAAGACAGTGTGGCCTGGGGAGCTTAGTGGAGAACAGACTGCTATCTCCCTGTTCTGAGACAGAGGTTTGGATACTGTCACTTCTGCTCAGACTCTTGGAAGAGATGCAGAAAGATGCCATGGAAAGCCGCCAGAGAACAAAGGTCCCCCCAAACCAGTTTTCACTGAGCCTATCCCCCCCACAGGGGACAGGGCAACTCTGCTCAAACAGGGTTGCCTGAGTAACAGTGCAGCAGGCTCCTCCCCCAGAAAATAGGCTGGAAGAACAAGAGGCCTACAACCCTAATGTCCCTATAAAACAGATGCATCTTGCTTGGATTGTGAATAATTTGGACTCTGTACATTCCCTCAACTCCTCACTCCTCAACAAAATGACTAAGAGGAGGAACCCCTAACACAGGAAAGATTTGGAGACTGTAACCTCTGCCACAGAACTAGTGGATATGGATATAAGCAAGATGTCAGAAATAGACTTCAGGGTAACAGTTATGAAGACAATAGCTAGGATGGAGAAAACCATTAATGGCAACATAGATTCTCTAAGGGCAGAAATGAGAGCTAATCAGGCAGAACTTAAAAATGCTATCAGTGAGATCCAATCTAATCCAGATACTCTAACAACTAGGGTAAATGAGGCAGAAGAATGATTTAGTGATATAGAAGACAAACTAATAGAAAGGAAGGGACAGAAGGAGGCCTGGAACAGTTTAAAATCCATGAAAACACAATTAGAGAAATAAATGATGCCATGGAACATTCCAATGTCAGAATTATTGGGATCCCTGATGGGGCAGAGAGAGAGAGGGAGAGAGAGAGAGGACTAGAAGATATATTTGAGCAAATTGTAGCTGAGAGTTTCCCTAATCTGGGGAATGAAACAAGCATTCATGTCCTAGAGATAAAGAGAACCCCTCCCAAGATCAAGGAGAACAGACCAATGTCCCGACATGTAATAGTAAAACTTGCAAATCTTAGAGCCAAGGAAACCATCTTAAGGGTGAAGAGATTCCTTACATACAGAGGGAGGAACGTCAGAATAATGTCATACCTGTCCATAGAGACCTGGCAAGCCAGATAGGGCTGGCAAGACATATTCAGGGTACTAAATGAGAAGAAGATGCAACAAAGAATACTTTATCCAGAAAATATTCATGTCATTCAGAATGGATCGAGATATAAAGATCTTCCAGAACGGGCAGAAACTGAAAGAATATGTGACCACTAAACCAGTCCTGCAAGAAATATTAAGGGGTGTTCTATAAAAGGGGAAGACCCCAAGAGTGATATAGAATAGACATTTGCACAGACAATCTATAGAAACAAGGTCTTCACAGGCAACATGATGACAGTAAAATCATATCTTTCAATAATCACTCTCAACGTGAATGGCCTAAATGCTCCCATAAAATGGCACAGGGTTGCAAATTGGATAAGCCATCCATATGTTGTCTACAAGAGACTCATTTTGAAACTAAAGATACATCCAGACTGAAAGTGAAGGGATGGAGAACCATCTTTCATGTCAATGGACCTCAAAAGAAAGCTGAGATAGCAATTCTCATATCAGACAAATTAGATTTTAAGCTAAAAACTGTGGTTATAAATACAGAAGGACACTATATCATTCTTAAAGGGTCTATCCAATAAGAAGATCTAACAATTGTAAATATCTATGCCCCTAACATGGGAGCAGGCAACTACATAAGCCAACTGTTAACCAAAATAAAGAGACATATTGATAATAATATGATAATAGTAGGAGACCTCAACACTCTACTCTCAGCAATAGACAGATAATTTAAGCTGCAAATCAACTAAGAAGTAAGAGCTTTGAATGACACACTGGACCAGATGAACCTCATAGATATATACAGAACATTCCACCCTAAAACAACATTCTTCTCAAATGCACATTAAACTTTCTCCAGAATAGACCACATACTGGGTCACAAATCAGGTCTCAATTGATATCAAAAGATTGAGATTATTCCCTGCATAGTCTCACAACACAATTCTTTGAAACTGGAACTCGATCACAAGAAAATGTTTGAAAGAAATTAAAAAACTTGGAAGCTAAAGACTACCTGGTTTAAGAATGTTTGGGTCAATCAAAGAACTTAAACAATTCATGGAAACCAATGAAAATGAAAACACATTGGTGCAAAACCTATGGGGTATGGCAAAGGCAATCCTAAGGGGGAAATACATAGCCATCCAAGCCTCACTCAAAAAAATAGAAAAATCCCGAATACACAAACTATCTTTACATGTTAAAGAACTGGAGAATTAACAACAAATTAAGCCTAACCCATGCATAAGAAGGGAAATAATTAAGATTAGAGCAGAGATCAGTGAGTTAGAAACCAGAAATACAATAGAACACATCAATGAAACTAGAAGCTCATTCTTTGAAAGAAGTAATAAGATTAATTAATTAATAAGATTAATAAGCCTGACAAGACTAATCCAAAAGAAAAGAGAAAGGACACAAATTAATAAAATTATGAATGAAAGGGAAGATATCACAACTAACACCAAGGAAAGAGAAACAATTATCAGAAATTATTATCAATAACTATATGCCAATAAATTAAGCGAACTGGCAGAAATAGATGCCTTCCTGGAAACTTACAAACTGTCAAGACTGAAACAAGAAGAAATAGACAATCTAAATAGGCCAATAACCAGTAACAAAATTGAAGCAGTGATCAAAAACCTCCCAAAAGGGTCACCTGGGTGGCTCAGTGGGTTAAAGCATCTGCCTTCAGCTCAGGTCATGATTCCAGGGTCCTGGGATCGAGCCCCGCATCGGGCTCTCTGATCAGCAGGGAGCCTACTTCCCTTCCTCTCTCTCTGCCTGCCTCTCTGCCTACTTGTGATTTCTGTCAATTAAATAAATAAAATCTTTAAAAAAAAAAAAAAAACCTCCCAAAAAACAGAAGTCCAGGGCCAGATGGCTTCACAGGGTTATTCTACCAAATATTTAAAGAAGAAATAATACCTATTCTACTGAAACTGTTCCAAAATATAGAATCAGAAGGAAAACTTCCAAATTTCTATGAGGTTAGCATTACCTTGATCCCAGAACCAGGCAAATACCCCATGAAAAGGAGAATTTCAGACCAATATCCCTGATGAATAGGGATGTGAAAATTCTCAACAAGAACCTAGCTAATAGGATCCAACAGTACACTAAAAGGATTATTCACCATGGCAGGTGGAATTTATCCCTGGGATGCAAGGGTGGTTCAACATGCACAAATCAATCAATGTGATACCTTGGAATAAACCTAACCAAAGACATAAATGATCTATACTTTAAGAACTAGAGAACACTCATGAAATAAATTGAAGAAGACACAAAAAGATGGAAAAACATTCCATGCTCATGGGTTGGAAGAATAAACATTGTTAAAATGTCTATGCTGTCCAGAGCAATCTATATTTTCAATGCCATCTTGATCAAAATACCAATGGCATTTTTCAAAGTGCTGGAACCAACAATCCTAAAATTTGTGTGGAATGAGAAAAGTCCTTGAATCGCATCATGTTGTCCGATTTCAAGCTATATTACAAAGCTATGATCACCAAGACAGCATGGTAAGGGCACAAAAACAGACAGATAGACAAATGAAACAGAAGAGAGAGCCCAGGACCGTCAACTCTATAGTCAAATAGTCTTTGACAAAGCAGGAAAAAAACATCCAACGGAAAAGATAGTCTCTTCAATAAATGGTGCTGGGAAAATTGGACAGCTATATACAGAAGAATGAAACATGGCCATTCTCTTCCACCATACACAAAGATAAACTCAAAATGGATGAAAGACCTCAGTGTGAGACAAGAATTCATCAAAATCCTAGAGGAGAGCATAGGCAGTAACCTCTTGGACATCAGCCGCAGCAACTTCTTTCAAGACATGTCTTCAAAGGCAAGGGAAACAAAAGTGAAATGAACTTTTGGGGCTTCGTCAAGATAGAAAGTTTCTGCACAGGGACTCCTGGGTAGCTCAGTCAGTTAAGCTGCTGCCTTTGGCTCAGGTCATGTTCCCAGGGTCCTGGGATTGAGTCCAACATTGGGCTCCTTGCTAAGCTGGGAGCCTGCTTCTCTCTCTATCTCTGCCTTCCACTTTGTGCTTGTGCTCTCTCTCTCAATCTGATAAATAAATAATTAAAAAAGAAATCTTCCACACAGCAAAGGAAACATTCAACAACAACAAAAAAGGCAACCCACGGAATGCAAGAAGATACTTGCAAATGACACTGTAGACAAAGGACTGATATCCAAGATCTATAAAGAACTTCTCAAACTCATCACCCAAAAAACAAGCAGTCAAGTCAAAAAATGGGCAGAAGACATACAAACGGCTAACAAACACATGAAAAAATATTCATCATCATTAACCATCAGGGAAATTCAAATCAAAACCACATTGAGAAACCACCTTACACCAGTTAGAATGGCAAAAATTGACAAGGCAAGAAACAACAAATGTTGGAAAGGTTGTGAAGAAAGGGAACCCTCTTGCACGGTCAGTGGGAATGTAAATTGGTACAGACACTTTGGAAAATAGTGTGGAAGTTTCTCAAATAATTAAAAATAGAGCTACCCTATGACCCAGCAATTGCACTACTGGGTATTTACGCCAAAAATACAGATGTAGTGGGAGAAGGGCCATATGCACCCCAATGTTCATAGCAGCAATGTCCATAATAACCAAACTGTGGAAAGAGCTGAGATGCCCTTCAACAGACGAAAGGATAAAGAAGATGTGGTCTATATATACAATGGAATATTACTCAGTCATCAGAATGGATGAACACCCAACTTTTGCATCAACATGGACGGGACTGGAGGAGAGTATGCTGAGTGAAATAAGTCAAGCAGAGAAAGTCAATTATCATATGGTTTCACTTATTTGTGAAGCATATTCACTTATTTGTGGAGCATAAGGAATGTATGGAGGACATTAAGAGAAGGAGAGGAAAAATGGAGGGAGGACTCAGAGGGGGAGAAAAACCATGAGAGAAACAAACTGAAGGTTTTAGAGGGTAGGGGGGTGGGGGATGGGTTAGCCCAGTGATGGGTATTAAGGAGGGCACATATTGCATGCAGCACTGGGTGTTATATACAAACAATGAACCATGAAACCCTACACCAAAAACTAATGATGTACTGTATAGTGACTAACATAACATAACAAAAAAAATAGGATCATGGAATACATGGTGATCATCTAGACTCAAGGACTTCATTTGCAGATGGCAAAAGGGAAACACAGAGGAAGTGAAAGAAGCTAAATGACTTGTCTAAATTCATGCAACTGGTTAAAAACTCTGATTTTGGGGCACCTGGGTGGCCCAGGTTAAGTATTTGACTCTCAGATTATGTATAGGTCATTGGTTGGGGTTATGAGATTGAGTCCCGCCAAGGGCTCTGCACTCAGCCTGGAGTCTGCTTGAGATTCTCTTCCTCCCTCTCCTTTTGCTCCCCCCGGTCATG
The DNA here is from genome assembly GCF_002288905.1 of Enhydra lutris kenyoni. Classification (NCBI taxonomy): domain Eukaryota; kingdom Metazoa; phylum Chordata; class Mammalia; order Carnivora; family Mustelidae; genus Enhydra; species Enhydra lutris. The sequence goes on from NW_019154087.1 coordinate 78,435,667, forward strand.
CATGCACTCTCACTTTCTCTCTCTCAAATAAATAAATTAAAAAAAACTTGTGATTTAGATTTCTTATTCCTAATGAATTTTTCTCTCCAATTAAAGATTTTATTTATTTGAGAGAGATTGAGAGCCAGAGCAATAAAGAGAGTTTGTCAACATGAGCAGGAGAGAGGGGCAAAGGGAGAGGGAGAAGTAGAGTCTGCTAAGCAGGGGGCCTGATGTGGAACTCGATTCCAGGACCCTGGGATCATGACTTGAGCTAAAGGCAGATGCTTAACTGATTGAGCCACACAGGTGTCCTCTCCACAACTTTTAAAGCTTTTTAATTTTCCTTTTTTCCTTCCTTCCTTCCTTCCTCTCTTTCTTTTTCCTTCATTGTTATAATTTATATATGTGTGTGTGTGTGTGTATATATATATATATATATATATATATATATATATATATATATAATTGTTTTATTAGTTTACCATAGTGTAGGCTTTTTTTTTAAGATTTTATTTATTTATTTGACAGACAGAGATCACAAGTAGGCAGAGGGCCAGGCAGAGAGAGGGGCAAGAAGATTCCCTGCTGAGCAGAGAGCCTGATGCAGGGCTCGATCCCAGGACCCTGAGATCATGACCTGAGCCGAAGGCAGAGGCTTTAAAACATATGTAAAGATGCTTACCTCAGCCTGGCTCAAAAATGTTTGTCATTAAGATTGTTAATCTGTTTTAATTAATATAGATTTTAAGAACTGAATAAAGTTAAAGTTTGCTACTTGAATCTTTAATTTTAAATATAATAATTATTAAAAAGTCTTTTCCTGTGTCTACATGCTTGAACTTCTTCATTCTGTTTTTGACTCTGTTGTAAAAAAGCTTAGCCATGGATGATTATAATTCTGTAGTGAAATGCATTTACTCACATATTATAGTTACATGGTTATAATTATAACCATAGCTATAATAAGAAAATGAAATTAGATAAAAATTACCAGAATTCTGCTCTAAAGATCTTTGTGCACAGTAAAAATGAGGAAAAAAAAGTAATCAGAGATACCTATGTTTAACGGAAAATCTGGGGGAAAAGTGAAATTATTGGGAGAAGATAAGAGACCCATGTGTATTTTTCCAGGAGAAATTGTATAAAATATTTAAATAGATTTGAATCCTGCATCTGCCACTTAAAAAAATGTATAATCTTGGGCAAATTCCTTAACCTTCTATGTTGGTGTTCTTTTCTCCTCTAGATTTTTGAGGTATTATAGATGAATAAAAGTTTTACATGTTTAAGATGTACAACATGGTGATTTGATATTTGTATACACTGGAAAATAATTACTACAAGCAAGCTAGTTAGCATATCCATCACCTCACAGAGTTCCCATATTTTGTTTCATTCTGTTTTGGTTTTGGTGGTGAGAATACTTCAGATTTACTCTCTTAGCAGATTTCACATCACATCATATTATTAACTTGTTGGGGTGTTCTTATCTATACCACATAAGATAGTTGTCAAGATGAAATAAGGTGACATATATAAACCACGCAGAGTAGATAATAAAGATGGGGGCAATGATAGATTGATGAATAAAGGTGCAATAATTAATCATAGTAACCAGGTCAGCATCTAATGGCAAAGGGAAAAAAGTGACATATTCACAGAGATCATATCTAGAAAAATATATAATGATTTAGAAACATTGTGTGCAATAGATAGGTCCACCCTGTCAACATTTTAGACCAGGGACTGACAAACTCTAGCCTGCGGACAAACTCCTCCCTATGATGAAAAATTTAGAATGGTTTTTACATTTTTAAATGGTTGAAAAAAAACCCAAAAGATGAATAAGATGAATAATATTTCCTGGCATGTGAAATTGTACAAAATTCAAATTTCAGTAGCCATAACTGAGGTTTAATTGAAACACAGCCATGCTCATTAATTTCATATTGTCTATGGCTTTTTTCATGTTACAAAGAGAAAGTCCAGTAGTTGTAACAAAGCATATTTGGTCCACAAAGCCTACAATATTTACTGTCTGGTTTTTCACTGAAAACATTTGCTGGCCCCTGTTTTAGACCATTAAATTATCTCTGAGAAAATGTATTCCAATCAAATCCAGGAACAGAAATCCTTCTCAGAAATTAAGTCAATTGCCTTACAAGTAGAGAAGTGCTATCACAGATGAACATATCAGAAGACAGGAGAGCCTTTCCCATGTCCACAAATGAACTGAAACATATTAAGAAAAAGTTGGGGACGTTCATTTATGCCGGTGGCTTCTCCCAATCCATGGAAAAGAAGATGGTGGGATAAAAATGGTCACTATAAAAGAAAGGAGATGCTTTGAAAGAAATGGTTAACAAATGGAAAAAAGAAGATTTTTTTTCTTCAGAAAGGAAATATCCCTCTCTCTGTACTACATCCTTTAGCTTAGGTTATTGTAGATCCTCTACCCTGGAGGTTGGTCTACCCTGGAAAATCAGATCACAGCCAGTGCCAAATTGCCTTGCAGTTCTAGACCCCAGAAAAAAACCAGGAAACTCTGCCTGAGGTTCTAGTATTATGACATTAAAAATGTCTATGTGAAGGTTTGGCTGTGTTGGGGAAGATAAAATTTTCCTATCTCTTTTCTATGTTCTTTAGCTTTTTTTTTTTTAAGATTTTATTAATTTATTTGAAAGAGAGAGTAAGCGAGCAAGAGAGCATGAGTGGGGTGGGGGGAGAAGGGCTGAGGAAGAGGGAGAAGCAGATTCCTTACTGAGCAGGGATCCCAGGACCCTGAGATCATGACTTGAGCTAAAGGCAGACGCTTAACTGACTGAGCTACCCAGGCGCCCCATTCCTTGGCTGTTCTAATAATTAAATCAAATACAACAGATTAACAGGAGGAGAAAAAAAAGCTATTTTGTATGGATGGGAACGCCAAAGATATGAGGTTCCCTGACAGGCAATTGAGGCTGAAGGATATAGGGATCTGGGACTTCAAAAGGGAGGGAGAAAATTTACAGGAAGATGGGAAGATCCAAAGTTTCATGAACAAATTTTGCCATGCAGGTATCCTTTCTGGTGTAAAACGTTATCTCTGGTATTAGCTCTCTTCCTGGTACAGGTCCTCTACCTGAATTCTTTTAGGAAGTTAAAGGAGAGGTAAAACAAACAAACAAATAAACAAAATCTTCCTGTGTCTGTTGGGCTTTGATCACCATTGCCCCAAAATAATCCACCTGTGGCAGGTTTGGGGGTCACATATCCTGTCCCTTTCAGCGGCACGAAACAAAAAATGCATTTGAAACCGAGATAAACATGCCATAAGACGGCAAATGGCCATGTGTCCCTGTCTCTTCTATATACCCTGCTCTATAACAGTTCCCCAAACACTCTTAGAATTTTCCCTTTCCAATACATTTGCTCCAGATGTTTTTGCAATCAGAATTTTCATCCCTTTCTGTAGAAATCCTGTCTATCCTTCAAAACCCTATGGATTTCCTGCTTTTTTGAGAAAATTCTCCTTGAACTGCTAGTTAGAATCATTCTCTTCTTCTGTCTTTCCGTAATTCTTTAGATCCACTTCTATTTCACTCTTTATTCTTCATGTTCAGGTTGTTTCTGTGCATGACTGTAACCACTACTGGACCATAAACTCCTTAACCATAAAACCGTGATCTGCTGTTTGCTGCCCCACATCATTAAGCCCAGTATTTTGAGTATGATGGAGGCACAATGAGTAGCTATGAAAGTGAATCGCTAAAGGCATTTCTCTCCCTTTTCCCATTTACCTTTCTCCAAGGTGGAGATATCTTAAAAAAAAAAAAAAAAAAGGCAGGAAAGTAATGAGTGCTATTAAAAATCAAGTAGTGAGGGGTGCCTGAGTGGTTCAGTCCTTAAGCGGTTGCCTTTGGCTCCGGTCATGATCCCAGGACTCTGGGATCGAGCCCTGCATTGGGGTCCCTGCTCAGCGGGAAGCCTGCCTCTCCCTCTCCCACTCTCCCTCTTTCTATTGCCTCTCTCACTGTGTCTCTCTCTGTCAAATAAATAAATAAAATCTTTAAAAAAATCAAGTAGTGTTAAATGGGGTCAGAGGTCAACATAATCACAAGTCTCCACATATTAAAATATTGTACAATTAACCCCAAATAATTCTTAATGGGTATGGAGTAATTAACACACATTGAACTAGTCATTAAACATGAGTATAGAAAAATGTTCTGTACTGAATAGCTGATCAGTTTCTTAGAGCCCGTAAACTCAAAGACTTTTTTTTTAGTTATTTGTGAGAAAAATCGAGTTTTACAGGAATAGAACACTTAATTAGCTAGAGCAGGTGATTAACTCTGAGAAAATAACAAGTTGATCCTGTGAGCCTAACCAAAGCTTGTACAGATTATACTTAGCATTTCTGATCTTTAATTGATCTCTGAAGTAGAAAAAAGAACAGGATTGGCTAGAAAAGCAAAAACATTGCATTTGGCATCATCAATAGCACTGTATAAATCTCATCTACTTAAATTCAGAAACCTTAGAGGACCCCCAAATTGCTTTCTACCTTTTAACATCGAAATGAAGGGTCCCATTTGAGAGCCTATTTTGGAGGCAGGAAGATCTTTATGACTAAATTTCAAGCAGTTGCTCAGATAGAAATCATTCAGGAGAAATCAGAAAGCTACTGAAGTTTTAAAAAAGAAATGTGTGTGGATGTGTGAAATGAAGTAGGAAGCCACCTCATCTGTCGGTTTCAGTCTGAGAGGTGCCCATCAATTTTATGAGGCATATGAAGAATAGTTCCTGTTAGGATAATATATGAATAACCTATATTTCTAAGGGCATGTGTTGTGTTTTATATAAGAAGGCAGAACCAAGTAGGAAATTACTTGCTCAGTTTGCCTGAGATCAAAATACAGTAGGATTCATTTACCTGAGAGATGGTAATGTTAGCCTGAGAGAGTGGTCCCCATTTGGCTCCAGGAAAGAGAGCACTCAGAGACAGTTGTATCTACACCCTTCGAGCAACAAATATTTATTACCATGACCATTTTTTGTTGCTTCGTGGATTTTTTCCCCCTAGAGGTACAAGTGAGAAGTGAGAAGTCATTTTTTCCTTTCTCAAAGAGAAAAGTAAATAATTTAAAATGAGCCTTGAAAAAAGTCTTCCAGTTGGAAAGAAATTAAAGTTGGCTATGTCCTTTTCAATCTTTCTCTCCATTTTATAAATGTCTTTGTATTCTTTTGTTAATTACTTGATTATAAAGCCTTTTCAAAAATCAAATACTTTACATGGCTAAGTAGTAAAGCTTAATTTAAAAGCATCAGACCATGACATAATTTTAACTTAAAATGAGTCTCCCAGGCTAAGCAAATTATACTTTTTTTTCTGGGTCACAAACTATCGTATATTTTCATATTTAAAAACATTACTTCAGGCAACATCTAAAATTCTTACATTCTTCAATCTCTTTCTCATAGCCAAGTATCTAACTTCAGATTTTAAACTTTGCTCTTAAGAAATCCAGTTTGACGATGCTCTGTCTACTTTGTGGATATACATGCCTCAAGGGTTCAGAGATGATATGAAGCACTAAATATTGAGAAACCGGAGCTGGAGAAGTCTTCCTTCAGGGAACAGTGACTCTTTATTCATATCTGTCTCTGCCCAGTTCCAAGCATTGTGCCTTGTACATAATGCCAACCCAGTAAATATGTGCTGAATTAAAAAAAAAAAAGCAATTGGTGTGTATGCCATTTATTAGCTGTGTGGCCTTAGGGCACACACTTAACCTTTTTGGACTTCAATTTTGATTTGTGCTTTTTAATCCATAAAAAGATGATGTTTGGATTACATGCACTATTAAATTCCTCTAAGTTCCAACACTCTCTAATTCCATAATAACTTGGCTATAACAAAAAGAAATGATGCTGAAGTGTCAAAAAGCAAACAGAAATCTCAACTAGAGGGTTTCTTTAACTATTACATCTAGTTTCCCCAAGCATCAGTATATCCTTGTGGGACCACCACTCTAGTGAGCCCTCTGTTCATTTACTTAAAGGAAAAATTCATATATTCAGATATCTTGAGGTGGATTATCTTTGGTAATTCATGAAATGAGCATTTTGGTTAAATAGGGAAAGTACCATCTTGGTGGATAAAGGTATTACTGTGCAGGTTAGTCTTAAATAACAGTTAAGGAATGAATAGATCTTTCCAATATGAACTTTTGTAGTTACCAAATTACACTGAACTAAATTCAACATAAAATCAGGCAGGGTGCTTCTGGTGTCTCCTCCCAGTCAACAATACTAATGTCCATAATGTTTGGGGTTTTGTTGTCATATATATTTGCTTAGCCTTCCTTGTTGTCAGTTAAAGGCATGAAATAAATCCTAATACATTTTGCCCTCACCTGAATATTTTGAAATTAATTATAAATAACACGAGTGAAACAAGAATAAAAATTAAAACTATCATTTTTTTTACTTCTTACTCCCTGAGATGCTAGGCATAATAAAGATACTATCTGTAATTCCTATGCCAACCCTGAAAGATTGGATAATTCTTCTTCCCATTTATCATAAAACTTGGAGTTTTTGAGAACTTCATCCACTCATAATCATACCATCAGTGTATTCTGGAGTCATGATTCGAACCAGGTCTGTCTGTAGGTCTCTGAACTCAATAAACATTGCAACCTTATTAAAATGAAAATATTGTACTTTTTCATTACTTTCAGGAACTTTAGTATTTAGAGGATGACTGACAGAAGCTTAATTTACTTCTGAGAACTCCTTGGACAACTGGAATATAATCGTGTTTAGGTCTGCTAACTAAGGGTTTAGAATTGTTGTCACACTTCTCAGAAGCTAAAGTGAGCAGCCAAAATTATAAGATTGTTTTGAAATCTTTATCTTTCCAATTATTTCACTATAAAGTAAAAGAAAAGCTAAGCTCATTGCTGTGAGCCACATTTATGAAGCCACAGTGGTATAATGAAGTAGAAGAAAGAAATCAGTGGCCACAATTTTTAGCCTTGGGCTCATGGCACATAGCTGTCCCACACAATTTATACATAGCTGGGTGCTAATGGTCTCAAATTAATGCCAGATAATCCAACCCCCAAATGACAGATTTTGAAGTTAATATCTCAAAACATCTTAACCTTCAACACCTATACTATAGAACTAAAGTTTATGATAAAACTGTTTTCCCCTCAAAAGATTTTAGTGTTTAATACCACCAGTTTTTGGGCTCAAGAGTTCTCTGGTTCATTGGCTCAGTCCTATGTTGGCTGACCTTCAACCTTCTCAGCTGTCCTGAACTTACAATCACTATAGCGTCTACTGTGCAGAACCTCTCATGTTGGAAATACTGTGGCTACACTTCCTGAGTCTTGTTTTCACTTCCTTTTGAATTGTGTGATGGAGGACACAGCTTTTGAGTGGGAGCTTTATTTCTGTGACTTTAGATGGGGAATTATACTAATATCAAAAGAGAGAAGAGAGATTTTTATGGCTGAGAGAGGGCAATAGATTTTGAAAGCTAATTTGAAGTACTGCTGTTGATTAGGAACAAAATAAACCAAGCAGGACATATGCTCTTTTCATTAGGTACGGGGCTCTGCCAGAGAGTAAGAGCACCCAAAGTCTCCTTATAATAATCATGAGAGGACCATGATTTTGTTCTCAGCTTTTAAGTTAAGCCTCTTCATGGCCTAAATCCATGCTGGCTTGATCTTTCTCTTTCCAGGATTCCCAGCTATGATACTCTCAAATTATGTGGCTTCTCTCTTCAGTGTTCGAAAAAATTGTTTGAGACTTCAGTGTTGTAAGTCTCTCTCATTAGAGGGTCAGCTACACACATAAGATTTATATAACCTTTACAATTCTGAATTTAGTTCTTGAATTGTTGTGAACTGTCATTTTCAATTCATTTTTTTTTAGTTTTTTTTTTTAATTTTATTTTTTATAAACATATAATATATTTTTATCCCCAGGAGTACAGGTCTGTAAATCGCCAGGTTTACACACTTCACAGCACTCACCATAGCACATACCCTCCCCAATGTCCATAATCCCACCCCCCCAACCCTCCTCCCCCCATTAACCCTCAGTTTGTTTTGTGAGATTAAGAGTCACTTATGGTTTGTCTCCCTCCCAATCCCATCTTGTTTCATTTACTCTTCTCCTACCCCCTTAACCCACCATGTTGCATCTCCTCTCCCTCATATCAGGGAGATCATATGATAGTTGTCTTTCTCCGATTGACTTATTTCGCTAAGCATGATACCCTCTAGTTCCATCCACGTCGTTGCAAATGGCAAGATTTCATTTCTTTTGATGGCTGCATAGTATTCCATTGTGTATATATACCACATCTTTTTTATCCATTCGTCTGTTGATGGACATCTAGGTTCTTTCCATAGTTTGGCTATTGTAGACATTGCTGCTATAAACATTCGGGTGCACGTGCCCCGTCAGATCACTACGTTTGTATCTTTAGGGTAAATACCCAGCAGTGCAATTGCTGGGTCATAGGGTAGTTCTATTTTCAACTTTTTGAGGAACCTCCATGCTGTTTTCCAGAGTGGTTGCACCAGCTTGCATTCCCACCAACAGTGTAGGAGGGTTCCCCTTTCTCCGCATCCTCGCCAGCATCTGTCATTTCCTGACTTGTTCATTTTAGCCATTCTGACTGGTGTGAGGTGGTATCTCATTGTGGTTTTGATTTGTATTTCCCTGATGCCGAGTGATGTGGAGCACTTTTTCATGTGTCTGTTGGCCATCTGGATGTCTTCTTTGCAGAAATGTCTGTTCATGTCTTCTGCCCATTTCTTGATTGGATTATTTGTTCTTTGGGTGTTGAGTTTGCTAAGTTCTTTACAGATTTTGGACACTAGCCCTTTATCCGATATGTCATTTGCAAATATCTTCTCCCATTCTGTCAGTTGTCTTTTGGTTTTGTTAACTGTTTCTTTTGCTGTGCAAAAGCTTTTGATCTTGATAAAATCCCAATAGTTCATTTTTGCCCTTGCTTCCCTTGCCTTTGGCGATGTTCCTAGGAAGATGTTGCTGCGGCTGAGGTCGAAGAGGTTGCTGCCTGTGTTCTCCTCAAGGATTTTGATGGATTCCGTTCTCACATTGAGGTCCTTCATCCATTTTGAGTCTATTTTCATGTGTGGTGTAAGGAAATGATCCAATTTCATTTTTCTGCATGTGGCTGTCCAATTTTCCCAACACCATTTGTTGAAGAGGCTGTCTTTTTTCCATTGGATATTCTTTCCTGCTTTGTCGAAGATTAGTTGACCATAGAGTTGAGGGTCTGTTTCTGGGCTCTCTATTCTGTTCCATTGATCTATGTGTCTGTTTTTGTGCCAGTACCATGCTGTCTTGATGATGACAGCTTTGTAATAGAGCTTGAAGTCCGGAATTGTGATGCCACCAACTTTGGCTTTCTTTTTCAATATTGCTTTGGCTATTCGAGGTCTTTTCTGGTTCCATATAAATTTTAGGATTATTTGTTCCATTTCTTTGAAAAAAATGGATGGTACTTTGATAGGAATTGCATTAAATGTGTAGACTGCTTTAGGTAGCATAGACATTTTCACAATATTTATTCTTCCAATCCAGGAGCATGGAACATTTTTCCATTTCTTTGTGTCTTCCTCAATTTCTTTCATGAGTACTTTATAGTTTTCTGTGTATAGATTCTTAGTCTCTTTGGTTAGATTTATTCCTAGGTATCTTATAGTTTTGGGTGCAATTGTAAATGGGATTGACTCCTTAATTTCTCTTTCTTCTGTCTTGTTGTTGGTGTAGAGAAATGCAACTGATTTCTGTGCATTGATTTTATATCCTGACACTTTACTGAATTCCTGTACAAGTTCTAGCAGTTTTGGAGTGGAGTCTTTTGGGTTTTCCACATATAGTATCATATCATCTGCGAAGAGTGATAGTTTGACTTCTTCTTTGCCAATTTGGATGCCTTTAATTTCCTTTTGTTGTCTGATTGCTGAGGCTAGGACTTCTAGTACTATGTTGAATAGCAGTGGTGATAACGGACATCCCTGCCGTGTTCCTGACCTTAGCGGAAAAGCTTTCAGTTTTTCTCCATTGAGAATGATATTTGCGGTGGGTTTTTCATAGATGGCTTTGATAATATTGAGGTATGTGCCCTCTATCCCTACACTTTGAAGAGTTTTGATCAGGAAGGGATGCTGTACTTTGTCAAATGCTTTTTCAGCATCTATGGAGAGGATCATATGGTTCTTGTTCTTTCTTTTATTAATGTGTTGTATCACACTGATTGATTTGCGGATGTTGAACCAACCTTGCAGCCCTGGAATAAATCCCACTTGGTCATGGTGAATAATCCTTTTAATGTACTGTTGAATCCTATTGGCTAGTATTTTGGCGAGAATTTTTGCATCTGTGTTCATCAAGGATATTGGTCTGTAGTTCTCTTTTTTGTTGGGGTCCTTGTCTGGTTTTGGGATCAGGTGATGCTGGCCTCATCAAATGAGTTTGGAAGTTTTCCTTCCATTTCTATTTTTTGGAACAGTTTCAGGAGAATAGGAATTAGTTCTTCTTTAAATGTTTGGTAGAATTCCCCCGGGAAGCCATCTGGCCCTGGGCTTTTGTTTGTTTGGAGATTTTTGATGACTGTTTCAATCTCCTTACTGGTTATGGGTCTGTTCAGGCTTTCTATTTCTTCCTGGTTCAGTTGTGGTAGTTTATATGTCTCTAGGAATGCATCCATTTCTTCCAGATTGTCAAATTTGTTGACGTAGAGTTGCTCATAGTATGTTCTTATAATTGTCTGTATTTCTTTGGTGTTCGTTGTGATTTCTCCTCTTTCATTCATGATTTTATTTATTTGGGTCCTTTCTCTTTTCTTTTTGATAAGTCTGGCCAGGGGTTTATCGATCTTATTAATTCTTTCAAAGAACCAGCTCCTTGTTTCGTTGATTTGTTCTATTGTTTTTTTGCTTTCTATTTCATTGATTTCTGCTCTGATCTTTATGATTTCTCTTCTCCTGCTGGGTTTAGGGTTTCTTTCTTGTTCTTTCTCCAGCTCCTTTAGGTGTAGGGTTAGGTTGTGTACCTGAGACCTTTCTTGTTTCTTGAGAAAGGCTTGTACCGCTATATATTTTCCTCTCAGGACTGCCTTTGTTGTGTCCCACAGATTTTGAACCGTTGTGTTTTCATTATCATTTGTTTCCATGAATTTTTTCAACTCTTCTTTAATTTCCTGGTTGACCCATTCATTCTTTAGAAGGATGCTGTTTAGTCTCCATGTATTTGGGTTCTTTCCAAATTTCCTCTTGTGATTGAGTTCTAGCTTCAGAGCATTGTGGTCTGAAAATATGCAGGGAATGATTCCAATCTTTTGATAACGGTTGAGACCTGATTTAGGACCAAGAATGTGATCTATTCTGGAGAATGTTCCATGTGCACTAGAGAAGAATGTGTATTCTGTTGCTTTGGGATGAAATGTTCTGAATGTATCTGTGATGTCCATCTGGTCCAGTGTGTCATTTAAGGTCTTTATTTCCTTGTTGATCTTTTGCTTGGATGATCTGTCCATTTCAGTGAGGGGGGTGTTAAAGTCCCCTGCTATTATTATATTAGTGTCGATGTGTTTCTTTGATTTTGTTATTAATTGGTTTATATAGTTGGCTGCTCCCACGTTAGGGGCATAGATATTTAAAATTGTTAGATCTTCTTGTTGGACAGTTCCTTTGAGTATGATATAGTGTCCTTCCTCCTCTCTTATTATAGTCTTTGGCTTAAAATCTAATTGATCTGATATAAGGATTGCCACTCCTGCTTTTTTCTGATGTCCATTAGCATGGTAAATTCTTTTCCACCCCCTCACTTTAAATCTGGAGGTGTCTTCAGGTTTAAGATGAGTTTCTTGTAGGCAACATATAGATGGGTTTTGTTTTTTTATCCATTCTGATACCCTATGTCTTTTGATTGGGGCATTTAGCCCATTAACATTCAGGGTAAGTATTGAGAGATATGAATTTAGTGCCATTGTATTGCCTATAAGGTGACTGTTATTGTATATTGTCTCTGTTTCTTTCTGATCTACTACTTTTAGGCTCTCTCTTTGCTTAGAGGACCCCTTTCAATATTTCCTGTAGAGCTGGTTTGGTATTTGCAAATTCTTTCAGGTTTTGTTTGTCCTGGAAGCTTTTAATCTTTCCTCCTATTTTCAATGATAGCCTAGCTGGATATAGTATTCTTGGCTGCATGTTTTTCTCATTTAGTACTCTGAATATATCATGCCAGCTCTTTCTGGCCTGCCAGGTCTCTGTGGATAAGTCTGCTGCCAATCTAATATTTTACCATTGTATGTTACAGACTTCTTTTCCCGGGCTGCTTTCAGGATCTTCTCTTTGTCACTAAGACTTGTAAATTTTACTATTAGGTGACGGGGTATGGACCTATTCTTATTGATTTTGAGGGGGGTTCTCTGAACCTCCTGGATTTTGATGCTTGTTCCCTTTGCCATATTGGGGAAATTCTCTCCAATAATTCTCTCCAATATACCTTCTGCTCCCCTCTCTCTTTCCTCTTCTTCTGGAATCCCAATTATTCTAATGTTGTTTCGTCTTATGGTGTCACTTATCTCTCGAATTCTCCCCTCATGGTCCAGTAGCTGTTTGTCCCTCTTTTGCTCAGCTTCTTTATTCTCTGTCATTTGGTCTTCTATATCGCTAATTCTTTCTTCTGCCTCATTTATCCTAGCAGTCAGAGCCTCCATTTTTGATTGCACCTCATTAATAGCTTTTTTGATTTCAACTTGGTTAGATTTTAGTTCTTTTATTTCTCCAGAAAGGGCTTTTATATCTCCTGAGAGGGTTTCTCTAATATCTTCCATGCCTTTTTCAAGCCCGGCTAGAACCTTGAGAATCGTCATTCTGAACTCTAGATCTGACATATTACCAATGTCTGTATTGATTAGGTCCCTAGCCTTTGGTATTGCCTCTTGTTCTTTTTTTTGTGGTGAATTTTTCCACCTTGTCATTTTGTCCAGATAAGAGTAGACGAAGGAGCAAGTAAAATACTAAAAGGGTGGCAACAACCCCAGGAAAATATGTTTTAGCCAAATCAGAAGAGATCCCAAATCGTGAGGGGGGAGAAAGGGGATAAAAAGAGGATCAGAAAGAAGAAAAAAAAAAGAAAGAAAGAAACAATTAAAAAAAGAAAACCAATAAAGAAAAAATATAAAAAGGAAAAAAAATATATATTAGATAAACTAGTTAAAAAACGTTAAAAAAGAAAAGGGTAAAAGTTAAAAAAATTTAGCAGAAGAAGAAAAATAAATTGAAAAAGAAAAAAAATTAAATTAACTGCCAGGCTAAAGAATCATGGGGAGAAAGCCATGAGTTCCGTGCATTGCTTTCTCCTCCTCTGGAATTCCGCTGCTCTCCTTGGTATTGAAACTGCACTCCTTGGTAGGTGAACTTGGTCCTGGCTGGGTTTCTTGTTGATCTTCTGGGGGAGGGGCCTGTTGTAGTGATTCTCAAGTGTCTTTGCCCCAGGTGGAGTTGCACCACCCTTACCTGGGGCTGGGCTGAGTAATCCACTGGGGTTTGCTTTCGGGAGCTTTTGTTCCCTGAGCGCTTTCCGTAGAGTTCTGGAGGGCGGGAATGAAGATGGCGGCCTCCCGGTCTCCGGCCCGGAGGAGCCGAGAGCCCGGGGCCCCACTCCTCAGTGCGCCCTCAGAGAACAGCGCCGATTTACTCCCGTCACCCTGCCTCCGGCCGCGCTCTGAGCTGACCGAGCCTGCGACCGGTTCAAGGTAATGCCGAGCTTAGAGCTCACTCCTTGGCTCTGTCTCTGTAGCCAGCTTCCCTGTTCTAATACCTGTAAGCTCTGCGACACTCAGACACCCCCGATCCTTCTGTGACCCTGCGGGACCTGAGGCCACGCTGACCCCGCGTGGGCTTCACCCCGGTTAAGCCTCTGGAGCAATGTCCCTCAGTGGAACAGACTTTTAAAAGTCCCGATTTTGGGGCGCCTGGGTAGCTCAGTGGGTTGAGCCGCTGCCTTCGGCTCGGGTCATGATCTCAGGGTCCTGGGATCGAGCCCCGCATCGGGCTCTCTGCTCAGCGGGGAGCCTGCTTCCTCCTCTCTCTCTGCCTGCCTCTCTGCCTGCTTGTGATCTCTCTGTCAAATAAATAAATAAAAATCTTACAAAAAAAAAAAAAGTCCCGATTTTGTGCTCCGTTGCTCCACCGCTTGCCGGGAGCCGGCCCCTCCCCCCACGGTCTATCTTCCCGTCGCTTTGGATTCACTTTTCCGCCTGTCCTACCTTTCAGAAAGTGGTTGATTTTCTGTTTCTAGAGTTGCTGTTCTTCTTCTCTTCGATCTCCCGTTGGATTTGTAGGTGTTTGCAATCTTTAGATAAGCTATCTAGCTGATCTCCCGCTACCTGAAGTAGTCTCAGCCTGCTACTTCTCTGCCATCTTGACTCCTCCCTCTCAATTCATTTTTTTTTAAAGGTAGAAGTCATTCAATTCCATTTCATTCACATTTCTGGCAGAGGATATTAGTACTATGAAACGTATCAATGGCAACGATACTCAAGGACATTTATTTTCTCATATCTTTTCTTTCCTGATTTCTAGATAGTGAATTAAACTTAAAAACTTACCTAAACTCTCTAAATCTTATTTTATTGACCAAAGACACATTAGGGCAGAATAATCTATAGTTAAGTCTTGGGGAATAAGGAAGGCTATCACCCAGAGATTTTAATCTTTGAGAAATTTTGGTATTTAATGAAGCAATTGTGATTTCATGGTGGGTTCTTACCACATAATTCTGCACTGGTGGAAAAATTAGGAAGGGATTTCCTAAGGAGTGAGAGAAAGTGCTTCCTGAAGGAGTTAAGAAATCCTCCAAGTGGTAAGCAGGACAGAGAGTACAAGTATAGCTGACAAGTTAGATAAAAATAAGGATTTGCAGATTCTTACTAATGGCTCAAGTGAGCAGCTGTGGTAAGCAGAATGTGGTAAGCCTGATCCTCAAAGATTCCCACGCCTTGGTTATTCAATCAAATCATAATTGAAGGTACTACTGTGAAGGGACTTTGCAGGTGAATTACTGTTACTCAATCACCTAATCTAGAAATAGGGAGATTGTCCTAGAAGAACTGGGTAGGCCCAGGGTAATCATCTGAGCTTATCAAAGCAGAAGAGTCAGTGGGAGAAATGCTGTGGAAGAGAGAGCAGGAGAATGCAAGTATGCGAAGAACACGACCCACCGTTGCTGGCTTTGACGCTGCAGGAAGTCGGTGCCCAGCCAAGGAATGTGGATTGTCCCTACATCTGGAGAAGGGCCCTCTGTTAACAACCAACAAGGATGAGACACCTCAGCCCTGCAACTACATGAACCTGAACTCTGCCAATGACCTGAGTGAGCTTGAAGCAGCTCATCCCCAGCTACCCTAGAAAGGAATACAGTCCTGCCATCATCTTGTGAACCCCGGAGCAGAGAGCCCGCTCTGGCTGGACTTCTCATCTACAGACTGTGAGATAACAGTTTGGTGTACTAAGCTGCTAAATTTGTGACTGTTACAGGAGCAACAGAACATGAATACAGCAGCTGACACAGGTTTTCTCACAGTGTTTCCCTTGGCTCTGATTGTTTACTAAATAAAGTGGAAGACTTGTTGCAGGGAGCTCCTAACACGGGCCACAGAGCTGGAAGGAGAGGGGTACAGGGCTCTGTTAACTTCAGGCTGTGTCAACACACCAGGAGGGGAAAACAAAACACACAAAACTCACCCAAGCAGTGAATTCCCTTAATATTCTAACCTACTTCTTTTGTTCTTTTTCTAGTTTCTATTGATAGCTCTAACTTGAATCCACCACAGATCCTCTAAGATTCTCTCCACTTGAAGTGATGGAGGAGGGATGGTGTAGGCATAATGGGGAGAGACCAGAAAGGAGTATTAGCATTTGGGGAACAAGACTTGAACTTTGCACTCACAGCAACTGGACTCATCACCACCCACACCCCTGTCCCTGTCCAGGCTTAACCTGGTGAGGATAGCTTTGGAACTGAAGCAGGATGTTTGAACTGGAGGGACCACTAGTTGTTTACTTTTTCTCTACTACACTGAAACTGTACTTCCAGAGTACAGTGGGGGATCACTGGAAGGCAAGAGTTTCTTACACATTCCTGCTGGAGTCCACAAGTGCTACAAATACTAATTCATCTCAACCAGTGCTTCTCAGGCTTTAAAGTGCATGTGGATTGTGATTCCATTTCAGTATCGAAACAATGATCTGTGTGAATGCAAAGGAAAGTTATATTTGGACACATAAAGATTCAGAAACATATCATTCACTCTTTCATAAAACAAAAAAATATTGAGAGAGTGTTGCAAACAATACGTGTGTCAGAATAAAGAACTTAGAAGAAAAGGAAGCAGTGGGGAACAATTAAACACCTACAACTTACAGTTAAGTCTAATTATAGCTGATTTTGTACATGCAAACTTAATGTGTTAAGAACGATTTCTAAAATGAAAGTCATGATGTAAAATGAAATTAATAAAAACATAATCTAAAAGTCCACTTATTAATAAAAATTCAAAACTTGAATTATGGGAAGGGGGCAGTAATTAAGAATTTGTGCTTAAATTATTACAGCCTCAGAGATGAGAGGGAGAGGGTAGCATTTAATTCCTGACGCTGATAGGGAAAATATTTTTTCAACAGTCAGTGAAAAAATATAAAATCGTTAATAGAAGAGAAATAGCAGCTTTTAAATCACATGAAAATAATGATGGTCATTCATTCATTCATTCATACAATAGATATTGAGTACCCTACATTCGATGTACTATATCTTGTAGTAAGCAAAATAGACATGGCCCCTACCTTCACAGAAGTTACCATCTAGTATGAACAAAGGCATAAATTAGTAGTTGATTTGGGTTATTGTTGGTTGCATTAGTCAGGGTGCTAACAAGATAAAAATAAGCTCAGAAAAGAATTGTTCAGTTGGTATGTAGGATGAAAAAAAATAAGAGTTTAAGTTTGGACACTTGTTGGTTAGAACCCCACCATTTGTAAGATAAAATTGGGAAGATCTTTGAGGTGATAATCTTGCAACAAGTATGAACACAAGAGTATGTCTGTCACACCTGTTGTCAGCATCTGAGACTCAGAGCACTGTTCCAGTTAAGGTGTAGGACCCAATTCCTTTCAGTTAGACAAAATGGCTCTCTTGCCTACCCTGGGGAGTCCAATATATCCCAGTTAGGAGGGAGAGAAATAGACAAGAGACCTGGGGTGTAAGAAAGAAAAAGTAGTAAATATAAGTATAGGTAGAATAGAAATGTAATTTTTGAAGAAGTTAACTAAGTTGTTGAGAGAATTGGACTGTCAAGTGGAATACCAGCAGAGATTGAAAGGGACGATGGCAGTCTGAGAGTTTAAAATAAAGCACTATGACTGGACGGGCAGCGGGAATGTTAGGTAATGCACACTCAGATTAAAGCCAAGAATAATACCAATGGAAGAACCTCTCAAAGGATGGAGCCAAGAATTTTGGAAACTATGGAAAAGAGCAAGTTACTTAGCCAGATCCAACTTTGAGACAGGGAAGGACAATCCTACAAGTGCCTTAAGGAGGGCACCGGAAATACATGGTAATTAGCAACAATGATTGCTGCTTAGGAATGAACATGGTTTCTTCTGCTTTTGAGTGCTCTACCCTTCCCATTCAGATCTCAACTAGAATGTTCTATTCATAGTAAAGCAGTTTTCTTCCTGCATTTATTCCTTCCTTCCTTCCTTTCTCTGTCCCTCCCTCCCTTCTTCCTTCCCTTCTCCCTCCCTTCCTTCCTCCCTATCTCCCTTCCTTTCTTTTGTATTTAAAATAGGCTCCCAATCAAACAAGGTGGTTGAACTCACAACCCTGAGTTTAAGCTTCACACATTTTACTGACTGACCCAGTCAGGTGCCCGAAGATCTTGCATTTCTGACTTGTTCCCAGAGTGTTAATGTTGCTGGTTTATAGAACACACTCCGAGTAGCCAGGTTTCAGACTACTCTGGATGCTTCTGCTCTTTTTTTTTTTTTTTTAATTTAAATTAGATTAGCTAACATATAGTACACCATTAGTTTCAGATGCAGTGTTTAATAATTTATCAGTTGCATGTAACACCTAGTACTCCTCACATATTGTGCCCTCCTTAATGCCCATCACCCAGTTACCCCATCCCTTTACCCACCTCCCCTCCAGCAACCCTCAGTTTGTTTCCTATAGTTAAGAGTCTCTCATGGTTTTTCTCTCTGATGACTTCCCATTTAGTTTCCCCTCCCTTCCCTTATGATATTCTGCACTGTTTCTTATATTCCACATATGAGTGAAACTATATGATAATTGTCTTTCTCTGATTGACTTAGTTCGCTCAGCATAATACCCTCCAGTTCCAGCATGAACAGACATTTCTCCAAAGAAGACAGACAAATGGCCAACAGACACATGAAAAAATATTCCACATTATTCAGCATCAGGGAAATAAAAATTAAAACCACAATGAGATACTACCTCACACCTGTCAGAATGGCTAAAATAAACAGGACAGGAAACAATAAATGTTGGCAAGGATGTGGAGAAACGGGAATGCTCTTACTGTTGGTGGGAATGCAAACTGGTGCAGCCACTCTAGAAAACAGTATGGAGGTTCCTCAAGAAGTTAAAAATAGAGCTACCCTATGACCCAGCAATTGCACTACTAAGTATTTACCACAAAGATACAGATGTAGTGATCCAAAGGGATAACTGCACCCCAATGTTCATAGCAGTAATGTCCACAATAGCCAAACTGTGGATGTTTCTGTTATACTCTCTCAAATAACTGGGCATCTTTCTTTATAGAACTTGTGTAAATTTGTATTTAGACATTAACTACATGGTTATTTGAACAACACCTCTTTCTCCCCCAGAATCTGAGCTCTTTGACATCAGAGACTATACCACTGTTCTTTACCATGGCCTTCCTATGATGAGGGTGCTCAATAAATATTTGCTGGATTAAAAAATTTATTTCTAGGGATTGTTTATATTTCTAGGTAAGTCTCAGAAGCCCTGGAACTTTGCTGGAGATCGGCAGTTAGTGGCCCTTGTAATAGAGTATGAACTCTTTGGAAAGTGCTATGGTCTGAACATTTGTGTCCCTCCAAAATTCATATGTTGACACCTAATGCCTGGTGTGATGATGTTAGGAGGTGGGGTCTTTGGGAGGTGATTAGGTCATAAAGGCAGAGCCTTTATGAATGGGAGTTGTACTATTGTAAAAGAGTTCTGAGAAAATTCCCTCATTCCTTCCACCACATGAGGAAACAGTGAGAAATTAGCAGTCTGCAAACCAAAAGAGAGGTCTCACCAGAACCTAACCATGCTGGCCAGGTTGTTTTTAAGTCAGCTGGTTTGTGGTGTTTTGTTACAGCCCAAACAGACTAAGACAGAAAGGACATCTCTGGTTATGAGTTCCCTTCCTAAGTATTGAATATATGTTAGCATATGCTCTAAGGATTGTTCTTTTTAGTACCTGGGCAGTAAAACGTCACAATGTCAACTAGCTAGGATACTTGGTTAAAGCAGCAGTTGATCTACAAATGGAGATATGTTCTTACTTTTTTATATTCTTGAAGTTGCTCTGGTTATTTCCAATGTGGTCAGTTTACTCACTGTATTACTGAGGGTTCTTTGGAAAAATGGAACCAACAGAATTTTTGTATATTTACGAGAGAGATTTATTTTAAAACACTGTCTCATACAGTTGTGGAAGTCTGGTGAGTCCAAAATCTGATAGGGGAGACAGGTAGGCTAGAGATTCAGAAAAGAGTTGCAGTCAGAATCCAAAGACAGTCTATTGTCAGGATTCTTTTTAATTCAGGGAAAGTCAGTCTTTATCCAATTAAGGCCTTCAAATGATCAGCTGAGGCACACCCACATTAAGGATAATAATCTGCTTTACTCAAAGTCCACTGATACAAATGTAATCTCATTCAAGGAGCATCCCAATTAATATTTCACCAAAATATCTGGGCACCACAGCCCAGTCAAAATGACACATAAAATTAACCACACACTCACTTTTTACATACTTAAGCATGATTCAAATCTCCCTAGTAACAATAAATACCTTAATAAACCAGTTATGAAATTTCTAAAGTAGGTCAGTTTAATATTCATTTGCAATTTGAGTTCATTTAGCACTATTAT
The DNA here is from genome assembly GCF_002288905.1 of Enhydra lutris kenyoni. NCBI lineage: Eukaryota > Metazoa > Chordata > Mammalia > Carnivora > Mustelidae > Enhydra > Enhydra lutris. The sequence continues at coordinate 78,455,899 of NW_019154087.1, forward strand.
TAGGACTTATTTTAAACAGCCAGAGCTGGCTCAGAGGAAGAGGATAACTTAATTACCTTCTCATTTTAAGTAATATTCATATTTCTTCTTTCCTATATAGCTCCTTTTAATTTTCTGCTATAATTTATAGCATTATAATTAGGAGTTCTGATGGTATACTTGAGGAAAATGTGTGCTTATGGATAAGTGGGGCCATTAATAGACTAGGATTTTGGGTCCTGTCTGTTTCCTTCACATGACTTTGAAAGGTACAGATGCTCAGCTTTTAATACATGAATGATAAGCAGTTACTTTAACTCAGTCACTATTAGCCAGGAAAGGCAAGTCAGCTAAGCAAAGCATTTGGAATAGGGACAAGGGCAAGCCAAACTTCTTCACTGAGGATAGTTATTTCTCTGGCTCAGTGTTTTACTTCCTTGAGGTATGCTCCTCAGGTGACAGCTGTGAAAAGAAATGCTAATGATCACGTAAGGGCAGTAAAGTTGACGCCTTTTGCCTCTTGAGGAAAATGAAACAGATGCCCGTGTCTTCTTATGCTTCAGTCCTATGATCTAACTGAAGTTATTGTCCAGGATTAAATCTAGAGTATGCTCAAGTGGGTCTTACTGTTATATGACAAGTGAGGACAAGAAAGTGATGTCAGTGCAGTAGAATGGTGGTTAGGAAAGATGAGAAATGGATCATGTTTATAATTCTCAAAAATTACGGTTTCATTTTGCTTAGATTTACAGCTTTGTGGTCTTGACTGGGTCAACTAAACTTGCTTTTGTTTTCCTTTCTAACAAGCAACATATTGCTGTACATTCTTTTTTTTTTTTTAAATATTTATTTATTTATTTGACAGATAGAGATCACAAGTAGGCAGAGAAGCAGGCATAGAGAGAGGAGGAAGCAGGCTCCCCGCTGAGCAGAGAGCCCGATGCAGGGCTCGATCCCAGGACCCTGGGATCATGACCTGAGCCGAAGGCAGAGGCTTTGACCCACTGAGCCACCCAGGCGCCCCTTGCTGTACATTCTTAAATATATTGAGGGGAGGAAGAAAAACAAGGCTGAGGTTCAAGTGGCTGGTGATGGACTCGCCCAGTGGTGATTCATTGGCTTCAAATCCACATGGGTCAAGGTTCAAGCAGAGAAGTACAGCCAGTACAAGACACTTATTAAGAGATGTGTTTCGAGAAATTTCCTTGGGGTGCCTGGGTGCCTCAGTGGGTCAGGCCTCTGTCTTCAGCTCAAGTCATGGTCTTGGGATCCTGGGATTGAACCCTGCATCGGGCTCTCTGCTCAGCGGGGAGCCTGCTTTCCCAGCTCTCTCTGCCTGCTTCTCTGCCTACTTGTGATCTCTCCCTCTGTCAAATAAATAAATAAAATCTTTTAAAAAATTGCCTTATGCAATTGTGGGGACTGGTGAAAAAAGCACAAAATCTGTAGGGCAAGCCACCAGGAAGGTCAGGCTGGAACTCTTGGGGATGAGCTGATGCTGCTGTCCACAGGTGGAGTTCCTTCTTCTCCTCTAGGAAAGCCTCTGCTCTGCTATTAAGGCCTTTCTACTGTCTGAATCAGGCCCTCCAGATTATCTAGGATTACCACCCTTACTCAAAGTCAGTTCATTAGGGACTTGAATCACATCCCCAAGGTACCTTCACAGCCATATCCTAGTTGAGTGTTTCATTCAGTAACTGAGGACTGTAGCCTATCCAGGTTGACAAGTCAAAAAAAAAAAAAACTCAGTGTCCAAAAAGCCTGACACTTTTCACTGTCTATGAGATTTATGTCTCCGTGCTCCTTCCTTTATAAAACGAGTAAACCATGGTGTCTGTGTCATAGGATTTTTTGTGTGGCTGAGATAGGATTACACACTCTACTACATGTATAGTGTGCAAACTAGGGTCTGGCACAAAGTAGCACTCAATAAATATTTGGCATCATTGTCACCCATTACATAGTTTATACTTATCCAAGTATTCTCATCTTACATCTTGGAATTTCATGGTCAGATAAAGTCTTTAAGCATGAGATTTATTTTTGCTTTTTAAGATGAAAAACTGAAGTAGAGAAAATTTAAATGACTTGTCACAGACACAGCCTAGGTCATACTATTTGGGCTAGAAAACATGTTTCTTCTCTTCTGGTGCCTTTTATGACTGAGACGGCTGTGTCACTGTCTGTGTTTCTGCCATTACTAACAAAGTTTTCTTTAAAACTTTAAATTATACACTAAAATAAATGGTTGTTAGTTACCTGTATTAGAAAACCCAAGGTTTAGCTGGATTCACCCCATCTGTTGAGATTTAAATGCAATTTGATTCAAACACCTATCAATTTATGATGGAAAACTCAATGGCCCTCCCAATATCATTTGCAATGTTGGGGGCCATTCTTAGTTTTGACCACCACCTTCCCATGTCTCTTTTCTGTCTAGATTTGAAAAGCAGTTCCCTTTCCCTGATGCCTACCAAGGCATTTGAGTGTAGCTGGCTGTGTTGGATGGTAACAAAGTGGTTTTATACATTGCCACATTTTCCTTTAACCTCATTTCCCATAGAAATGAATTTGACATTATTCCCTCAGACTCTCCTCTTTCACCTATGACTTTAACTTTCTCTGTTTTCCTCCTCTGCTTACTTCTCTTGCTGTTAGTCCACACTCCCGTATTCCAGTTAATATTTTTGTTGGGTTGTGACTGTGGCCTTGAGTGGGGTGAGGGGACGAGTTCACCCTTTTCCCATCCCTATACTAAGCAAATTGTCACCTGGTATATTTTCTAAGCTAAGTCTGTTCTCTTCCTAAAGGAATGGAAACAAACAAACCAACCACCACAACAAGAAACCCCTTCTATTCTAATTATAAAGAACCCAAGAGATTAGTTTTCAGACAATGCCTATATTAAGGTCAGAATGTTTCTACTACGCCTTTCAAAAGAAAAAAACAACTCACAAAGATTGATTGGTAAAAAATCGCTAACAGCTATAGGCTTATTTTACTTCCTGTTTCAACCCTTCACTGACCTTTAGAAGATGAATTTCTTCTATGCTGTGTAACTGCTGTTCTGTGGAATCATCATTAATTATCAGGCGCTGCAAACAAAACCCGCCATGATGGATTATCTTCAGGCCACAGCGTAATTACTGACTCTAATCATGGACAGCTCCGGCATAGAGGTGCCAGGTATCAGGACAGTAAGTTTTGTGTGTGTATTTCAAGGAAGTATTATAAAGCATGAAGCAGAGAAAAGAGAAAGACCATTATTGTTAGCAGAGCTCAGTGGCCTTCAGCATGTTTTTGACTCATGATTAACAACAATCCACGATAAAATCAGTGATGGTCACATCTTTCTTCCTCCCTCTTCCCTTCTTCCTCCTCCTTTTTTTCTTTTTTAATAAAAGAAGGTTATTATAATTTTTTTCACATAATAAACCCTGAAATACATTCTTTGTCCTGCGCTCATAGCAGAGCAGAAACAAACAAAAATTATGTTCTTCTTATTTAACTCAGTACTGCATTGTGGATATATCTGCTGTGACAAGCAATTCATGTTGAGTAAGTCTATTTTTCCTCCCTCACTACAGAGTAAAAAGCACATAGGCTCAAGTTTTCAGAAAGCAAAACATCTGTGTGCTTCACATACATGTTATTTGTTAGAATTAAGTGAAAGTTTAAGGAATACTGAAGTCCTCAGGGTTGACCTTCAGAAATCTCTTGTTTAAGAAAACTAGTAATTCATTGGTCATGTCAGTGGCCCATTTGTATTAAACAACTTAATCAAGTAGTAAGATATTTGTCTTCATTTTAGAGACAGAATACCCTTTCTGGGTACAGAGCAATGCTTAGGAATTGCTAGGTTGTATTCAAGAAAGGGGTGCCTACGGATCTCATTTGCTTTCTGAATGGCTCATTCATTTCACTTGCATCATTGGTATGGTTATTGTTCACTCAGTTACCATGAAGTAAAAGACTCAGTGAAATTACATGGTGTATCTTTAAAAATTTATGTGCCCTGTCATGTATGTTTTTGACTAATCCACAGTAAAATCAACACTGGTTACAGCCTCCCCCCCCCCTTTTTTTTTCCTCTTTTTTCAATGAAATAAATGCAATTATTTTATCTAATAAAATTTAAAAACAAGTTCTGTACCCAGTGTGAAAAAATATATAGACAATAATGGACTGTTTCAAAAGTTTTTTGGTAAGAATAAAGTGTTCAGAAAGTGTGTGTTGAAAAATGGGATTTCCAAGATGTTCAGAACTCAAACTTGTTTCCAAGGAAATATAATGCTAAAATTATAGTGCAGAAGATTTGACACCCATATTTGGCATACTATTCTTGAGGCCATCTCTCTTTATAAGAAGGAAACAAAACATAAATATGTGCTTTGGGGCAGAAGACCCAAGCTGATACTAACGTCAGCTCTGCCCATTATGAATTGTGTAACTTTGAAAAATTTACATATTCAGCCTCACTTATGAAATGAGGATAATAAATATGCTTAATCAAAGGAGAGATGTAAGAATTAAGAATTATGTAAAGTGCTTATGCCTGATGGACAGTAGGCACTAAATAAATGCTCACTCTTAATAAATGCTCATATCTTCTGATGAGGATAGCTTGGAGTAAAAAAGGGTCACTGAATTTGATGGCTGTGAGAATGACTCTTAATAAGTAAATATAAAGTAGAAAAGCTGTTAAAAAGTCATGTCTTAATGACACTGATGCGCCCATGCACACACGCACACACACACACACACACACACACACCCAACACTATCACCAATAACAATCCTGAAACCTATCAAGGTAGTTGGCACTAACTAAAAGCTTTTGAAGCTAATGGAAAGGAATTTATTTCTGAGACAATTAAATGAAAACAAATCAAAATATGTTGACTCATATTGTAAACAATATCAAACAATATAAAAAATGATGATCTGACATTTACGCATCATAGCATTATGAAAATACATGCTCTTAAAGTTAGACTGTCTGAATTCAAGATCTGCCCCTCAGCTGTTTGACTTGGGCAAACCGCTTTTTCTCTCAGTATCTCATTTCCTTCATCATCTGTAGAATGGGTATAGTTACAGCATCTAACATATAGAGCTATCATGATGATTAAGTGGCTATTAACTGTAAAGTGTTTATAACAATAAAACACTCAATAAGTTGTTGTTCTCACTGCTATAATTCTAAATTGCTTTTGCTTCGCCATCATAGGCCAGAGAAGGAAAACAATGTTGTGATTTTTATTCCCTACTCTCCTTCAGAAATGGCATGATTGAAGGGTTTGCTTGTTTTCCTAAAGTAAACGACAGCACTGCTTGCCATACTTGGCTGATCAGCAGAGTCAGACAGAGGTGACAGCTCACATTTGTGGGAAGTTCAGCATGCAGTTCAGAATATTTTATTGCCAGGCTGCCCGCAGAATTTCTAAAGTTCAAAATGGATGACACTAGAGACTCTGCAAGGGAAATTTATCCTATAATTCAATATTAGTAGAAAATTTTTTACCTCAATGAAATTTGACCTAAATAAGAAAAAAAATACTCTAGTAAGATATAAGAAAGTGTCTAAAGGAAGAGTTAAATAGAGCAGCTTGGGCACCATGGAAAGGATGATAAACGGGAGTGCAGATTGATTTCGGCACAAGAAACAGAACTCTAGGAAGATGTTTTTTTCTGGTTTGTTTTCTGTGAGAAGATAATGGTTCATTTGGAAACAAGTGCTTACACCTGAAAATTAAACATAATTATATTTACAGTATACCACACAGACCTGTTGTGTAAACCCGAATAAAGCAGAGATAAAGCAATCTGAGCAAATGAGCATTTATTTTTGAATTATGTTGTTTTGACTTTTATAATTTATACTGAACAAAGTCCACCAAGCTGAAGAAGGTTAATTTCCCTTGGTTAATGTAAAAATGTTTTAGATGAAAATGGTTTAATGATGATCAGAGCCACTAGGAACATAAACATCTGAGAAGTGTGTGTGTGCATGAATGCATGTTAGGGAGAGAAAGAGAGAATGTGTCCAGTTAACATATATAACATATATATATATATATATATATATATATATATATATATATATAAAAACTTATATTGTCAAACACCACACATATCTAACCAATCTACCATCTTGATAACAAGGCAGTTTGCCTATTTTTTAAGATTTTATATTTATTTGACAGAGAGAGAGCAGGAGAGTGGCAGAGGGAGGAGGCTCTCTGCTGAGCTGGAAGCCCAAAGCAGGGCTTGATCCTAGGATCCCAGGATCATGACCTGAGCTGAAGGCAGATACTTAACCAACTGAGCCACCCAGGCGTCCTGACAGTTATGCCTATTAAAACTGTTTGCTTAGTGTCTGCTCTGTGGTTGAAAACAAGGTGCCAATTGTTGTGGATACAATGCCAAATAATGCCGAGGCCTGATGCTCCAAAAACATAGAGTCTAGTGAGGAAAAAAGTAGTGAGCAATTACAGATTTGTATAATCCCTCTTGACAATCAAAAATCCAAATTATATTACAGATTGTGAAATTATCTAAATGTTTTATTCAGGACTCTAGAAGTGGAGTAGAAAACAATGGAAGAGGGCAGAGAAGAGAAACCTCCTTTTGTAAAGGGTGTGTCATTGGAGGGGGGGGTCCATGGAGAGCAAGGAAATTGTCCTAATTCTTCTCTGATACTAGAAAAGTGCAGAATGGTGACATAAGACCATACAAAAAGGAAGGGATAAAAAGGGAATAAGATCATAAAAACGAGAGGAAAAGAGACACAGAAAAATAACAGGAAAGTGCCATGTCTTAGCAGACAAAGGGCAGGGTCAGTTGAAGAAAGTAGTGAGAGGTGGTCAATGTATAAAATTGCAAGCAAGTGGGAGGTGAGAGATGAGATGAGAAAAAGCCATTAGATTTGACAAGAAAGAAGTAAATGCTGATCCCTGATGGGCAGGTAGTTTCAGAAAAATTTAAAAATCAGATGAAAGCTGCCAGCTACTCAGATGAAGTTGATCTGGGGTAGGACTTGGAAGAATGGGTACAGATCAAATATTTGAGAATCTTAGTAACAAAGAGGAACAACTGATGCGAGTTAAAAGGAATGAAAACTCAATCAAGGAAAAGATTTATGATTAGGAAACAGGAAACCTTTTCATATTTGAAGGAGGAAGAGATGATACCTGTTGAATGGTATTGGCAGAAACAGTGACTGAAACTGTGGATCATAATTCTGGAATGAAAGGAAAAAGTGATTTAAAATCGAGTCAAATATCCATATTAGAGAAGAGGAGACAGCACCCTGAAATTGTGAGGAAAGATACAAGACATGCTGAAAAGAATAGGAATGTAATAATGTCTCTTTCCTCATTAAATCCATGTCCTAGGCTTAGAGTCCATTGTTCTTAGCCAAATGTGCAGAGTCTCTCACATCATTCTTGTAGCACTTTCCCTCTTGTTCTTTATGCTCTGGGCACAGTGGCTTTCTTTCCACAATTTGGAAAGGCCATGTTTTTCTTACTTCAGGGCACTCACACACGTTCTCATCTTTCCCAGAAAGATTTCTATTCTTTTGCCCCCAACTAATGCAACATATCCTCCAAGTCTCAAAGAAAAAAAAAAAAGGCATTTTAAGAGACATCTACCTTTCTTAATTTAGCATCCCAGGTTAGGTTCCTCTATTTGACTTTGAACAGGGTCCTACCCTGTTTCATTTTGTTTTGTGTTTGAGGAGAGGTTTTGGAATTATGATTGACCTCTGCACTTCTGAAAAAGTCTGGGCACTGATATTGACAATTGCAAAATGCAGATAACTGGGTACAATAGGCTTTGGTGACAAAAAAAGAAAAAATCACAAATCCTCATTCTTAGCTTGAGGGCCTTCTTTAAGCATAACCTGGGTGACATTTCTAATAGTCCTGCAAAATTGAAATGTTTTAAATTCTGCCCTTGGTGGAGTTTAAGACTCATATTAGCATCTTTGTTTTATAGTTACTCTGGGTCTGACTAAAGCTGAGTTCTTCTGGAAGTTTTGCCTTGATTTCTGCCTCTGCCAACCTGAGACGTCATGTCTCTGAGGTCTCTAGAGCCGTTGTGGTGATGTGAATTCAGAATCGCAAGTCTGTGTGAGTATTCTTGGTGGTTCACATTCTCGGGAAATGTTTTTCCTCCCTCTGTTCAGTGACAAGATTGAGACATTCAGATTTAATTTTCTATCTTTCTGAGAGGTAGCTTGATTTCTCATTAACTTTACACTTTGACTTCTGGATTTGTCCAGGCATGATAAGATTTCCTATTAGATCTCCCCAACTTGGTTTTTTTTTAAAATAAAATAGTAATGTGTCATAGTCAATGACAATTTATAATCCATGGTATGTTAGATATGATGGATTAAGGTTTTTTTTTTTTTCTTCTTTTTGTTCACAAGTGCTACTTGTAAGAAATTAGCTAATCAATTAGAAAGGAGAGTTCTCTTGTATTTATTTCCCAGTAGGGAAAACTTATTTTTTGTGTACCTACTGTATGCCAGGCATACATGTTGATACCGGAAGTTGTTTGGCTGCGATAAAATTTCATTTGTGCTGAGGCGCCTGGGTGGCTTAGTCAGTTAAGCACGACTTTTGGTTTCAGTTCAGGTCATGACCTCGGGGTCCTGGGATCAAGTCCCACATCAGGCTCCATGCTCAGCAAGTGGTCTGCTTCTACCTCTGCTTCTCCCACTGCTCATACTCTTTCTCTCAAATAAATAACATAAAATCTTTAAAAAATTTCATTTGTGCCACTAATTATCAGGTAAATTCTACTGCAATAAATTCTTTTTTGTAGAACTCATTGCAAGTGTAATTAAGTAAAATTGTGATCATTTCTTTGATGTCTGTCCTCATTATAGACTCCATGGATTCGGGTAATGCTTTCCTTGTTTGGTCCTGTATTCCCTGCACCTAAAGGAGGGCTGATACTTGGAGGTGGGGGGCACTTAATAAATATAGATTAATAAAGGAAGTACACTTGCTAGAACATCCACCTGAAAATTAAGTTTTATTTATTTTTTATTTTTTATTTTTTTTGAAGATTTTATTTATTTGACAGACAGAGATCACAAGCAGGCAGAGAGACAGGCAGAGAGAGAGGAGGAAGCAGGCTCCCCGCCAATCAGGGAGCCCGATGTGGGGCTCGATCCCAGGACCCTGGGATCATGACCCGAGCCGAAGGCAGGGGCTTTAACCCACTGAGCCACCCAGGTGCCCCGAAAATTAAGTTTTAATAATAATAACTGATTTTATCAATTTTTCTACTTAAAGGTGTCATATATTAAACTTAAAACTCTTTTGTTTTTCCTTTTTTTCATGAAAAAGTACTTAATTACTCATATCAGAGTTCACATCAAAAATTACAATGCCATGCTTTCTTCTGTGCTGTAGTCTTAAAAAAAAACTTTTCAGTTTAACATATTCAATTCTTTAGATACTATCAGAATTTTTTTGCTTAACATAGTTCATTTTATTTTATTTTATATTTAAATGATCATTTTTCTTTGCTTCATTGTCTCCTTTGGCAATACTATTATTCAAAGCCAATTCTCTGCATTCTAAATGTCCATTATTATCTATGACATTAGCAGACATCTCTTTCCATTCTCTCCACATTATAGGTGTGTACTCAGATTTCTTTTCTGTAACACCCTGGCTGAATTGAGCCAGCTTTTCAAGGCTAAATAATGATTGAATTTTTATTTGTTCTATTGAAGTTTTAGTTCTTCGCACTTTTTGTTTATCTTGACCTATTCTTGTTTAATAGAGGCAATGACCTCTTTGATCTTATTAAAGTTGAGTAAAAATTCTCTATTACTTTTTACTTCATTAAGAAAATATTTTTTGAGGAACAAGATTTTCTTTGGAGCCCTTCGATCTCTCACTCTCTCTCTCTCTCTCTTTTTGTAAGCCATAAGTTTTTTGGTTTTGATTTTTAGTCGTGATATGTGGCTTTTTGCGGTTTGCTTATATATTGATAAAATTCAGTTGACATTTTTTTTCTCATAGAAAGTTCAGAGAACTGCTGAATAAAGTAGCTCATGTGTCTTTTTGAAAGAAGAACCCCTTCCTGGACCTTGGTATGTGGGGGAATACTGCTCCTAACACTATTCTCCCTGGTCTGAACACCCGTTTCATATCCCGGACAGATTCAGGGATGGAGACCAACTAGATTGGGCCTCTATAGCATGAAAATTGTTTACCTGCAGGCAAGTTTGAGATATAATCACAGGAATTTTGAGATCTCTATCATAAGCTTTCTTCTTTCTTCCAAATTCCTATACACAGAGGACACTTTACAAAACACGAATGTTCTAGAAATGTTATGACCTCTCTGGCATGTCTTAGGCCAAATAACATAAGGTATGCCCAAATGTTTTGTACTAATAAGATCTTTGCCTAGTGAAACACTTTAACTAGAGGCCTTTAACTCAACAAATAAAAAATATTGTTGATTCTTGAACAATGTGGAGATTAGAGGCCAACTTCCTGCACAGTCAAAAACCTGAATATAATTTTTGATATCCGTAAAACTTTACTAATAGCTTACCATTGACAGGAAACCTTACTGAGAATAGAAATAGTCAAGTAACACATATTTTCTATGTTATATGCATTATTATAATAAAATAAGCCACAGAAAAGAAATGCTATTTAAAAATCATAAGAAAGAGAAAATACATTTACAGTACTGTACTGTATTTATTGAAAAAAATCCACATATAAGTGGACCTATAGTTCAAACCTGTGTTGTGCAGTGGTCAGCTGTATGCACAATATACCCAAATATAAGGTCATCCTGATAATAAGACAATTCCATTGTGTCAAATGTTCCATTTTTTAACTTGAAAGCATAAATGTTTAGAAATAAGTATTTAATTCATTACATATACATGTATAAATCACTTATATAAAATAATACTATAGAAGAATTATTGTTTCTGATTATCCAGAAAACAGTTTCATAGAAATTCTTCACATACACATTCAACTTCAGATTCTTTATCATCTCTAAGAGTTGTCAGTGAATTTTCTAACAGAAGCAGAACACATCATCACTGGACAATTAATTAAGCCATTTTTTTTTGTTATTAAGACAGTTTTCTTTTTAAAATTCACTCTGTGACTGTCTCTTTTCTCAACATAATCAGTTAGTGTAACACTTTGAATGCCATCTTTAAATGTTTTATTTACAATAGCCTTCAACACTTGGAGTTGAGAAGCTACACACCCAGAGATAATGACTATAATCCATGTGAAATTTCTTTACCCCTTCCCTTAAAAAAACAAAACAAAAAAAACAAAACACATTTATTTGGATGACATCTGAGGATCCCAAACTACCATTTATTGAAGTTATTTCAGGCAATTGTGCTTCCTCTGTTTGCTCAAAATAAACTAAATTGAGAATTTGACTTGTAACATAAGAACTTTGGGGAGATTTGAATAGCAGTTAACTCCTGAGTGTTAAGTTCTTTGTTTTGTTTTGAAAAATATCTCCTTATATTAAAGTACAGGGTAAAAATAAATTGAATTGGTATGCCTCAAAATGGGTGCCAAATTACTCTTAAAAAATTGTCAATCATTAATTTAGAACTTGAAGCTATAATCTGAATCTCCTTTAGCCATCTGGACTAAGCTGTGGTTATCAAAAGCAAACCTATGAGATGAAGAGTAAGGGTAAGCCCCAGTAATGAACACAAAGTTAATGACTTTGGTAAAATGATGGGCAAAAAACTTAGAAGGGAATGACCTAATCCAGAGTCAGTTACCTACCAGAAGATATCTTAAAATAACCAAGAGCAAAGGCCCAGAATACCAATATTAGCAAAAGGCAGTAAGGCGGTTAGCTGGAGGAGGACAGGGATTTTTGCCTGCTGCATACACACTGATATTTTCAGTGCCTACCTCTATGCCTCCATGATGATGACTTGGCATGTAGGGTGCTGTTCACTAAATGAAAAAAGACATAGCCTTTAGATAAGTCCTGATTCTTTTTTGCACTTAAAATTGTTTTAAATCCTAGTTCTAAAATTGTTTTGAATCCTTGTTTGAATTCTAGTCCTACTTTTAGAAACCATGTGACGTTGGGCAAGCTAAACTTTAGTTTTCTCATGTGTAAAATAAAGATTCTAATGATTCTTATTCATAAAGGATTTTATAAAAGATGAATTATCTAACATACATAAATAACATATAGCATTTAGTACCATGAAATAAAAGGTTACTGTGTTCTCGAGAAAAGACTGTTTTGGGGACATACTAAGTAAACACCAAAACTGGTTTTAAACGCATCTTCAATGATAAATAACAACTTGCTTTAATAACTGAAGTTTTGAAACTCAGCCAAGCAGTGATAGCCTTATGATTCTAAACATCAGCAACTAATAGTTCATAACTCCGCTCCTAAAAGTTGTGGAGTCAGCCAGTCTAGCTCCACTAATACAGCTACACAGCTAAATTAGGTCAACCAATCCCTAGACACGCCTACTTCTAAAAATCCACCAATCCTGGAGCCCCACATTTTCCTAAACCTAGTAAGATGAGCCTTCTGCTGTGCTCATAGAGACAATCTTTCATAGTTCTCCCTCACATGGCAAGAAATAAACTCGGCGTTTATTGTTTGTTTCAGATATTGAACAGTAGGTGTTTCCTTGACAAGTGCCTGACATATGGAAAACACTCAATAAATTTAAGAATACTGTTGTTGCTTCTGCTTCTATAGTTATTACTATTAATGATGGCATTAATATTACAGAGTGTATTGAGATTGCCCTGCCCTCTTCAGTAATCAGGGAGAAATATTTATTTAAAAAAAAATAATCAGGAAGAGGTGATCTGGGATTTTTTTGTTAGTTTGGGAAACCTCAGTTACGTAAGCCAGAGTTGTTGGAGAAGAGATGCTCAGCATTATTAGATCTCAGGAAAAGCATTCAAAGTTATAGCTGGAAGAACTATGAACTCTGAGCAGACCAAATAGGAGTTTGTGAGAAATTAATCTGTAAAATATGAGAAATGGTTGACTTTCAACATATTAAAAGGGTGAGCCTAGAGTTGAAATGGAAATTCCCTCCAACCCCACTTTACTGTGGGGTGGAGAAAGCTTTATACACAACCACTTCAACCCTTTCCTAACCTACCCCAATCCCTCAGCAATGAAATGAAGAGGAATATTAGAAATTCAGGTGACCTTTGCTTTGCACTTTTATTCCAAGTGACATAGTAAATGAAAACTCATGAGTCACTTTGTAATTAAAATGGATTTATGGATTTAACTCGGATCCATTTCCTTTGTATTACCTTTTAGAAAGCATACTGAAAAGCCAGATGCAATTCCTAATTTTGCCCTAACCCTGTTAAGTCCCTCACCAGGTCCTATGTTTCTAAAGCTTTCTTGGCACTTTAGATCCGGGTAGAAGGAGGTGGTGGTGGGCATAACTGACCCTAGTCTTTCCTGAGGATATGTTGTGTTGTGGCTAAACAAGGATTAAGTCCTCCTAACTTGGCCCTATCTGGGAAAACTTGGGCAGGTAAGTTTAGAGCGCTGACTTCATCTTTACATATAATTGTGCTATTAAGAGATCACTCAAAATCCTGATTTTCATTGTCATCCTTGCTTCCAAAGAGACAAATTAACTGGAATTAATTTGAATAAATGCTTATGAAGAATAATTCTTCTTTGTAATTTTCAAATGTCAAGATTTGTATTGACTAGAAAAATTCTTTTTCACAAATCTAAAATGACAATTTGAATTTCTAAATATTAACAGTATGTTGTTAAACAATATGATTGATTGAAGCTATCAACATAGTATTTCACAGCTTTATTTGAAAAGAAACAATTTAATAATTTTTTATTCTAAAACATAGTTGTTCTGACACCTGAAAGTCTATGTAGAAAAAAATGTGTAAAACAAAATAACTTTATTACAAGTGTATTAATGTATGTGTATTAAAATCAACTATAATATCAATTAAATATTATATAAAATTAAGTATAAAGAAGAATTTGTGGGCCACCTGAGTAGTTCAGTTTGTTAAATGTCTGCCCTCGGCTCAGGTCATGATCCCAGGGTCCTGGCATCTAGCCCTGTATCAGGCTCCCTACTCATCAGGGAGTCTGTTTCTCCCTCTCCCTCAGCCTGCCACTCCTGCTTGTGTTCTATCTCTCAAATAAATAAAGAAAATCTTTTTTTTAAAGAAGAATTTTTAATACTTATCATTGTAAAACACAAGGGCTAATTACAAGGACAATATGTAAAAGTCAACTGTACTTTCATATAGTAGCAACAAACAGAAAATTAAGACAAACACTATTAAGAATAATGTTGAAATATAATTAAATACCTAGGAATAAATCTACAAAAGTTATGACGCCCTCTCCACTCCTAACTATAGAACATTACTGAGAAGAAGCAAAGAAGACATAAATGTGTTCAGATATTGGAGAAGCATACTATGTTCATAGATTAGAAAACTCAATATTGTTAAAATCTCAATTATCCTCAAAGCTACCTATAGATTTAATACAGTGTCAAAAAATCCCTGTCCCTTTTTATTTTATGAAAAATGAAAAGCTGATTCTAAAATTTATATGGTAATACAAAACACCTAGAATGTCCATAACAATCTTGAAGAATAAAAACAACGTTGGAGGGCTTACAGTACAAAATATAAGATTTTCTTTAAGGCTATAGTAATTAGACAGTATGGTATTGGAGTAAGAAATATCATTCTAATGGATTCCAATGGAACAGATTAGAATAAAAAAGTGTTCCCACACAGATATAGTGACCCAATTTTTAAAACAGGTGCCACTGCAACTGTATGGGTAAGAGATAACTTTCTCAACAAAGAACCCTGAAAAGAAACAAATTTTTATTTCTACTATATCACACACAAAAACTGTTTATAAATAATAGTCTTACCTAAGTGTTAAAGGCAAAACAACAAAGCTTCTAGATGAAAACAGATGACAGTATCTTCATGATCTTTGTGTAATATATTTTTTTAAAGGAGACAGTGAAAAGCATTTAATATAAAATTAAAGATTAGTAAGTTGGCCTTTATGAAAATTAACACTTTTTATTTATCAAAAACACTATTAAAAGCATAAAAAAAGAGGATAGACTGGGAGAAAACACTTGTAATACACACATCCAACAGTGAACTAGACTTACACCTACAAATTATAAAGCACTCCCACAGATCAAGAAGAAAAAACTTCAGATAAACCCAATTAAAAATGTCTAAAAGACTGGAACAGACACATTACAACCAGGTATCCAAATATACAGTAAGCAAATAAAAGATTGTTCAACATCATTAGTCATCATGAAATGTGAATAAGAATCCACCACAGTGGCTGTTGTGATGCTGGTGAACTTGTGGAGTAACTGGAGCTGTTGTAAATTGCTGGTGGGAGTATAATTTACAAAGATTCTATGAATAACTGTCAGTATCTTGTAAAGCTAAACATATGCCTACCACGTGATCTAGCAACTCCTAGAAATGACTACAAGAAAAGGTATATACAGGAATATTCATTGCAGCTTTACCCAACTAAAATAAACAACAACAGTAGAGAATGGACAAGTATATTTTGGTATATTTATACATTGTAATATTACAAAGTTGTTATTGGAAAAAACTACAGCTATAGGAAGTACCTGGATGATTCTCATAGACATGAAAGACTATGATTCTGTATATTTGAAGCTCAAGAACAAAGAAAACTAATTTATGATAAGAAAAGTTTCAACGTTTTGGAGGATATTATTTGGAAAGGGTCAAAAGAAAGCTTTCTGAGGTTCTGGGTATGTTCTATGTTTCAGTCTTGATGGTGATTGCCATGGATGTGTGTGTATGTGTGTGCACGGGTGTGTGTGTGAAAATTCACTGAGCTCAATAAATATGTGTGTGTTTTGCTGTATATGTTCTATCACTCCACTTCAAAACCACACAAATACAAAGAAATCAAAACAACATGATTATCACTACACAAACTCCAGTATAACTAAAATGAAAAAGACAGAAAATTTCGTTTAGAGGAAAGTAAAGAACAACTGGAAGTATCCTATATTGAGGGTAGGCGTATAAATTGGAGAAACTGCTTTGGAAAACCATTTAGTAATATTTACTAAGACTGAACATAAGCATACCTTATGACCAACAATGCTATTTCAAGATATATACTCAAGAGACATGTTCATCAAATGACATATACAAGAATATTCATAGCAACACTATCTGATATAGTTATAAACTGTGGTATATCCATATAATAGATTATTATAGATCAAAGAGAATAAATGAACTATAATTACATATAATGATTGAACAAATAGTACAAAGAATGTTAAACAACAAAATGACAGATGCTGAAGACTACACACTGTGTAATTACATTTATAAAAATTCAAACAGGCAAAACTAATCTATGGGATTAGAAGTCAGGATAGTGGTTATTGTTGAGAGTTGGAAAGGCAGTGACTATATGAACTTTAGGGAGATGTCTGGTGTAATGGTAATATTCTGGTTCTTGATCTGAGTGACAATTTATGAATATATTCATTTTGTGAAAACCCACCAAGCAGTAAATACATGATTTGTGCATGTATCTATATGCATATATTTTTTAATAAAAAGTTTACTTGAAAAAATAGAAGGTCTCTTAAGGTACCATATTCTATTTAAATTCTGTTCAAATTTTAACTTGATTAACGCAACAGATGTGCACTTATAATTAATTAAATTATAGTTGCAATCAAAGTCATTTGCTTATTGATTTATGTGATCATTTTCAAGGTGCTTTATCTTCATTTTCTTTGACCTTCAATTGACAGAGACCTCAAACACTGCAGTTTGGGTGACTATTCCTTCTCATTTTTGTATCACAAGACTACCAGTGAATTTATTATGCATCAGCAGTAATTTATTTTTTAAAAAGAATCTCTAAAAAAGTTTTAAAATAACCAAATTTATCTGCTGGGTAAAGTTGGATTATTATATGTCTATTTTTTTCTTAAGCAAGATCTATAAAATCATATAATGAAATTTTGGTGGTTGGAACAGAATTTATTTTGTATATCTTTGTATTAATATAAGCAAATAATATGCAAAAGTGTCATTATTCATCCATTAATTTGCTCATACATTTAAATATTTATTGAGCACCTAGATGATCCCAGACACTGCATTAGGTACTTTGGATATATTAATAAAGATAAATAAAGATCTCTGCATTTATGTCTCCAGATTCAGGAAACAAACAATACAGAATAAATATAATAAGTAAGTTATGTGATATGCTAAATATAATTAATGTCATGAACAATGGAAAAGTCCAGGTTGAAGGTAATAAAATAGGGTTGGCAGAACTTAAGTAGGATTGTCAGTGAAGGTTTCACTGATAATAATGAAATTTAAGCTATGGTTTGAAGAAAGTGAAGTAATTAACCATGCATATATTGAGAGAAGAGCCTTCAAATAGAGAAAGCATAGCCAACATAAAGGCACAACAGCAGGAAAATGGCTGGTATATTTCAGAAATGGGGGAGGCCAGTTAAGCTGAAGAACGTGAGAGGAACAGAGGTGGGTCAAAGAGTTTCAGGGTGAGGAGTAGGGCCCGGATCATGCAGGACCTTGTAGTCCATTATAACAATGTTAACTTTTACTCCAAGTGAAATGTAAAGCCATTGAAGGGTCTTAAGCAGAAAATCATCTGGCTTCTGTGATGAAAACAGATTAAAAAGGGCAAAGGTAGAAAAGAAGGAGCCTCTTAGAAAACTATTGCAATCCAGTCAGGAGTTGATGAAGGCTCAGTTCATGATGTAACGGTGAAGATGATGATAAATGGTTGAGTTTTTATTCTATTTTAAAGGTAAGTCACATGATTAGGAAATCAGTAGGTTGGATGTGGGCTGTCACATAAGGAGAGGGTTAAAGACGTCATTCCACAGTTTTAGTTTCTCTGATCAGAGCAATGGATGGATGGTCAAATGAAGTGACTGAGGCTTGATATGTAGTAGGTTGTGATGGAGTAACCCAGTTGTGTGGCTGCAGGTGGAGCAGCTTAGAAGGAGAAAGTTCAAGTTCAGCTTTGGACAAGTCAATTCTGAGATGTTTATAAGACATTCAGGTAGAGCTGTCAAGGCTATTAGATATATGAATCTGAGTTTTGAAGGAGAAGTCTGGACTAGAGATATGAATTTTGGAGGGCTCCCTGCTCAGAGTTGAGCCTGTTTCTCCCTCTCCTCCTGCCCCTCCCCCTGATTGTGCTTTCTTATGTTCTCTCTCTCTCTCTCTCTGTGTCAAATAAATAAATAAATAAATAAATCTTTTTAAAAAATGAGGCCATTGTTTTCCTAATCCAATATGAATGATATTCATACAAGAAGGGGGAAATTGGGACATAAGGTGAGACAGCAGGGTTTCACAAGCACAGAGAAAATACCATGTGAGGACACAGTGAGAAGGTAGTCATTTGCAAGCCAAGGAGAGAGCCCTCAGAGCAAACCAAACCTGCTGACACCTTGATATTGGAAAACAAGCCTCCTTCCAGAAATGTGAAAAAAATAAATCTCTGTTGTTTCAGCCACCCAGTCTGTGGCATTTTGTTATGGAATTCCTAGGAAATTAATACACCATCAAAATGGCATTTAAAGGCTTGATTGAATGAGATTGTCAAGAGACTGAGTGAAACCCAAGGCACTCCAACCTTCAGAGGTTGGAATGAGCAAAGGCTATAGAGTCTGAGCAGCTAATCAAGTAGGAGCAAAACTAGGAGAATGTTTTGTTTTGAGCTAAGTGAACAAATTGTGCTGTGTGGGAGACAATGTTCAGCGGTGATAAATGCTAGGTCAAGTAGGAAGAATATCAAGAACTAATAGCACATTTTCAATGCAATGAATTAGAGTCGATTTGAGAGAGGACGGAAGGAGAGAAATCAGGAGCATTCACTACAAAAAACATTTTTGAGTTTTTTTTTATCAAGAGGAGCAAAATAGTGAGATGCTAACAGTTGGGAAAAGGGGTCAAAGATTTGAGAATGTGGAAGAAAAACTGCTGGGACAGTGTCCTTGAGTTTAGTTCAGGCTGAGATTGTATGCATGATATTAGAGCATAGAAAGTTCATCTATGATAAGAGTGGGGCATTGTATGAGACTGTGGGTTCCATAGATGTCATGGTGGGAATTGGTAGGAGGTCTCATCTGATTGCTTTGCATTTTGCAATATGAAGCAAGGTCATCAGCTGAGAGAGGGAATGGAGAAAGAAATATTGTGAGCTAGAGGACAGAAGAAGCTGTGAAGTAGTTATAAAATAATAATGAGCCAGAAAGTTATAGTACAGCCACATAACCCTATTAAAGATTCTCTTGAGGTTATAGACATTATTTTGAGAGAAACCAGTCAGGTTGGCTTTGCACTTTTCTTTAACAACACTCAACCACATAGGTCTAGGCAAAGAGTAGGTGAAGACATATGGTCTTAACAAGAAAGTACAATAAAGCAAGGAAAGGGTAAAGGAGCTGAGGGTATGGACAGGGGACATAATTAGAATAATAGAGCCTTGAATTTAAGCTAGATAAAGAGGGAAATAAGAACACTGAGATGCCAAGGTTAGGGAAACATTGGAAAGACCAGTGGAATGGAGGTCCCAGTAAGATTTTGAGTCATCATTTAGTAGATATCATAATAAAAATTGTTTCAGACAAGATACATCAATAGACGCTAAAATTCATGGACAAAAAAGTATGATGAGAAATAGCATATTTATAGTCTTCTCTTCCTACAAGATACTTATTAATTACAAAATAAAAATGTTAATTTTACAGTGCAGCAATCTGCAGGTACCAACTTGACTAAGTGATCAAGTATCACTAGTAATGGGACAAATCAGCACAAGGCTTCACCTGGTATAATACATTGAGAAGTGTGTGATACCAATTCTGTGATATTATTTTGAAAAATGCATAACCTGATTTTAGTCATGAGGAAATATCAGATAAATCCAAACTGGGGCATTTGACAAAATGATCAGTACTCTTCAAAAGTGTTAAGTTCAGGGGCGCCTGGGTGGCTCAGTGGGTTGGGCCTCTGCCTTCAGCTCAGGTCATGATCTCACAGTCCTGGGATCCAGCCCCGCATCGGGCTCTCTGCTCTGGCGGGGAGCCTGCTTCCCCCTCGCCTCTCTCTGCCTGCCTCTCTGACTACTTGTGATTTCTGTCAAATAAATAAATAAAATGTTTAAACAAAACAAAACAAAAGTGTTAAGTTCATAAAAGTCAAAGAAAGAAGGAAGAATTGTCCCAAGTTAAAGAAAATATGACAAGTAAATGCATTATGGGATCCTGTAATAAATCACAATCAAAAATTACATATTATATATATATATATGATGTATAGTATGTAATATACATTATATATATTAGTGAGACATATATATATATTATATTTATTAATGAGATAGTTTGGTGAAATTTGAATAAAGTTTATAGGTTAGTTAATAATACCACATCAATCTTAATTTCCTAATTTTGATGATTGTATTTTGGTTGTATAAGTTATTAACATTTGAAGAAGACAGTTGATGAATACATGGAAACTGTTTTTACTAATTTTTGCAACTATTTACAAGTCTGAAATTATTTCAAAATAAAAAGTTAAAAACCAAAAACGGTCCCTGGTTGAGGTACCAGAGGGAGACTGCTGGAAAAGCAGGAGCTAGCAGTCAGAGAGTGGAATATAGGCAGTAGTGGTTGCTCATAAAGCTAATCAAGCTTGAGTTCCAAGGCCCCTCACATCCAGGAGCTTCTCTCCTGAGAAGGGAATCTAGCAATATGCTCATAGTGATATGCTTTTGCAGTATTTGCAAAAGTAAGCTATTTTGGCCACAATCAGTTAAGACCTCTGCCAGCCAGTCTGACTTGCTCTCTGGCACACTTGCTATTTTGTTGAGTTGTAGTGGAGTGACCACAGGGATTTTTGAGATCTGACCAAGGGAAGCTCATTCAAGGATACATACGAGTTTGGGTTTAGTGATTTTACGTGTGTGTGTGTGTGTGGCCTTCGATCACTTTTGTGTGGAAGTAAGTTATTGCCAAAAGGGCTGTGTGAGATAATAGAGCCCTACAGGGAAAACTAAGGAGAACCGTGTAGTAGTTGAGTGAGAAAGTGAAGGGAATACTCAGAGGTTGATTTTAGGATATAAGGTTTTTTGTTAATAATGGACTCCAAGATACACAATGAAAGATTACAGAAGTTGGGGTGTGGGTGATAGAAGGGACAAAATCAAGTATATATAGGGTCCTATGTGGCATTTGAGTGTGGAGGGCTGAGTGATTTGGGAGTACTTGTAGTATCTGTAAAATTGTAAGATATGTATATGTAGGTATTTTCTCCTTGTTCCTAACACAGGGCTTCTGAAACCCTTGTAAATTCCAAAGTCACAAGAGCATTAACAACATCTTTTGTTTTAATATTTGGTCTTTTTAAAAATAACTTTTAAAAATATTTTATTTATTTTTGTGAGAGAGAGAGTGGCATACTTGCACACATGAGTGGGGGTGAGGGGAGGGGACAAGGGAGAAGCAGACTCCTGTTGAACAGGGAGCTGGATGCAGGACTTGATCCCAAGACCCTGAGATCATGACCTGAGGTGAAGGCATACATTCAACTGACTGAACCACCCAGGTGCCCTAATATTTGGTCTTTGATCCCATTCCTGACACAGAACCTAAATGCCTTGGAATTTCCTAGGTGATAGGAATGTCATTTGTTTTAATTAGGTGGCTTTGAGTGGGTTCCTGGATAGGAAT
Organism: Enhydra lutris kenyoni; assembly: GCF_002288905.1. Lineage (NCBI taxonomy): Eukaryota > Metazoa > Chordata > Mammalia > Carnivora > Mustelidae > Enhydra > Enhydra lutris. The sequence goes on from NW_019154087.1 coordinate 78,477,737, forward strand.
TGGTCACCAGAAAGACCAAGCCATGATTAGACACTTAGAGAAGAGAGGAGCTGAAAATGGAGTTAATAATTAATCATGCCTCTGTGAAGAAGCTTCCATAAAAATCCCAACAGTACAGGGTTTTCCAAACCTTCCAGGTTGGTAAACACATACACATGTGTGGATGGACCCCAAGGGTGATGGACCCCAAGATCATGTGTACAAAGCTCCTGCACTTGGGACCCTCTCAGATTTCACCCTATGTATCTCTTCATCTGGCTGTTTATCTGCATCCTTTATTGTATCCTTCAATAAGTTGATGAATATATGTATATGTTTCCCTGAGTTCTGTCACTTGCTCTAAGCAAATAATCAGATCCAAGGGGGAGAAGGTAATGGGAAACTCCAATTTGTAGCCAAGTCAGATAGAAGTTGTGGGGAGCCTGGAGACCTTTTACTTGCTACTGGTATCTCAAGTGGAAGATAGTTTTGTGGGACTGCATTCTTACCTGTAGGATCTGATGCTATCTCCAGGTAGACAGTGTCAGAATTAAGTTAAATTATAGGATATCCAGCTGGTATTGTAGAATTACTTGCTGTGGGGAGAAAACGCCACTCGCCTGGTGTCAGAAGTGTTATGAGTCAGTAATGGTGTGAGAGAGAGTAAGGAAAAACAGCATAGAAAGAAAAGAATTTTTTCCTACAAACTGACATAAATAGGGATAAAGCCATAATTAGATTGTTAATAGCAGATTTAAGGAGTGTTTTTAGTGACAGCCAGATGTAGAACTTAAAAGATCTATCCCTGAGATTAATGTTTATGCAGTCCATTGGAATGTTCAATTATAAGAAATGATTTTATTGTTTCATCACACTTTGTAGACTTTATTGTTTTGTTTTTAATTTGACAGGAGGTCTTATTGAATACTTGGAAAAAATGAGTACTTATGCTTTCATTAATACCCTAGAAATTGCTTAAGGATAATCGATGTGATTAATATTTTTGACTAGTGGTGCAGTTACATTCATGTTAATGAAAGGTAAACACACCAATTCTGTCTGATTTCACAAATCGATATTATTTAATAAATCCTAGAAGATTCCAGGAAATGAATGATTGATACCTTTAAGTAATGCTTTTCTAATTCTGTCTGAAGCATTCTATGATCATTAGAAGTACATTACCTCTATGGATAATGTCTTAAATAAATAAATATCTCATAGCACTTTATAGTTTCCAAACATCTTAATTAAGTGATCCTTATTTGACATATTTCTATTATTCTAAACAAAGTTTTAAATTCTTTATTATTATAAAAGTTTACTAAGTCCAAAAATTGTCATTTAGGAAGAGTTGATAATAAAATGATAAATATTTCTGAATAATTAATAATTAATGTTAATATTTAATTAATGAATTAACAATTAATGGGGAGAATGAGTCTTCTTAAGAACATTTCAGACTGATTGTACATTCAGTTTTTTGGTCTTAGGAACCAAATATCATATTTTTGGAAATATATTTTACTTGTTCAAAACCTTTGACAAATCTGAAGAAAATCATGCTCAGCATACAAATTCTTACCATATAATACATATAAAGTATATCAGGGTTGGAAAAAGCCAAAATTTTTAAGGAATTATTGAAAGATGAAAAAAGTTTTACATTCTTTAATAAATATCTTTCAGAATACATAAAAATTGTATTTTATTCTGCCCTCGGGAACATGTAGTAAATGAACATGATTTTTTTTTTTTTTTTAACCAAGAGCATTTGGCCTAAAAAGTAAATTAGTTTCCTATTGCTGCTGTAACAAATTACTACAAATGTAGTGGCTTAAAGCAACACACATTTATTTTTTACAGTTCTGGAAGTCAGAACTCCAAAGTGGGTTGTCGGGGCTGTGTTCCTACTGGAGACCAGAAGGCAGAATATATTTCCTTGCCTTTTTCAGCTTCAGAGGCTATTTGAATTTCTTGCATTACTCTGACCCCTGTTTCTGTTGTCACATTGTTTTCACTGACTCTGACCCTTATGAAAACTCTCATCACACTGGGCCTACCCAAGTAACCTGGGGTAATCTCCTCATCTCAGGATCCTTAACTGTATCACATCTGCAAAATCCCTTTTGCCATGTAAGGCAACATTCATAGCTTCTAGGCATTAGGACATAAACATCTTTGAGGAGGGCCATTATTCAGTCTATCACAAGTTTAAATAAGTTTCAATTATTCACTGGATGAAACGGCATACAGTTATCAATGAAATGAACATTGATCTGACATTATTTAGATTTTCCTCCTTGATATCAGTCTTATGATAATTATCAGTCACTTCCAACAATAAGGCAATTTCTGCAAAAGTGAATTTGATTATTTGGTAACTATATAAAGCTCTGTGTTGGATCAAATGATCAAGTGATGAGTTTATGATTCTAGGACTCATTAGTCCTCAGGGCCTTCATATCATGAAAAGGGTTGAATTCTGAGTAAATCTCATAAAAAATCATGGTTTTAACACTAATGCTGCTGTTAGAATTACAGGTTTCTCATATATACAAAATTATCATCTAATCATATAGCATATCTATCATATCTAATCATTCATTCTGAGTGTTATATGTCACAGAGAATGTTTATAAAGTAGAAGGACTTTCATGGAGGAAGGTGGCATAAAAATGAAGTATTCAAATCACGTGACTAATCAAAGGACATTCTCACAGAAAATTATTGAATAAGTGGGTTGGTGAGGAAGATGTGGTAGTGCTTTTCAAATATTTCACATTTTTAAAGGTGTGGTGAAAGGTAAGAACATTAGTGGGTGAAAGTCAGGGGAGGTAGATCTTGCCTTTATTGAAATAAAAATCCAAAACTAAAGTTCAGAATTGTCTTCAATTAATATGTTTGAATTATAGTAATAATTCCTAGCATTACTTTTAAATTCCAGAAATTTAAACTGAGACAGTTCACATAATTTTTACTTGGAGTAAATCTTAAATAAGTAGGTATCTCTGTTTTTGAAAAATATTCTGAAACATTGATAGTTGTAACAACGGATTTATATAACATCTTTCAAGTAGAACATTTAACCCAAACATCCAAAATACTTCTTTGAGATAGCCAGATAAATAATAGGTTAGAAATAAAAAAACCTTCAATTATATCCTAAAGTGTGGTATTTGTTTCTTGGTTCTTCATGATAACTGATAGAGATATTTTACAATTCATGCAAAAGTTCAATGATAAGTTCTAGGAATTTACATCCTAAAATAATAATGTAGATATTTATAATACTCTTAAAAAAACAAATTTATATAGGCCATCAAATCTGTTAGGCATTTATTAATAATGTCTATAGAGAAGTTAGTTATAACACATGTGAAGTTAGCGGCACATCTAATGGCTAGAGGTTTTCTTTAAGTGCCTTTTGCAAATATCTCTGTTATTGCAGTGCATTATAATTACTTATTTAGATTTCTATCATACTCTTTATATTATGAACTCTTCTCTTTATCCACGTTCCCTTACCTAATGCTTGCTACAAAACAGGATTCAAGAAACATTGGTTAAATTATAGTAATAAAGATAATTAAAGGTAAACAAACTTGTTTTTTTTTCCTAGTTGGCTGAAAATTTCTTTTTTTAATTAATTAATTAATTTTTTATTATGTTATATTAGTCAACATACAGTACATCGTTAGTTTTTGAGGTAGTGTCCCAAGAGTCATTGTTTGCATATAACACCCAGTGCTCCATGCAATATATGCCCTCCTTAACACCCATCAATGGGCTAACCCATCCCCCCACCCCCTCCCCTCTGAAACCCTCAGTTTGTTTCCCAGAGTCCATAATCTCTCATGGTTCATCTCCCCCTTCAATTCCCCCCTCTTCATTTTTCCTTTCCTTCTCCTAATATTCTCCATTCTATTAAAGGTAGACAAACTTGTGATTGACTTTGTGTAGATTAAAGAATTATTACGGAAAATGTTGAGACTTCACCCCACAGAATGGATGTTTTAGTCTTTGCTATTAGAACTTAATTCTTAGGTCAGAGAGGAAATGTTGGAAGGCCTGCAGTGGCCTGGTCTAAGAAAGAGGAAGAAATGAAAACTGGGTTAGACCCGGAGCACATTCCCTGCCCCATTGAAAGGGTGCCATGGACACTCAGTTGTTGCCATGAGGAACGGTGTAACCAGACATTTTGGGTTTTCAAGTGAAAGTAGACATCTGAATTTTTACATAAAAATTTCAATTTTTTAAATATTGGCTATTGTGTGGCTACAAAATGTATTTCAATTGTAGGCAGACTGTCATCTCTGCTTTTAGGTCTTGAAGACGATTCCTATTGTCTGGAGGGAAAATACTCCAGATCAGAGGCATAAAATGGATATAGTTTGTACAATCATATCCCAAATACAGAGAATAGTCATGGGTTTATTTTGGACGGGAAAAGTCCCTTTGGAAAGAGCTGCGTGTGAATCTGGAATGCAGTTGGTAGTCAGATTGGGGAGAGTTAAGTTAGATAAGCTGTCATGTTTAGGACTAGTTTGCCTGAGGAGAGAATTGGAATTGAATGGTTTCACACACATGGAGTGGTGGTGAAGCTGCTTGCCTTGGCCAAGAAAAAGATGAGGACCCTAGGAAAAAGAGTAATGCTAGCTTTTCAATGAGAATAAAATGATGCTCAGGAGCTTGGATAGGCTGGCCCTGGAAGTCAGAAAGAACAATCAAGCAAGGATTCAGTTGGTCTCCCAGCTGGAAGGTGGACCATGGCAACAGGGGACTGTAGGAAAGGGCCCAGGGGGGCAGACTATTGGCCTGGGGAATGTTATGAAACCCATGATAATGATAGAAAGCAAAACTGAGGGAGGGCCTGGGGTGGCTCAGTGGGTTAAAGCCTCTGCCTTTGGCTCAGGTCATGATCCCAGGATCCTGGGATCGAGCCCGGAATCGAGCCCCACATCAGGCCCTTCGCTCAGCAGGGAGCCTGCTCCCCCCTCTTTCTCTGCCTACCTCTCTGCCTACTTGTGATCTCTGTCTGTCAAATAAATAAATAAAATTAAAAAAAAAAAAAGCAAAACTGATACCATCCAAGTAGGCATTCAGTATGAGGAAACAAATCAGAGAATCACTGCTGGGACTAGTGGAAAGAACAGAAAAAAAAAAAAAAGGCACAAGCAAAATTTTAAAATCCTTTCGCCAGAGTAGCCACAGAAGTGTATAGTAGAAGTACCAGCACGAGGAGTAAACGCCAGGCTGCTGGGTGAAAATCTGGGCTCCTCCCACCGGCTCCTTGCAACCAGCCGCAGGATTGACTGAGCCTGCAGGTCTGGGTAAGATGAAGTTTCTAACTGATGACTACTCTGGGCTGGAAACTCTGGGCTGGAAAGTCAAACATTCCCATTTCCTGTGAAATGCCAAGGAATAACAGCCTTTTATGTACACGGATGGTGACCATTGCTTGAATCGAGCTACCTGTTTTGGAACACCAGGACAATGTGGCATGACTGCTAGAGACACAGAACTTCATATTTTGGGGCCAACGGATGACCGTCAGTTCAACAACAGATTTTTGGAATATCCTTTGTTTATATAAACTAAAGTCAGGTCTATGCTGTTACTCTGTTTATAGAATGAAAATAACATCTATGATCGACCATTTGACTGTAGGATGCTGTATTTATTTTATTTATTTATTTATTTATTTGGCAGACAGATCACAAGTAGGCAGAGAGGCAGGCAGAGAGAGAGGGGGAAGCAGGCTCTGAGCAGAGAGCCCGATGTGGGGCTCGATCCCAGGACCCTGAGATCACGACCTGAGCTGAAGGCAGAGGCTTAACCCACCAAGCCACCAAGGCGCCCCTGTAGGATGCTGTATTAACACTCCTCATCCGTATGCCAATGTGTATCTAAGTCACCTTCACCATCCACAGAACACGATTAAAAAAAAAAAAGATTAGCAAATTAACAAAGCAATAGCTTGCAAAGGTGAGAGGTTATAGCGATGGTAGGACATTATTGCTGCAAGTTATTTGTTCATGCAGCTGTCAGTGGGGCCTCTTGCTCATGATAATGCTCCTGTAAGAATGCCGCTGTCATTCCCGTTATGGCGGCAATTGCCCTTTGAGAAATTTCAGTTGCTGCACACAGCCATTCAGCCACGTTGACAGCTATTCATTGAACTAATTAAGGAAGTTAGGTAAATACATTTATGCACAACTTTTTCCCCACAACATTCTGCAAACCAAAAATTCCTGGAAATAAAACACTGTGTCATCTTTGCAGCACTGAGGAAAAAAGATATTCTTTTTTTTCACTATAGAAGTACCACAGGAGGACTCTTTTCCTTAAGGTGGTTGTGACTCTACTATACAAAAATAATGTCTTCTTGGGTGTTTAGAACAGCTTTTGACAACTTGGGATATGTTTTGTGTGTCTTGATCTTAAAATAGAGGACAAAACTGAATGAAGAAAACTCTGTACAGAACGACTCATGCCTTCCATTCTTCATTCACTCATTCTTTACTTAGCACAAACAAACAAACAAAAAAACCAAAAACCAAAACAAAACCAGGAAATGCTCCATTAAAGTATAGGATAAATATTCAGTGCAGTACTAAGAAGGTAATTAAAAGACAATTCTTAAGTTTGGTAATAGAAAATCGATAATAGAAAAAATACACTGAAAAAAATACAAATGTAGGATAATGATTATAACTTAAAAAACACTATGGAGATGGTATTAAGGCTATTTTTTGTATAATATTGTTTGTATTATTTTTCTTTTGCTTTAAAAAGTAATGCTTATTAAATTTTGGATGATATGAAAGAATTAAAACCACTGTAGAAACTTTGGAAATTATAGAAACACAAAAAAGAAAAAAATAATCACCCGAAAGCCAGAGAAAACCATTCCTATTATTTAGTACATTCCCTTCCGGTCATGTTTTACTTTCTCAGTTTGCTTACAGGGTGTGCCGCATGCTAATAATGCTGGGAACCCATAGCATGTACACGTACATACCATTTTGCAGTGCACCAATATAATATGTTTATCATTAAATACTCTTAAAATATGTACATGTACATGAGTGTTAATGGCCATGCAATTCCTTCATACGAATGCCCAATGTTTCTGTATACTTAAAACCTTCAAAACATTTATTTAGATTTATGGTTGAAATCCATTATGCATTCAGATACATTTGGCTTTATCATCATGGTACAAATTTTCAGAACTTCTCTGTATTTTTCTGAAAAATGTATTTCCTTCTCAAATTAGCTATATTTTCTGTATTCAGGCACACCCTTTATTTGTATGACCCAGTAACAAAACCTGATTGCACTGGAGACCAAGCAAGGAAACTTGAAAGCAAAGCATACTCGTTGTGTCTCATAAAACATTATTATTCACACATGAGTTTGAGAAGAAGAATTTTCCTGAAATTTTTACTTTGAAGATTGAAATGATTGGATATATACAGTTTGTTCTTAGCAGAACATTAGAAATTTTATCATTCAGAGAAGAAAAGAAAGTAATTTAAACAATGACGTCAATCTTTAGAAAAAGCGTAGTGCTGATACCAATATAATGGACAATTGTGTCTTTTCATGTATCTTCGAAACACCAGAAAATCACTACACGTTCTAAAAGTCAAAAACTCTGTTTTATTGTAATCAGTATTCGTCGGACGCCTGAAGAATTTTATATTTTTTCTTCGTTGATGTTTCATCTACATAATGATGCTATGCAAACATCAATTATATTTTGCATGTAGATTTTCTATGTATTGCATCTATATGTAATTGCAATCTGTACCTTTTAGTTTTCTAAATAATTTTGTTTCTGTTGGTCAGTGTTTTTTTTCACATAATAGCTCTATTCAAATGTCAATTTTGTATTCATATATTTAATATATTACAAATATATATATATATATAAACATATTTATTTCCACAGGAATAACTTGTTTCTATATAATTAGAAGAAACCTATCTTAAAGAATAAAGGCAAAATGATTAAAGCAACTACTTTCCAATATAGTTATATGAAAATATAATAAAAACTGAATTAAAAAGATGAAGATTGGATGGCTGTCTTAAATACAGATTGCCATGGAGATAATGGCTGTCTCACAGGCTCAGAGGCAGAGCTGTTGTGAAGCCGAGTTTTTTCCCAGTTTCTGTGGTGGTGTGATTGGCAGAGACGCAGGTGTCTTATCAGCTTGATGATACTGCCCCAGAGCGACTGATGGATATAATTATGATCTCTAAGTAGGAAAAGTACTCTAGAGATGATCTATTATGGAAAGATAAAATGCATATTTATGTCTTTACACGATATGACCTTGCTTTTGAATTTTAGATTTCTCAGATATGTTAAAATAAAATGGAGACCAGGCTTCAAAATCCCCCAAGCAACAAAACCATTTAAGCCATGTAAGCAAAACTAAATCTAGCTTATTTCATGAACATGAACAAAACTTAGGGTATTTCTTGTAAGTGTCTCTGACATTCATAAATAAAACTTAAGTTATCTTCCTAAAATGGTACAAGATAATCACTTTTAACCAACCCCTCCATCTGGAAACCCTTACTCTAAACACCAATCATTGTAAAGATTAGACAACTTGCTCATTTTCATTTTATAAGCCAGCCTGTAATGTCTTACCTCTGAAATTCATACCAATTTAGGCTCAAAGTCTCCCTGTTTGCCGAACATTTAGTTTCTGGCTGAATAAAATATTCATATCAAGTAAAGCTCTCTGAATTTTTCTTTGGACGGATATTTTCACTGGAAAACTCCAGCCTTAGTTGCGTTTGTTTCTTTGGCCTCGGGTCCCAGGCTTTGACTTTTTATTTTATTTTGTTAGAGTCTTTTTAGCTATTTAACTGTCAGACTCTCTCTTTTTAGATGTGCTGAAAACCTGCAGATGACTGACAGTAAGTAAACTGGATTGAGAAGAAGTGGGGATGTTTGCAGATCAAAAAAAGAGAAGAAAAACAACCTCCTATTTGGTGGAAAATTTCAGGGACTAAAGAAGTTATGACTCAGGAGTCTGTCCCGACAACAGTAACGTTTTCAAATACCGAATTCTCTAGTTTAAACTACAGAATATCATGTGTTATGTAATGATAAGATGGTCAGGGGAAGAAGTTTTTAAACATATTGCTAATAACCGTCTCTGAGGGAAGTAATTTTAAAAGATCCCCTAATATGACAAGTATATTTTTTAATGATTTTCTCACCCTGAATCCATAAAACATAAGCCATAGAATGTCATAATAAATATAGGCTGAGCTAAAATTTTATTTCCTAGGTGCACTGGGGTTTTATTTCCTAGGAAGTATTTTACATTAGCATCAAAGTCCCCAATACTCATGCTTCACTTATATCTATCCCTGTGGGGGATAAAAAGAATCTTTTAACTGATATGATAAAACATCACAGTATTGATGGTGTATAAGCAACAGAGACTTAAATGGTAAAATGCCCCTCGTTTGATACTGATAATTATTGAATTTTATATTTTCTACTTTTTAATCACAAAAAATGTAATGAGAACCTTTAATTAGGTAAAAAGTTAATAAAAGTTGGTTGCACATAGAGGATAGAGTCTCAAAATGCATCTTATTTTAATACTTTTATTTTTAAGAGTGTTAATAATAACTTCATAATCTCATAGCTAAATTCAATTCAGATGCTCACACTAGAGAGTGTTTTTAGAGTCACAAAACTGATGAAATTGTGTTTATTTTTTGATGGTGAACAATGCTTGCTCATAAATGGTAACTTTACTCTTTTAGAAATCTTCATCAATCCTTCAAATTTGACTCTTACAGGAAAGTAAATGAGTTATTTTTTCCTGTACTGAATCATTTGCTTCCTGTGGCTCACTACAAGTCAAAAGAGAACAAAACAAAATACACACCTTCTTGTACACAGAGCTCTATTAACAGTGTTGCTGTATATGAAGCAGTGACTTTGGGTGTGTGTGTGTGTGTCTTTGTGTGGGCTGGGGAGGGATTGTGTAGATCAAAAGGGCCACAGTTCTCATCACGTGTGTAAGAATCTTTGTGACATATATGAAGTTGGCAGAATTAATCTCTGTTGATATTTCTATGTACATTAGTGATACCAAAAAACTGGATTAAACAAAGTAAGTTTTAAAAAGAATTTATAAAACCCTTTAATGCTTCCTAAAAATTTCCAAGAAAGGTTTATATATTCTGCTTGGGAAATTTACTTGGCTATGGCATTTTTGTTTCTCAAAAATAAAGGTTGGAAAGTTTCCAAAAGCCTGGTTTTGGAAGCACTACCTACAACAAAGAACAATCTAAACTGTGAAACACTGAATAAAGGTGTTCGCAGATCCTGGCCCTATACATACTCAGAGGTGTACAGCTCTTTCCTGGCCAGCGGCCATCAGAGAGACCATCAGTTTACCCATGGAGAGGCATCGGCTGGGTTCAAGAAAGGTTCAGGAAAAGGAGTCAAGGTTTTGTTATGTCTTCTCTAACAGAATAGATGGCTTGCATATACTTAGAGGAAACATCTAAATGTAATGATTCTCCGTTATTTCCCTAAGGAGGTAAAGGCATTTACAAAAATTTCATTAAATGGTACACTGTCTGAAGACAGGCTCTGGGTCTTGCTCACCATGTTGTCTGTGCAGTATAATTAGTATGGGTTCTGGCCCACAGTAGAGACTGCACAATTGTTTTTGAATGAATAAATATACAGTTGACAGCAACATTAACATTCATGTAGAAAATAAGAACTTCAGATCTTTATCTTAGAAAGTGCTGACATGTATAACACATCAGCACAAATTCAGATGAGATTGGATAATCACCTATACGAATCCAGATATCTTTCACCAAGTTTGTGCCTGATTAGAGCACACACACATAGTGACAGCAATGAAATAACCCCACCCCCATATTTGCTTTATCATTTACTCCATTTTATACATACTTACAAAGTAAGTCAGTATTTCAAGCATGTAAGTTCAACCTTGTCACTCCATTGCTTAAAATACTCCGATGGCCTCTCCTTCATCAGAGTAAAATCTGGATTCTCACTCTGGCATACAGAAGTCAGACCCCTGCCTACGTCTTCCACCTCGCCTCTATGCCTTTCTACCACACCCCAGTTACAGAAAACTTCTTTAGGTTCTAGCCACATGCAAGTTCTCTATTAACAGTCTACTGCATGAAATGCTCTTCTTTTTGATCTCAACATGATTGGTCCATTCTTGCCATCCAGATCTGATTATTTGGAAGTGACCCACCATCACTCTGTAAAACGTTACGCAATTTGAATCTCAGCATAGAACTGTAAGTAATGGATAGTAAAATCTTTTCTATTATTTGTATTAAAAAGAAATTGATGTAATGGAAAAATATTAATTTCTATATATTGACCTTATATCCTGAGATCTTGCTCAATTTATTAATTCTAGCAGCTCTTTTGTATAATCTTTGGGATTTTCCTCATATGTAATTATGTTATCTGCAAATAAAGACAGTTTTACTTCTTCCTGTCCAATAAAAAAAGAACTTATTCTCATTTTTATCACTTATTTGATTTGTTGGTTTACTTGCTTACTGTCATTCTTCCTCATCACTGGAATATGAATTCAATGACATGTAGGACTTTGTCTCTGTTCTTTTTCTGGTTCACAAAATAGTGCCTCAAACATATTGGATACTTAAATAAATATTTTGAATGAACGAAAGGATGAACTAGATAAAAGGAGATTTGTGAGAGGCAAAGTAAAAATGAAGGAGTGTGCCAGGAAGTGTTTGATTGGGAAAAAACCCACCATGCACCAGAATAAATCATAATAGAATTAATAATTAGAATTAATAACGTTATGGCAAAAATCATAGTTTTGTGTTTCTTCTGTATTATAAACTTCATTGTTCTTTTTAATTTGAAAAGTTGAATGGAAAAATACATATAAACGATTCCTGATGTTAATTTGATTATAATAAACCAAACAATGAAATCACAAGAAAGTAGTTAAAAGGTCAAGTACTGAAAGAAAAGGATGAAAGATCTAAGAAAGACATTGAATTACAAGAGTGCATAGACGAGTTCTTTTAGTTGCCCCTATTATGTATGTAGCAGCATGTGAGTACATTTTTCTTTATTTCAAAGAGCACTGCAAAATAATTAATGGTAACAAGAAAAATAAGATGGTATGTGCAGACCAATAATGTCAATGGTGAGTTAGAATATACTAAAAATATTGTTGTATGACCTAACTGCATTTATTTGCAGTGTAGTAGATATCATCTGGAGTCCTTGATGTACGCCTTACTTCCCTGAGAAATGCCCCTTCACTGTTCAGGAATAGACTTCTGGACCCAAGTTTGTACTCTGGACTTCAGAGCCCAATTGGGTCAGATGCTCTCATTTCAGAGCTTGAAATTGGGATTCCCAGAAGTAATTATCCTATGCAGATGTGTACACAGGTTGCTCAGGAACAATAGATCATCTTTTACTGGGTGGACAGAAGGAAAAAGAAAGCTGATCTATTCAGAGAAAAATAAATAAATAAAGCAGTTGCACCCTGAGAGGCAGAAATGAGAAATTATGTGATTCAGGTAAAAAAAGAAAGTGTCTTTCTTTATAGCAGTTGTATAAAGGTTCTTTACATTTCATTGTGCATCTCGCTTTTCAAGTCTAAGAAAAAACTAAATGAATCTATCAATCATCTATCTATCATCATCTGCCTATGTATGTATGTATCATCTGTCTGTGTATATATCTATTTATACTTAAGCTGAAAGAGTTTATGTTCTTGTAAATGAAAGTGTGCTGGTTAACATACTGATATGTGCAAATTCTTAAGATAGGGATCACATTTTAGATTGTATTGGCTAATTCCTGTAATTATAAAGTATCCCTCCACCTTCATCAACTGGGAAATTTTGAAAACTTTAACCTAAACTCTATAGAGTCCAAGATTAATTTTAAATGGATGTAATTTTACAATAGATAAAGAGGTGAAAAATATAATTGATGAGTAAAATAACTTATGAATAAGATTTTAGAAATAATGGTAAGTAAGAATTATCTGGAGGATTGGCGAAATTAAAGACTGCCCTAAACTGGACCTAGGCCCAACCTGAAATTAAAAAAAAATTGCCTTCCAGACTCACATCCAGCTCATATATAATGTTAGAACAATAACATGGCTTTATCTGAATGGATAAGCCAGGAAGACATATTGTCTTTTTCATTCTGGCCACAGCAGAGTGCCAGCCAAGAATTAGATTTATTACAAGAGATTTGGAAAATTAGTATGTTTTTTCCATAGAAAAAGAATAAAAGAGCTGAATGAAATCATATTGATTGTACAGATTACAAAAAATGACCTTAAATTTGTTCTTTTTATTAATTACATTATGTTATTCTACATCCTGTTTGATATCTTTACCATAAAATTCATATAATTTGATAAAAACATGGACATTCCTACTTTCCTCCTACCTCTTTTCCACTCTTCTTCCTTCTCTCCTTCCCTCCATCCTTCCTTTATTATCTTCTTCCCATCTTTCTTCTAAGTTTTCATTTTTATTAAAATCATATATATGCAGTTAAACTATATTCACATGTAGCTTAAGGAATGAATAACTTAAAAGATTTTTTTTTTTTAAAAAGCATCAATTCAGAGATTCTCCATTCTCTTTCCCCTAATGCATTCTTTTGGAGCCCTTTCAGTTGATTCTTTGGATATTTATCTCCGTAACTCAATATAACCTGCTTGCAATATTACTTGTTGATTTTTCAGTTTCATACATTGATTTCCAACCATGAAGGATAAGGATTTAGCTTTTACCCCTCTTGTCTCTCCTCTCATCCTACACATTTCGCATTCCATCATCTTTTATAATTAAATTACAGCGTAATTTTAGTTAGAGTTCTTAATGTTTACATCATTATCATGATGTTATAAATTAAGTCTTATAGAAAAGTAGGATTACTTTTCTAAAACCTTCTGTTGTTGTTATAAGCTTATTTTTTCTCACATAGCTTTCCACGTACATTTTATTTTTCAACCTATAAAATCTTTGTCAATTATTTACATCTCCTCAAATTGATTTTGAAGAAACAGCTTCTAGAGTCCGCTGACGTGCGCCACAAGAGCTGGTCTGCTTTCACACAACTGTTATTTGGGCACTTCCTTTCACTCTCATCCTGAGACTTTCTTTTGACTTTATCCCCAGCTGACTCTCTTGTTCAGATAGTTCATGCTCCCTTTTTTTCCTTCTAGTTTAGGAGAAACACATCATCCTGTAGCTTTCTGCAAAAGTATGTGTGAAAGGGGAAATAGGTGAGAATTTGCAGATCTGAAAATGTCTTTATCTCATCCTTAAAGCTGACAGATAATTGTCATACAATTTTAAGTGGGAGACAATCATTCTTTAATGATCTTGTAGCTTCTAGTGCTGTTCTTGAGAAACTTGAGAGTATCTCCTAGTCCTTTGTGTGTGATCCAGTTTTTTTCCTCAATGAAAGCTTTCTTCAATATAAGTGTTCTTTTTTGTTCTTTGTCTTTGAAAATTTAAAATGTTGTACCTTGGAGTGTGTCTATTTCCATCCATTGTGTTGGGCATTTGATGGGCTTCTTAAATCTGGAAACTTTAGTTGTGGGAAATTCTTTTGAATTATTGTAATCATGATTTTTTTTCTCCATTTTTTCTTTCTTGAGTTCCTGATAACTGGGATTTTGGAAAACAGGACTATTCTTATGATTATCTTTTGTTCCCATTTCTTATGTTATTTTTAATTCCTGCTCTAGTTTCATGAGACATTTTATCACTTTTTAACCAAACCTTCCATTGAGTTTGCCATTTTAACTATCATTTTTTTCAATTTCTAGTATATCCTTTGTCTCCCCCCGCCCCGGGCATTTATTTTTTATGGCATCCTATTCTTTATTTATGCAATATCTTATCTTACTTCTTACTTGAAGATGTTAGAGATAGTTTTTACTTTTATGTTTTGAAATTTACTTCTAATTAGTCCTCTACTTTAAAAAGTATTATTTTACTATTTGTTTTGATCTCTTTCATGGTAGGGATGTTCTGTGGATTTCTGCAGTTCATAGTTGTCTGCTAATATTTAAAGGAGGATGAATGGACTCTCTGAGTGAGTGGATGAGAACTTCTCCACTATAAGCTTCACTGTTAGGGACCTGTTATCAGTGTTAGATGTGGATGTGTTATATTTCCAAAGATGATTCATCCTTCTTTTGTCTGCAGGGAAATGTCCTATCAGTGTTCTGGGAGCCCAGGAAGCAAGAAAACTGAAGTGCTCAGAATTCAATAGAGGTACATTTTTCTAGTATTTCTGTTTTTGATACATTTTCTTATGTTAAACTCTTCCTAGTGTCCACCAATCCAGAAATGTTCTATGGTAGCTTCTTTAGAAAAAAGATGGCCAGCTTACAATCAGAGTTGGGAGCAGTAGTTCAGTAGCATAGAATGCAGGAGATCTAGGGGCATCACTTTCAAATATCCTTTATTTCAGCCTCTATCTCTTTTATCACCACCTCGAAAGGTATTATAAGTCCTAGTTTTTGAGATTTTAAAGGATTCTGCAGGACATATCAGGTTGCTTCTTGGCTTTCCCAATTGCTAGTTTAGGATTTACTTTGTGGCATCCACAAATTCTTTTGCCACTGGTGAATCTGTTTCCAGCTTGCAAACATTTCTTCTTGTTTTATATGACTTTTCCAGCTTATGGCTAAAAAACTTCTTTTTAGAGTTTTTGTGAGAACTTTGAAGGATTAAGCAAAATTCGCTACCCATAGCCATCTGCCATATTTTCTTGCTTTCCTCACTTTTCATATTTAACCTTTTAAAATTTTTGTAAATTTTTTTATAAACAGAATATAGGTCTTAAGTTTTAACTCAATCTGATAGTCTCCAAGTTTTTTCTTGTAATTTCAGTGTAGTTACATACAATGTTATATTAGTTTTAGGTACAATACAGTGATTCAACAATTCCATACATAACCTGGTGCTCATCATGTTAAGTGCACTACCACCTCCCCTCTGGTAACCATCACTTTATTCTCCACAGTTAAGAGTCTATGTCTTGGTCTGACTCCCCACCCCGCTTTGTTTGTTTGTTTTTGTTTCTCCAATTCCACATATGACTGAAATCATATGGTATTTGGTTTTCTCTGGGTGATTTATTTCACTTAGCATTATTCTTTTTAGCTCCATCCAGGTTGTTGCAAATGGCAAGATTTTATTCTTTTTTATGACTGAGTAATTTTTCATTACTCATCCATCCATCTATCTATCATCTATCTATTTCTCTATCTATCATCTTCTTTATCTCTTCAATTATAGATGGACACTTGGGTTTCTTCCATAATTCAGCTATTATAAATAATGCTGCAATTGACATAGGAGTGACTATATCTTTTCAAATTAGTGGTTTGTATCCTTTGGGCAAATACCCAGTAGTGTGATTGTAGGATAGTTCTATTTTTTTATTTTTTTCTATTTCTAATTTTTGAGGAATCTCCATACTATTTTCCACAGTGACTGCACAAGTTTGCATTCCCATACAACAGTGCATGAGGGTTCCTTTTTCTTCACATCCTCACCCATACTTGTTGTTTCTTGTGGTTTTGATTTTAGCCATTCTGACAGTTGCGAGGTGATATTTCATTGTAGTTTTGATTTGCATTTCCCTGATGATAAGTGATGTTGAACATTTTTTCATGTGTCTGTTGGCCATCTGTGTGTCTTCTTTCTTAATGGAAATAATCATACCATTTATATTTAGTATAGTGACATAATTTTATCACATTCTATATTTGGTTCTTACTTTTCATTGCTCTATTTTCTCCCCCCTTCAGTGTTATTTGCTGATTTGAATATTTTACTGTCTATCCTACTTTCCTTTTGTTAATATTCACATTCTACCACACTTTAAGATTCCATTAGCTTCTGAATAACTTCCCTTTTTTTATTAAGCAGAATAAAACATTCGTTGTGAGGAAGTTAACTACTATTAAATCCTCAAAACAAAACTGATTCCTTCCTACTACACTTCCTCTTGTCTTCCTTCCTCCCTCTCTTTCCTCCTTCCATTTTATTCTCATCACACTAGCTATGACCTTCAATATTTCTTGTCTGAAATACAGTTTTCATACTAATCTCTTCGTAGTCATTTTTCCTTACTCTGATCTTTTCCACATATGCATACTAGAAAATCTAATCTTAACATTTGACTACCCACTTTAACATTTTGAATCACTCCTGATTACCTATTGAGTTACACAAATTGTCTTCAATCTTACATTTATAGTTAGCTATAGTTACACAAAAATTTACCTATTCACATCTTATCTTTTATTTCTCCATTCTTCATCCAAATAGGATCACTCATTCTACTCCCCACATGTCAAATGCTCTCCCAACTTCAACCCTCTATCCATGCTTACACAATCCCTAACTTATAAAGGCCAATTGGCTCTTGTTCTCCCAATGAACTCTTTCAATATTTTTTGTAACATAATTTGGATTTTAAGAAAATTTTTATGTTTTATAAGACAAAAACTCTTTTTTGTCTTATAATACATAAATGCTTATATTTGTATTTCTTGTCATATCTGAAACATTATGTATTTGTGTATTCCTTCTCCCTTTTATTTCTTTTGAGCCTCTGCATAGTGAAACATGTTGGAACTCTGTAAAATAGATAACCAGTGGACATTTGTGGACACAGAAAGGTATTCAGCAACAATTGGGAGAGAAGATTTTACATTAAATAATATTGGGTCATTCATTCCCTGGCTCCACAGAGCTGTGAAGATAAGCCTGAGGTTTGCATCTTTCTCTTCCTGTTCTCTCCTCCAATGAAGTTGAGAATTTTCTCCAAAAAAATTAATAACTATGTCAGAAAATTCAGAGAACATTATAATGCTATACAAGCAGTTATCTTCATGTGTTTATAGAGAAATCTCATTAAGTTTCATAAGACTGAAATCTGTGACATGATGGATCAGGGTTGGAAGAATTTTACCAAATTAACACTGTAAATGAGGTTTCAGTGTAAATCTTGTTCCCACTTAAAGCAGGTTTCAAGCACTTAAGAAACATCTCTAATTAGATAAATTATTGGATCCTAGATATCTGATAGGTTGTAAATGGAATCCAGAGGTCTCAGAGGGTATCCTTATGAACAAGTTACTCCACCCTTTTGTGCCTCAGTTTCCTCATCTATGAAATAGGGACAAGGAAATCTAACTCACAGCATTACTATTTGAATTAAATAAGAAAATACATACAGAAAGAGGAAGGGTAACATGGTTAAGAGCCCAGATTTGGCAATCAGAATTAGGTTAGAATATTTGATTTGCCAATAATAGTATGGTTATGAGCAAAAGTATACCATCTTTATGACCACTATTAGTTATTTTGAACACACAACATTTTGTACCTTATTCATAGCATCCATCAAATTTTAATTTCTTTTTATTTATTTGCACATTTATGTCTCTAACTAACTGTAATCCTTCCCTCCTAGAAGCTCCTCAGCACTTTGAGTGTTATTTGTTACATTAATTACATTCTAATTTCTTTTTAAGTTTTGACTGCATGCTTATTAATTTTCCTGAATGGTTATCTCAACAGTAAGCTTTTAAAAAAATCATCTTTTATTCAGTACTTAATAACAGTATCTTGCAAATAGCCATTGCCCAATGAAGATTAGATAAATCCAGTTGAATCCTGATTGAATAAAGTCAGCAAAGTGAGGTCTAGGTAGATGCATGCTGAAGATATGGCTTTGGGAGTCCAGAGTCTATTCTTCCTTCATATACTCTCCACCATTTAAAAAACATACTATAGGTATCTCTAAGTGTTTAAATAAATTTCCATACATCTTAAGTGGAAACAACAAAGATCATGTTATCATGTTAATGAATCATTGCACATGATAAAAAAAAAAAAAGTAACCAAACCCTTTTTATAACTGGGATTTCTGCCCCCCACCCTGTGTTTTTAAAAATTCTGTGTTGCATATACCTAATTCTATTATGTTAGGTAATTTTAGCAAGGCTTGAAACTTGAATAGTCCTGCTAACTTTTTTTCAGTAAATGTAGACTAAAAACATGAAGGATATTATAGTGCCTTTGGGGGGAAACATAGACCCACAGTAATGGCATGTCATTATGGAAGGAAAAGGTAACTTTGAAGAGGCATGTGAAATGTTTGCAACTACAATTCAGTGTCTTGGAAAGCAGTAATAATTGCCTACACACAGAAGGAAAGTTTCTTTGTTCTTTCAATGACATAGACATTGAGGAAAAAATTTCTTTTGCCATATGCATTTCATAGTACTGATGAAAAGAAAAGAAAGGTGAAGCTCATACAGCTTTATACATTTCAGGATATGGGTATGTTATCTGATAGTCATTAAATCTCAAAACTTCACTTCAGGGATCAAACAACCAGACACTTATGAAACAAAGTTGACAGAAAATACCCAAAGCAACCTCAAGAAGGTCATGCCTCAATAACCTACAAAAAACTAGTTTAAGTTTTTTGAGGTATTATACTGTTGCATCACACTTAGACCTGAAACTTACATTTTTTAAAAAGATTTTATTTATTTGATTGAGAGAAAGAGAGTACAAGTCGGGGGAAGAGAATAGGGAGAGGGATAAGCAGACTCTGCCCTGAGTGCAGACCCCGACACAGGGCTCCATCCCATGACCCCGAGGTCATGACCTGAGCTGAACACAAGAGTCAGTTTCAACTCTCAACAAGTGAGACACCAGGCACCTCTGAAACTTACATTTTTAAAAAGCATATGACAAAGTTCCAAATCAGTGATTCTTGCCAAAGCTGTGAAGGTATACTGCAAAAAAGTAATATTAGTTTATTGATCTGAAAATGTGGCTAAGAAAGAGGAAATCAATACTAACCACAATTCTTACTATTGGGGAAGAACCCTCCATGTTTGCAACTTTAGAAAGAATGATTGGATTCATGGAAATGAAAAGACATTTATTAGCGCAAGTAGATAATTGGGATGAATAGGGAAGGCTTTCCAAGACAGTATTCCCTGGGAACACATATGTGTTTCCATCCACAGTTCGTAAGTGGAGAGCTGTGCTGCCCATAAGATTAGAGGCTGCAGGGCACATAGGAATCTTTTCCAACTAATTGGATTATTGAAGGGGAATGATTTGGGCCCAATTCATGTCTATCTCTAAATACTTTTGTAATTTCTAATATCTTTTAAAAATGGTTTTTCTCCCAGCTTTGCTTTTTCTGGCATCTTATTTACAGCATGGAGAGAGAGAAAGACTTGCTAAGCCACTTATAAATGAATAAATCAGTGATTTCAATGTTATTAAGTAACACTGATTGAATGGGGCTTCTCTTAAATGGAGAATATCAGAAAAAATAGAATGTGTAAAGGCAAAAAAAGAATCTTATATCTGTGTTAAATGACATCCAGATGTTTGGGGGGGTGCTCATTCACCACAATTTTAACTGTCTGATAGAGAAAATTCAGTTTCCTCTTTTTTTTTTTAATTGAAGTATATTTTTAATTTAATTCCTCTTTTTTTTTAATGGATATACAATGTTACATTAGTTTCAAGTGTACAAAATAGTGATTCCACATGTCTATATATTATATTATGCTCACCACAAGCGTAGCTACCATCTGTCACCATACAATGCTGTTGCAATACCATTGACTATATTCCCTATGCCACGTGTTTTATTTCTGTGACTTATTCATTCTATAATGAGAAGCCTGTATCTCCCACTCCCCTTCACCCATTTTGCCATCTTACCCCTCTGGCAACTGTCAATTTGTTCTGTGTATCTACGGGTGTGTTCCTACTTTTGTTTGTGTCTTTCTTCTCTAGTAAATGTATTATCAAAGAAAACATTAGTGAATGGCTTCAGGGAAGTCACTAGGCCTTGTTACGAGGCAGTGGGACATGAGTGAAGAGAGAATAGATACTTTTTATGGAGGCAAATTTTGCCTTGATTCCTTTGACTTGTTGTTGTTGTTGTTGTTTTAAAGATTTTATTTATTTATTTGACAGATAGAGATCACAAGTAGGCAGAGAGGCAGGCAGAGAGAGAGAGAGGAGGAAGCAGGCTCCCCACCGAGCAGAGAGCCCAATGTGGAGCTCAATCCCAGGAGCCTGGGATCATGACCTGAGCCGAAGGCAGAGGTTTTAACCCACTGAGCCACCTAGGCACCCCATTGTTGTTGTTTTTAAGACTTGCTTTCCCTCACCATCAAATATATGCCATTTCCAATCCTTTACCTATCATATCACAGCAGAAAATGATAAAATTTCCCAGGTACTCAGCATTAATGAAGGCTACTGTCATCTCCAAGTGACCAGTCCTGGACACCAACTGTCCTAAGCTCCACATTTTCTGCCACAAGGGCTGTCGGAATCAACATCTCCTTGCATGAGTAACTCCTTCCAACCCCACCAGTGTGACAGGAATAGAGAAAGACGGCCTAACTCACTGAGAGAACATGTAAAGCGATGATGCAGAAGCCTTATAACAATGAGGAATTTCTATGTATTCTTTTACCATTCTGTTTATCCATTTATTTTTTTAAAAGATTTATTTATTTACAGGCGCCTGGTGGCTCAGTGGGTTAAGCCTCTGCCTTCAGCTCAGGTCATGACTCACGGTCCTGGGATCGAGCCCTGCTTCGGGCTCTCTGCTCAGCAGGGAGCCTGCTTCTCCCTCTCTCTCTGCCTGCCCTCTGCCTACTTGTGATCTCTCTCTGTCAAATAAATTTAAAAAAAAAAAGATTTATTTATTTATTTGAGAGAGAGCAAGTGAGAGAGAACACAAGTAGGGGGTAGGGGCAGAAGGAGAGGGAGAAGTGACCCCAGGATCATGACCTTAGCCGAAGGCAGATGTTTAGCCAACTGTACCACCCAGGTGCCCCATCCATTTATTATTTTATTTAGCCATTTGCCTGGCTCTATCCTCTGCGTATATGTCTTAACTGGAGATCTTTGGAGAAGTAGGGGCAGATGCAAGACCTGGTTCCAGATGGAAGGATGAATAATTTATCCTAGAGGTGCATATGGGAAAACTGATTCATCCCAACATTATAATAGCTGTAAAGGAGCAGCTATGTAAAGATGAAATCATTAATTTTTGTTATTTTGTATTTGCTTGATTGCCCATTTGTTGTTAAAAGATGCTGTCTTAGTATTTGGTTGATCTCCTGAAGGTCACATTCACCTTGGAGATTTTATTTCAATTTAGGCTACTGCGTATGTGTGTATGCATGTGTGTGTGTGTGTGTTTTGAGTATCTATTATGTTCTGGGTCTCCAGATAATGTCTGTGGGAAATAGTGGATGAATAATGCAGTCACCTTGATTTTAAGGTTCACTCTGTAGTAGTCTCATTAGCTGATTTCTTTCATTCTTGAGATGCTGTTATTACAAACAACCTTGTTTTTAAAGGTACACACGATTTTTTCTGTCTTTTAATCAAGTACAGAATCCATCCATACATACAAACTACACCGAAGCTGCCGTCTGCCACATAATTACAAACATACACACATGCGCACATGTGCACACACACACGCACACCTATCTGCCCACCTACCTACCAATTCTAAAGAACCCAACCCAGAAGCTAACTGTGTCTCAGGTTTTACAGTTGGCTCACTAAAAGAATAAGGAACATTTTATTTTCCCCTCCATTAAAAAGCCAAGAGCTTTAGGGTGCCTGAGTGGCTCAGTTGGTTAAACGTCTGCCTTTGGCTCAGACCATGATCTCCGGGCGCTGGGATCCAGCCCCACCTGGAGCCCTGCATGGGACTCCCTGCTCAGTGCAGGGCCTGCTTCTCCCTCTCCCTCTGCCCCTGCCCCCCTGAAGCTTATGCTCTCTCTCTCAAATAAATAAAATCTTAAAAAAAAAAAAAAATCCAAGATCTTTGAGACCTGGAGACCTAGATTACTCTTTACTTTGGCATAAATATTCAGAGGTCTTTTCATTGAAATACTAGAGTCTTGGACAGGAGAACAGCTCTTGTATAGGGGAAAAAATGGATTTTATGTCAGGCTGGCACATTCTCTGAAAATCTGTGTGTTGTTCAATGAAAAGGAACTTGTGAGGATCCAGGCCATCGAGAGATGTGCTACCTGCTTGTCCAAAAACTGGACTCCAAGAACCTCTGTTTGGGTTTCTTCGAGGAGCTGGGTATCATGATTTGAGGGCTGCTCTGAGCAAAGAATCATGAAACGAATATGTACCAAGTGGACAAATGGTTCAAGTTTTATGTCAAATATCAGCAACATTCTGAGGAAGGGTCAGGAGCCAGTAAAAAGGGGGTGATTAGTAAAGAGCAACAACTTGCACTTGGTTAAAACAAAGACGATTGAGTGATGGGTTAAGTAAGGAACATTTTTTTTTCGCCTGCCTGTAATTCAATGAGATCTGTTGTGCTCTGTCTCACGAGGCTTCTGTCCAAATTTCCAAATCTTTATGTAAGGCCAAAAGTAGATGTTACCTGTTGTGGGCAGAGGATGGTAGCAGAGAGCTCTTCTTACATTTAAAATTTGATCCATGTTCAGCTACAAATTCAAGCCCTTCATATCTAAGCTATTTCTAATGCATAAACTCCTTTTCCATAATCACATATTTTTAAAGTATTTATTTACTTAAAGTAATGAAGGCAAGAGATTCAAATGTCAGCCAGTGGTATTTGTATGGTTATATTAAAGGATCAGGAATAGTCTGATTTTGCTAAACTCTGAATAATTGTCTTATTTTTGGAAAACAGGTTATTTTAGATCTTGGGGTCTAGCTAAAAGGCCTACAAAAATAAATGTGAACATAAGGGGTTAAACAGTTTTGCAATGAAGAGTGTAAGTCAAACTGACCTGTTAGATATTGTATTTTCAGTCTTACTCAAGGGATTCATAACCATCACTAGACATGTAAGCATTACAGACTGGATTTATAGTATACACATTCTTGCCATACATCATAAAACTAATTGTAAAGAGCAGTGTCATAAATAGAATGAAGCTCATTGCTTTCACTCTGAGAACTTAATAGACAGAAAGAGCATCTTCAGTTTATAGAATCAGCTTAATTTGTGCAGGGTGATAAATTTAGGGGAGTAAGCAGGCCAGAAGTTAAAAAATACTACAGCCTTATTTTAGCAAGTAAAGCAAAATCTTTTTCTTGGTGTGTTGCCCCAGCCTTTTCTTCATGAAAGCATCAAGGGGACAACTATTATAGAAGAGAGGTTAAAATACATTCTTGAAAGTAGCAAGGGAGGTTAGTCTTTAATCAAAGAACAAAACACTAAAAGGTACATTATTATAAAAAGAAAAAGATCGTGTTTTACCTTTTCTAGTGACAGTGAAGAATTTTTGTGACTGTGAGTAGCCAAGGTGGTTGTTGTTGTCCCCCCCGCCCCTGCCCCGGGTTTATTAACAGCATGCTGTTGGGGGTCTTTACTTTGCCTGAACAAACACTGGCTCAGCAGGTGTGCTAATATCTGCGCCTCAGATATGTACCCTGTGGCTGAAAGAAATCTAAACAGGGTGTCTGAAAGGCTCTTCCATGGTCATCTCAGTAAGAACACACTGTTGCATTGATTAGAGCATGCCTAAGGAATGAACTTCTCATTTGCAATTTGGAAAGCATACATTCCCTCTGGAATATACCTTTTTTTTTTTTTTTTTAAATTTCTGTTCATGGTTGACCTCACCTTTTTTGTTTAACCAAACCCATTAATCAAACATATCCCAGAGGTGGCTAATGATCTTTTAGAATACTAATAGAAGCAGAAAGTCAAGGACGGTACAAATTGATCCACATCACCCACCTTATTAGGTTTACAATCCTGGCAGTACTTCCCTCATCTTTTGAGAATAGTAGCTATCCGGTTAGCAGGGGTCTGCTGCTTTAACAATAAGAATTTTATGTACCTGTCAATAAAATTGGCTCTGCATTTCCTAGAAAGTCGTATCATGCAAACTTTTCTGAATGTTATCATCAAATTTTCCTTTCTAACATTTGAAAATGTGTACATGCATCAAACTGCACAATACAACATACTTATATCACTGTGAGAAAATGCAATTTTCTGCAAGGACTCAATTATTAAAAATTCCTATCCTTCTTCCGTACTGAATTTTTTATGTAGAAATTATTAGTCAAAACACAGGAAAAGGGACAAAATATAAATGAATTGATTGGTGACTATTTGAATCGCTCTGATGGACCGTGGGCTTGGTTCAAGCTTTATAGCTGTGTGGTTGGAGCCTCGGCGTCTTCAAGTAGGTAAACATGAATATATTAGAATTTATAAGAGATTTGCTTTCTACAGAAGACTTTATTGAGAGCCTCAAACCTCTGTAATCACTCCTTTAAACACGAATATGGCAGAGGGGAAAGGGAGAAGGAGAGTTCTGGTAACGGAAGAAGTTTCAGTGGAGAGTTCATCTAGGTTTCTGTCCAATTCAAACCTATTCAGAGGGAAATACCAGGGGGAGAAATCATACATTCTTTGCAGTCAGAACAAAATTCCTTTAGAGAGAGTCCAGCTTAGTTGAGAATACACTCTGATAAATGCTACAGGGATAAATATATCTCAGGTGGGTCCTAGTTTTCTAGTAGAAGAAAGACGTTACCATGAAAAGTAAAACAGCAGAGGAAGGTAGAATGGGGCCGGGATGAAGCTCATCTCTGTGCGGGGCTTCACCATGTCATTTTCTGCACTATGTTTAAGTGTTCTAAAAATATTATGCTCCCAACCTCAAGTATGGCAAAATAATTATGAATTCTAAAAACATATTTTGTCAAAATATTAATCATAGGCTTTGCCTTTTCCCCCCTACATTTCTGTGATCTTATTAAAATAGAAATTAGATCATGTCTTAGACTTCCCTTCAAAACTCCCTCCCAGGTACTTTCCATGACACCTAGAATACAATCTCTTTTCGGATGATTTTCAAGGCCTGGTGGGACCTGGCCCTTACCTATCTTTCAAATCTATCTAATCACCCCTGCTTCCTGTGTTTTCACTTGCTTTTCTTGTGTCAAACCTTCTTTTTCTTATACT
The DNA here is from genome assembly GCF_002288905.1 of Enhydra lutris kenyoni. Classification (NCBI taxonomy): domain Eukaryota; kingdom Metazoa; phylum Chordata; class Mammalia; order Carnivora; family Mustelidae; genus Enhydra; species Enhydra lutris. The sequence continues at coordinate 78,503,850 of NW_019154087.1, forward strand.
CGTCACATATTTAGTATCTTCTCATTCTCCAAGTTTCTGCTTTATAAAGTTCTCCCATAACCAGTGCATCCAAAGCTGGCCCTCCTGTGATGCGACTTGAAATTATTTCATTTATTTTTCATTTTACTTGTCTTTCCCCCATATCCATGTCTGTTGCTTATCCTGGGAAGTAAGCCTTGTCTACATAGGGGCCTCATCTATATTTTAAGTTGACCTCAGTGTCTAGCATGTTACTTGGCACAGGTGGAAGGTGAATGAATGCTTGTTCAACAGCACAAAGGCTAAGCTTCGGGTAGCACTAAATGTGGTGCTGGAGCATCTTCAGTGACTGGAGGGGGGCAGAACAGTGTTGGATGGTGGGAAGCAAGGTGGTATCTGGGGTTCAGGGCCGTGGGACCTCCATTCCTTCCTCTAGAGAAGCTCTACTCTTTTTCATTGTACATATTGGGCATCCTTGTACTGTTTCAATTAAACAAAATATTCTGAAGCTTAAAAATGTTTGAAAGTAAAAAAAAAAATGTTTGAAAGTCACTGAAATAGATTAAAAACTCCCTTTTGCGTTTGATTAGGCCTTGGTAGCAACTATCACTTTATTATAAGTGTATCCTTAACTAAGGGAAAAACTGAAAAAGAACACTTAAATTTTAGGAACTTTTTTGTATCAGAAGCCTTCTGTATAAAATGAAAGACTCTTCTTGTTGCCCCAAGAGCATTGCAAGTCATTTCTCATAGCTAAAAAAATGAGGTAAAACCTTTTACAATTTTAATTTCAGTATAGTTAACATACAGTGAAATATCAGTTTCAGGTGTAGAATTTAGTGGATTCAGCAATTCCATACATTCCCCAGTGCTCATCACAGAAAATGCACTCCTTAATCCCAGTCACCTATTTCAGCATTACCCCCCCGCCACCACCCCCCCACCATCTCTATAGTTAGGCATCTGTTTCTTGGTCTCTCTGTCTCTTTTAACCAGGCTCTTCTGCAGGTAGGGATGATGATAGACCCAGCTTCACCTAATGTGCTTCAAGGATAAGTCTGCAGGAGGACTTCTGGGAAAACCTCCCCTTCTGACTTAACTGATGGCAACCCTTCCTCTTGCCTTTAATGTTAAGTTGATGCCCAGTGCCCTGGATTTGTTGTGCTCTAATACCATCCTCATACTTCTTACTTCCAGACTTAATGTATGTGATATAAATGCAATTTTTCTTAAATTCGTGTTAATCATATTCTCTGCATCCTTATACAAATACACAGGCACACACACATGCTCACACACAATCTCTTTTTCCCTGAAACACTGTAAATTCAGTATCATTTCCTCTTCTGTTGACTGATAAAGAAACTAAAGGTCAAAGGAGTTAAACATTTTGGTTAACCCAACCCCAACTTTCTTTCTCTCTCCTGTTATCTTAACCATCATTGGTGAGAGCCTCGTTTTGGCCAGGCACTTTACATACATTCTGGATAAGGTATACTTTCTACTTCTGTCTGTCTGTCTTTCTCACTTTGAAACCGATGATAAAACCAAAATGTTGGGAGATTGTGCCATTTTACCAAAATCTCTCTGTTGCTAAGAGATGCAGTGAAGATTTGAATTCCTGTTGGCCTGATGCTTGAAACTGTGCATGTTGCTTTTGATTTCACGTGCCTCAGAGATCAGCAGTCAAAACATACACACCGTTATGAACTATGTTTGCCTGCAGTGTTTGTGGGCAACCAGAAGCTCCGTCTCTGTCACATCTACACCTGGAAACCTCTTAGGGGGAATAAAAAGATAGTCAGAGACCTTCAAGAGATAAGACTAGAGGGATTAGAGAATAGGTACAAGAGGACATTGTTCATATTCCAACCAGTTCTTTAATTTTCCTTCTTATTTTTCTCCGGGTGATCACATACACTTCTTCTTCTTCTTTTTTTTTTTAAAGATTTTATTTATTTATTTGACAGACAGAAATCACAAGTAGGCAGAGAGGCAGGCAGAGAGAGAGGAGGAAGCAGGCTCCCCGATGAGCAGAGATCTCGAAGCGGGGCCCGATCCCAGGAGCCTGGGATCATGACCCGAGCCAAGGGCAGAGGCTTTAAGCAACTGAGCCACCCAGACGCCCCTCAGATACACTTCTAAGGGTTCAAATGTCATTTATAGGATGGTGTTTCTCAAGTTCAAATCTCTAGCCAGGAATTCTCTCTTTAGCTACACACCCATGCATTCCCAATGACTACTAGATATCTTCACCACTGCTTTCACAAACTCCATGTATGCAAACTTGAGTTCTACTTAAATTTCCTCCCTCACTGACACTTTCCAGAGGAATAAACAGCAGCAGCATCATGGTGTTGTCCACACTAATCCTCTTCTAATGCCTGATAATTACCAATTCTTCCAAAGGGTTCTGAAATTGGAGTCTCCTGTCCAATCAACAATATTGCCAATTAGTTCTGACCCTGGCGATCTGTCATCATTCCCGACTACTGGAATGGTCTCTGTTTTCTGCATCATGTGCTGCTCACCGTTTACCCTCTGTACTCTATTATTTTTCTGACATCTCCAAAATTAGCATTTCTTACTTTAAAAACTTATGTTGATTTCCTATCTTTCCTAGGACACTTTATATGTTCAAACTTCTATTATGTTTCACAAAGCTCTTTACAGCCTGGCCTTTCCTGTTATCATCCAAATCCTCTCTCGCCTTCACACTTATTTTCTACCCATACTAAATCTCATGCCTTAACCTGAACTGTTCTCTCCTTTCAAGCCCTGTGTCTTTGCACATGTTATTTCCTCTGGCAGGAAAGTCCTGCCTTCTTTTCTATCTGGAGACCTCCTAGAAGTCCTTAATATGATGCTCAAATTATTCCCTCCAAACTGTTCTGATTTCTTGCAGCACTTTGCTATCATTTGTTATGGCTTCTACTTCATTCCATTAAACATGCATGTATTTACCCATATGTCTCCCCATCTTCCTCATTAGTCTGATTCTTCTCCAAGGTAGTGTCTTTTTCTTCTTTGTTATTTACCCATACTGATTATTGTCCTGAGGAGTACAGGGAAGGTATTCAATAAAGGTTTAGGAGTATTGATGTGGGAATATTTGGGAGACAACATGTTTCAGGAGATACAAGAATTGAAAACCTTCTTAAAGGCATGAACTGGCCATAATTTTCCTATACCTTAATAGAACACTTTACAAATCTACGTTCCAGTTCACCATGTATGGAAACTGGAAAGGCAACTGCTGAAGTGGAACCCTCAGATATGGAGGCTACTGTCAGTGGCTTTGATATAGTCCATTTTGTCTATAAAATGCTTTTGTCTAATTTTCTCAAATTCATCCTTAATACTCCTTATTGTTTTGTTTTGTTTTTTAATTCCAATAGTTGTACTTTCACAGTTATAAAGTGTTTGATGTGCTTGGCTATCACTGAGCTTCCTAAAGAGAATGATTTGGAAACAAAGAGATGAAAGTGCGACTGCTCTGCGGTCACACTGGGAACCCTTCCAAAAGAGCAAAGCCTGCTTGCTTCTCAGAAATCACTGGTGAAGATTAAGGCATGAGGTCCACAGTGAAAATGCTATTTTAACTTTAAAAGATGTCAGCAACTAGAACTATTCAGTCACACGGGTACTGAAGATTTTAAGGACTCACAAATCCTACAGATGAGCAAAGATAAGAAGCCGTGAAGTTAGAGTGTGGAGAAGATGAGAAAAATCTTGACCAGGAAATGACCAAGAACTATATGTCAGGAAAATTGTTTTTCTTTTCAAAGGTTAAAGTATACGCAGCTGGTATATAATCATATTTTAATGTTTTATCTCTACATTTAAAATCTAGATATTACCACGCAATAAAGAAACTTTTTGAGATTCAGAGGCCCTAGGAATCAACAGTTTATACAGAATATAATTTGTCTTTATGCATCTTTGGCAAATGTCCATCCATCATCTTCTGTTTAAATGTTTCTGAAATTAGAGTTTGTTCCATTAGCCTACCCAAGTCTATCTCCTTTTGGGGCAACTCTAATTAACATTTATTATTTAAATATGAAGCCTAAATATCCCTCTTTGATATGTCCACAACTTTTTTTCAAGTTCATTTTGTTATATTTGTATGTATGCTTAATATACATACATAGATATATTTATTTAAGCAATTTAAAGTTGGTCTGCTCCTTTTCTTATAGCCCTTAGAATTTTGAAAGGATTTATCTCATCTCCCATTAATCTTCTCTCTCTAGTTTATATACCTTTCATCCCACAGCAGCATGAAGAATGATAAAAATCGTATTATGGTCATCTTCCTTGACATAGCATGATATTACTAATTCACTACTCAGCAGGGAAAGAATTTTGCTTTTATTTATAGTACTAATGAAGCACTTATCCTGACCATCCATAAAATCTCCTTATTACTTCAAAAAATGGCATGTATTTATAAGATTTTATAAGAAAGTATGAGATACTTTCTGTGACTGTAGAATAGAGAAAAACTAGTTGGTGTAAAATAGTAAAATCTTGCCTTCATTCATGGTCCTTGTGTGTTCTAACAGGCAATCTAAATCATTATAGTGCATGCTAATTCGAGAAGTGAATGAGTAATGCCACCAAGATTAACATGTTCGGTGTAGAATCAAGCATTGATATATAGAAGTCAGATAAATGTTAAAAAATATATTTTCACAGTAAAATGACAAAGAAGGAAATGTTCAATATGACTGACTCGTGCAGAGCAAGACAAAATCATAAATGCCATCAGGTTTTGTGGGTTTTTTTTTAATATTATGATTTAATTAAGACTTCTTTTTTGGTTCTTGAAGTGAAATTTCCCTTCTGGTATTTTTAAAAAAGATTTTATTTATTTATTTGAGATAGAGAGTGATAGGAAGAGAGACAGAGAGAGAGAAAGAGAGAGAGAGAGTGCATGAGTGGGGTGGAGTGGTAAAGGAAGAGGGAGAAGCAGGCTCCTGCTGAGCAGGGAACCCAAAGGGGGCTCAATCCCAGGATCCTGAGATCATGACCTGAGCAGAAGGCAGATGCTTAACTGACTGAGTCATCTAGGCGCCCCCACTCCTGATATTTTTAAAGTTGTTTTTTTATTGATTATTGGTTATTTTTCAAAGCTCTTAACAATGGCAATTGTTAAGAAAAGGATAGATTTTAATAGGGGAAAATTACAGGTTTAGGCAAATGCACTCTGTTAACATGCTTAGTATGATAGCCCACCTCTGGGAAGGCATGGCTTTAAATGTGATGTGCTGCTACTGTTTGCTGGTTTAATATGCAATATTGACTTATAAAAGTTAATAAATTTTGTTTACTTTTTTTAACAAGAACCCATAATATATGTATTTACATATGTGCGTACTATATATGTGTGTAATTTTAAGTCAACTTTATTATAATTTACATAACAATTAAGTATTACTCATTATATTTTATTTTATTTTTAATTTAAGTTTTAGTTAACATACAGTGCAATATTGGTTTCTGGTGTAGAACTCAGTGGTTCGGGGCACCTGGGTGGCTCAGTGGGTTAAAGCCTCTGCCTTCGGCTCAGGTCATGATCTCAGGGTCATAGGATTGAGACCCGAATCGGGATCTCTGCTCAGCAGGGAGCCTACTTCTTCCCTCTCTCTCTGCCTGCCTCTCTGCCTACTTGTGATCTCTGTCTGTCAAATAAATAAATAAAATCTTAAAAAAAAAACAAAAACAACTCAGTGGTTCATCACCTACATAAATCATTCAGTGCTCATCACAACAAGTACCCTCCTTAATGCCCATCACCCATCTAGCCCATCCCCCCAACCTTCCTCCATTAACCCTCAGTTTGTTCTCTATTATTAAGACTCTCTTATGGCTTCTTTCCCTCCCCTCCCCTTTTTTTCTTTTGTCCCTTACCATATGTTCATCTGTTTTCTTTCTTAAATTCCACATATGAGTGAGATCATATGGTATTTTTTTTTCTCTAACTGGTATCACTTAGCATAATACACTCTAGCTCCATCCATGTCATTGCAAATGAAAAGATTTCATTCTTTTTGATGGCTGAATAACATTCTGTTATACACCTTCCCTCCAACCCCCTCCACACACCTTCTTTATCCACTCATCAGTCAATGGACATTTGGGCTCTCTTCATAGTTTGGCTATTGTTGATAATGCTGCTATAAACATTGGGGTGCATGTGCCCCTTTGAATCTATATTTTTGTATCCTTTGGGTAAGTCGAGCAATTGCTGGAACATGGGGTAGTTCTATTTTTAACTTTTTGATGAACCGCCATACTGTTCTCCAGAGTGGCTGTACCAGTTTGCATTCCCACCAACAGTGCAAAAAGTGCCATTTTCTCTGCATTCTCACCAACCCCTGTTGTTTCTTATGCTGTTAATTTTAGCTGTTCTGAGAGGTGTGAGGTGGTATCTCACTTGTTACTCATTTTATTTATTTTTTAAAATTTATTTTCATTTATTTATTTTTATTTTTTACTTTTTTTTAGAGAGGGAGACAGAGAGGGGAGAGAGGCAGAGGGAGAGGGAGGGAAAGATTTTTAAGCAGGCTCCACACTCAGTGTGGAGTCCCATGCTGGGCTTGATCTCGCAACCTGAGATCATGATCTAAGCTGAAATCAAGAGCTGGACACTTAACCGACTGAGCCACCCAGGCACTCCATGTTACTCATTTTAAATGTAAATTTGTATAAAGTGAAGGTTATAAAACACTTTCATCAGTCTGAAAAGATCCCTTGTGCTTTTTGCAATCAACACTCTTGGTCCTTGATTCAACACTCATCATCCCTAGCAACCACTGATCTACTTTCTGACACTATATGTTAGGTTTGTCTATTTAGAATTTCATATAAATGTTATGAAACAATATGTATGATTTTTTGCTCAACATAATGGCGTAGTATTTTTGATAGTCATCACATTGTCCCATGGATCAGCAGTCTGTTCTTTTTTATTACTGAGTAGTATTCCATTGTATGACTATACCATGACCTGTTTATTTTTTCATGTATTGATGGACATTTGGATTGTTCCATTTTGGTATTATTATGAACTAAATGATAATAAACCTTTGTATATAAGTATTTGTGTCTACAAGTTTCATATCTCTTGAGCAAATATGTATAAGTTCAGTTGCTGTATCACACAATAATCATATACTTAACTTCCAAAAAATTGCCAAGCTTTTTCCCAAAGTGGTTGCAAAATTTTATTTTTCCATGTACAATGTCTGAGAGTTCCAGCTGCTCTACGTCCTTGCCAACACTGGCTATTGTTAGTCTCTCACTCTCTCTCTCTCTCTGTCTCTGTCTCTTTTTCTTTCTTTCTTTCTTTTTTTTTTTAATTGAAGTATAGTTGACAGACAAGGTTAAATTAGTTTCAGGAGGACAACATGGTGATTGGGCAATTCTGTGTGTCACATTATGCTCACCACAAGTGTAGCTACCATCTGTCACCATACATCACTATTACAATACCATTGACTATATTCCCTACACTGTACATTTTATCCCCATGACAAATTCATTCTATAACTGGAAGTTTGTATCTCCCACACTCCTTTATGGATTTTTATCCAAACTTCCATAACTCCCCCCAACATCTTTCTAAATTTAGCCATTCAAATGGATGAGTAGTGACCTCTCACTGTGATTTTAATTTCATTTCCTCAGTCACTAATGAGGGGAGGCATATTTTCATATGCTTTTTGGTCATTGGTGTGTCTTCTTTTGTAAAACATCTGATCAAATCTTTTGTCCATTACTTTAGTGAATTAGTGAATTATTTTTTCTTAGTGATTGTAAGAAATCTTTATATATGAATACAAGAACTTAGACATATATACATGTTACAAGTATTTTCTGCCAGTATGTGCTTTCTTCTGTTAAGATAGTTTCTTTTGAATATTAGATCTTTCAAACTTTTAAAAACTGAGATATAATGTATATACTATGAAATACAGATCACAAGTGACTAGCTTGATCAATTTTGACAATTGTATGTATTAGTATAACTGCCAATCTTACCAAGATATAGAATACTTACATAGTATAGAGCACCCAGAGTGCTCTATACTGCAGTATAGTTTAGTGAAGAAATCCCCAAAAAAGGGGAAATGAAAATAGTTGTGCAGAAGGGCCTTTTCTATGAGATTGAGGTCCCAGAAGAGATGGGGAGTACTGGGACCTACAATATAATTAGAAGACTTCCCAGAAAAGCAGAGAAAATGATCTTCTTTTGAGTCTGAAAGGAAATGACTATTCACTTATTTTTCTTTTATATTTATTTAATGCCTAACTGTGCCAAGCATGTGTTAAGTGCTTGGATTTCAGTGGGGAGTGGGTCAAACTGTCCTCTGCTCTTGTGGTGTTTCCATAATAGCTGTGGAGATAAACACTCTAAACCTGCCCTTTCCAGAAAATCCTCAACACCCCCAACTACAAAGGCAAACTGATCTGTTTCTGTCACTATAAATTAGCTGTGACTATTGCAGAATTTCATATGTAAAGAATCATTCAGTTTTAATTCAGAAGTCAATTTTGTGTTTGACTTCTTTTGTTTGACATAATGTTTTTGAGATTCCTTCATATTGCAGCATGTACCTGTAGTTCATTCTTTTTATTGCTATTTAGTAGTCCATTGTATGGATATATAATAATTTGTTTATCCAATTAAAAGTTCATGAACATTCAGTTTGTTTCAAAGTTTTAGCAATTAAATATAGAGCTTCTGTGAACATTAATGTGTAAGTCTTCTTGTGGACATACATTTTCATTTCTTGGGTAGAATTCTTTGATCATGAGGCATATGTAAGTTTACTGTAAAAAATTTATTTTGAAATTATTTTAGATCCACATAACAAGTTGCTAAATAGTACAGAAAACTCCAGTGTACTCTTCATCCAGCTTCCATCAATGATAATATCTTATATAACCATAGAACAATGATCAAAATCAAGAAGTTGACATTGGCATAAAATTATTAACTAAAATACTGAGCTTATTTTCATTACAACAAGGAAATATTCATTTTCCTAATGTCTAGGAATGTTGAGTACTTTTTCATGTTTCTGAATGATTTGCAATCCATACATCCTCTTTGATGAAATTTCTGTTTAAGACCTTTGCCCATTCTCTAGTTGGATTGTTTGCTTTCTCACAATTTAGTTGAAAAAATTCTTTACATATTCTGGATACAAATTCCTTATTGGATATGAGATTTGCAAATATTCCAGTCAGTTGCTTATTTTTAGTCACTTATTGTATTCCTTAGAGTATTTCTTTAAAAAAATGTATTAAGTGAGACATCATTTTCTTTTATGGACTGTGATTTTGGTATCATGTCTAAAAACTCTTCACTTAACAGTGGGTCATAAAGATTTTATCCTACATTTTCTTCTAAAATGTTAGTATTTTACATGTTATATTTGCATCTATGATTTATTTTGAGTTAAATTTTGTTTAAGGTGTAGGATTTAGGTCAAGGATCTAAGGTTTTGGGTGTGTGCAATGTGGGTGCATAGGAATGTCCAATTATTCCAACATCATTTATTGAAAATATTATTTTTTCCATTAAATTGCTTTTGCATCTTTCTCAAAAATCATTTGTCCCTCCTTGTGTGGGTCTATTTATGGACTTTATTTTGTTCCACTATTCTATGTTTCTATCCCTAAACCAATACCACACCTGTTGTGATTACTGTAGCTGTCATAAAATTGGGTAGCATGATTTCTCCAACTATATTCGTTGTCAGAATTAATTTTAGCTATTCTAATTCCTTTACCTTTCCATATTAATTTTGAAATTAGCTGTCTATATCTACAGCGTATCTTGTTGACATTTTTCTAGAAATTACCTTAAAACTATAAATTAATTAGGAGAGAATTGACATATTTACCAAGCAGACATGAACATAAGATGTCTATTTAGGACTTTCATTTCTTTTATCAACATTTTTTAGTTTTCAACATCCAGATTTTGTCCAGTATTTATACTTGTTTTCCTTTTTTGTAGAGTCATTGCAGATGGTATGGTGTTTTAAATTTCTATTTCTTATAGTTCATTGTTATTCTAAAGAAATATGATTAATTTTTTGGCTTATGTTGACTTTCTATCTAATGACCTGCAACCTTGCCAAACTCAATCATTACTTTGGGAAATTTTTTAAATTTCTTGAGATTGTATTTTTTTACCTGGAAAATCATGTTATCTACAAATAGGGAGACTTTGCTTTGCTTTTCAAATCTATATGCCTTTTATTCCTTTTTTCTTCTCTTAATTCACCCAAAAGGCCCACTATTATTAAGTTGAGTAGTAAGAAGACATTGTTTTTCACTTTTAAGTATGTGTTTGGTATAGGTTTTCTTTGTAGATATTGTGTATCAGGATATGAACATTCTCTTCTAATTACTCTTACTGAAAGGTTTTTTTGTTTTTTGTTTTTAATTTTACATTGTTGTTGGATTTTATCAAACGATTTTTCTGCATCAATTTGTATAATTTTTTTTCTTAAGACTGTTATATCATAGGTTGCATTGAACAATTTTTTAATATTGAACCATCCTTGCATTTTTGTAATAAATTCCACTTGTCCATGGTGACTGATGAAGATTTTTACACCTTTGTTTATGAGAGATATTGGTCTATAGCTTTCTTTTTTGTCATTTTTACCTGAAGTTTTTAAATTTTGATGCCCAATTCATTAATTTTTTATGAAACAAAATTTTTTTCTTTTTGTGCTATCTTAGAAGTCTGTGTAATTTTTATTTTCTGTCTAGAATATTTTTATCTTTCTTAAATTCATGAATATTTTATCCTGTTTTCCCTTCAAAAAAGTTATAGTTTATGCTTTTAAATTTGTTTCCACAATATTTTTCGTGTTAATATTTTCTGCATTATGTGAAATTAAGGTTTAGATTCACACTCTTTTATACAAATAACATTTTTTACAAGAATTATTTGTTGAAAGACAATCCTTTCTCCATTGAATTATTTGGATACATTTGTTAAGAGTCTATTATGTACATCTGAGTCCATTTTTGGACTCTTTATTCTGTTTCATTTATCTACCTGTTTATCCCTATAACAATATTATAGGATCTTAATTACTGTAGCTTTATAAAAAACTATTAATTGAGATAGAGTACATCTTCTTTTTTCTTCTGTTTCAAAAATTTGTGCCTATTCAAGTGCCTGTTCTAGACACTTGAGATTTACATATAAAATTCAAAATCAGCTTGTCGATTTCTACAAAAAGGATGTTAGAATTTTAATTTGGATTGCATTTGAACTATAGATAAATTGAGAAAGAACTGGTATTTTAACATTATTGAATTTTTTTGTTGTTCATTAACATGATGTATCTCTTCAAATTCACATTGATAAATTTTTCTATTCTAGTGGGTTAAATAGCTAGTTTCCCTTAGGATTTTATTTGAATATTATCATATTGTCTACAAATAAAGACAGTTTCATTTTTTTCAAGCAAGTATAGTATTTTTTTCTTTTCTTTATATCATCACATTCCTTATAACATTACATTGTTGAATAGAGGTGTATAGAGGGGACATCCCTGATCTTTTCCTACTCTTAGAAAACTGTATGTCTCTCAACAATAAGTATGTTAACTGTAGGTTTCAATAGATTCCCTTTAACAGTTATAGTAATTTTCTTTTTATTCCAACAGTTTTTAATTTTTAATCATTAATTGATGTTGAATTTTTCAAGTGCCTCCTTTGTGCTTAATAAGGGCAACAAATGGGTTTTTCATTTCTTTAAAATTAGCATGCTAAATTACACTGACTGATTTTTGAATAGTAATTTATCTATCTATTCTTTAGATAAACCCCATCATGGTCATGATGTATCTCGTTTTAATATACCAGGGGATTCAATTTGATAATATGTTGTTATGGCTATCTGTGTCAGTATTCATAAGGGAAATTGATGTGTTGTTTACTTTTTTTTATAATGTTTTTGCCTAGTTTTGAGATCAAGGATAAAGCTGGCTTTGTGAAATCAGCGGGAAACAGTAACATATATAATAACAATAACAAAGGAAGGGGAGGAGAAAGTCAAAATCTACTGTTGCAAGGACCTTACGTTATATGTAAACTGATACAACAAACTACAGATACATATAGAAACTCTAAAATAACCATTATAAAAATAAACAAAATGGAAGAATTCATAAGCCCTGAGAGAAAACAGAATATGAAAATATTCAGTTAATCCAAATGAAGCAAAGGAATAAAGAAAAGATGGATCAAACAGAAGAGGTATCGGGAGGATAGATTTAAATCCAATCAGAATGAAATTTATATTAAGTGTAAGTTATTCAAACATTCCAATTAAAAAGTGAGATTATCTGATTGGACACAAAAAGGAAGACACCATATGTTGTCTTCAAGAAATGCGCTATAAATGTAAGACAAAGATGGGTTAAAAGTAAAACATGCAAAAAGATAGAACATGCAAACAAATCCTAAGAAAGCCAGAGTGGCTATATTAGTATCAGATATGGTGGACCCTAGAACAAGAAATATTAGCAGAGATAAAGATGGATATCTCATAATGATAAAAGATCAATTCATTAAGAAGATGTAACAACTCTACATGTGTATGTACATAATGAAGCTTTGATTTGCATGAAGAAAAAATGTGGCAGAAGCAAAAGAAAAAGCAGGCAAATCCACAATTATAACTGAAGATGCTGTCTTTTTCTGTTGATGAATAATACAAAAATAAGGGGAAAAAGTTGATGAAAATATGGAAGATTTGCATAACACTAGCAGCCAATGTGAACCTGTCATTTAGAACATTACACTACACAAAAGCACAACGTATTTTCTTTTCAAATGTAAATAGAACACTCACCAAGCAACACCATATGAATATAAAACCCCTTACCACATATATTTCCACTTTCCCTCCCCTTTCTTTGTGCCATTGCTATACATTCTACTGCTATGTGTGCTCTAAATTCTATACACTGGTGTTAATATTTTTAATATTCAGTTCTTCTGCAGATATTAAAAATGAGAATATACTTATGCACATATTTATTATTCTCAGTTTTCATTTATTTATGTAGATCTGAGTTTCTATGTGGTGTCTTTTTCTCCCATCCTAAGGAATTTCCATTAACACTTCTTGTGAAAGTATGTTAGTAATGCTCTTTATTGGTCTGATAATATTTTCACTCTGCGTTTATGTTTGAAACATATTTTCACTGGATATAAAAGTCTAGTGTGCTTCCCCCCACCTTTATGTTGGAGATTTCATTCTAATGTCTTTAAGATTGCCTTGTTTCTGAGGCAAAATCTTCTATCACTCTTACCAGGTATACCCAACCCTGAGGCTGATTAAAAACTCTTTATCATCAATTCGGTTATTAAGTTCCTTGATGTAATTTTCTTTGTGTTTTTTGTATTTGGAGTATCTTTGCTACAAGTAGCAAAATGGTATAATAGTTCTCATTAAATTTGGTAAAATCAGTAATTATTTCTTTAAATATTTCTCTTACAAATCCTAACCCCATTTTTGGGAGACTCCATGATAAACATTTGACTGCTTGATATTGTCTCCATAGTCACTGAACTTAATGCTGTTCTTTCAGGTTTTTTTTCCTCTGAGTTTCAGATTAGATAGCTTTTATTGCTATGTTCTCAAGTACACTGACCTTTCAAGCTGCACTGTCTAATCTAGTATTAAATCTATCTTGTGAATGTTTCATTTCAAATATTTAATGCTTCAGTGCTAGGCTTTCAATCTGACTTTTAAAATACATATATTGTTTCTATCTTCATCATGTTTTCTTTAAATCCTTTAGCATATTTTTAAAAGCTTAAAGTTCTTTTGTGTCAGTTCCATCTTTCAATCATTTCTGGTTTTAGTCCTATTAACTAATTCCCCCCCCCCCCGGTTATGGATCACATTTTCTTGCCTTTTTACATTTGTAAAGCTTTTTTTAAATGGATGCTAGATATTTTGTATTTTATGTTGTCAATGTCTGGACTTGTGTTGTCTTCCTTTTCAGAGTAGCAATTTTTGTTTTGGCAAATATTTAAGTTACTGGAGTATCATCCCAACCTTCTCAATGCTGTTTATTTGTTTGCTTGATTTTTGTTTGTTTGTTCTTTTGTTTTTTTAAAGACAGACAGGGGAGAGTGACAGAGGAGGAGAGAGCTGCATAGGGTTTGATCCCACCAACCTGAGATCACAACTGGAGCCAAAATCAAAAGCCGGATTATTAAGTGACTGAGCCACCCAGAAGCCCCTCAATGCTGACTTTAAAGCTTCGTTAGATCTGTCTTAGAGTAGCCTTTACTCTGGAGTTTGACACTTCTAGGATCTCTACTGAATGCCTGCATTTTTAAAAATTATTTTTATTAATATATAATGTATTATTAGCCCCAGGGGTACAGGTCTGTGAATCATCAGGCTAACACAGTTCACAGCATTCACCATAGCACATACCCTCCCCAGTGTCCACAACCCAGCTATCCTATCCCTACCACCTCACCCCGCAGCAACCCTCAGTTCGTTTTGTGAGAGTAAGAATCTCTTATGGTTTGTCTCCCTCCGGATCCCATCTTGTTTCATTTTTTCCTTCCCTATGTCCTAACCCCCACTGCCCTGCCTCTCAAATTCCTCCTGTCAGAGAGATCATATGATAATTGTCTTTCTCTGGTTGACTTATTTTGCTCAGCACGATAGCCTCTAATTCCATCCACGTTGAACGCCTGCATTTTTAATGAAGGCCCTCCACTTCAGTTGGACAAACCCCAATGTCTCTCATTCCTCTGTAGTCTTGGCAATTGTTCAGCCTACTGTCTCCAGTAGTTGCTCCTCCCCTAGAATTATGTAGCTTTACTACATGTGTATCAGTTTAGTATTTGGCAAAATACTCACAGGGACACCTATGCAGATTTTGGAGCCTTTGTATGCACAGTTCAGTTTTCTTCCTCTCTAGTATTCTACTCCAGATATTAGTCACCTTGATTTCCTCTAACTCTGACCTATTTCTTCAATTTAGCAAGTGTTCTGTGCTGTGTTTGGGTCTCCCTTTCCTTTACCATGGTTCTAAACGTGCTTCTTGGCAAATGTGTAGAAGACAAAGACAGTAGTAGAACTTGCATCATTTTTCCCCTTTCTCAAGGATCACAGCTCTATGTTGCCTGTTTTCCAATTGTTGAAAACATCTATTACATATATTTTGGGCAATTCTCTAGTTTTTGTTTTTAAATACCAGGGAGACAAATCTAGTACTAGTTATTCTATCATGGCTACAAACCCTATGCATTTCAATATAAAAATTATGACCAATTTACTGTTTCCTATCATACATCATTTTAAACTGAAAACACTGGTCAAATTAAAACAACAAACAAACAATCAAAAACACTGCTAGAGGAAGAAAAATACCATATGATTTCACTCATATGTGGAATTTAAGAAACAAAACAATGAACATAGGATAAGGGAAAGAAAAATAAGATAAAAACAAGAGAGGAAGACAGGCAGACTATAAGAGATTCTTAACTATAGAGAACAAACTGAGTGTTGCTGGGGGGAGGCAGATGGGAGGATGGGGTAACTGGGTGATGGGCACTAAACAGGGCATGTGTTGTGATGAGCACTGGCTGTTACATGTAAGTGATGATGAATCACTAAATTCTACTCCTTACAGTATATGTTAATTAACTTGGATTTAAATAAAATCTTGGGAGAAACAAAAAACAAACCAACCACAAAAACCTCCGCTATGTAATAATAACAGGGCAAGAAATTAGAAGTTCACTTGCTGACCTTTTAAAAAAAATTAGGGCCTATTTTTCAGAGTAGTTTTAGACTAACAACATAATTAAGAGGAAAGTAGACAGATTTTCTGCATACCCTATGCCCCTGAACATGTATAACCTCCTCCACTATCTACATCCCCCCACTAAAGTGCTACATTTCTTGCAAGTGATGAACCCACATCAGCCCACCATAGTCACCCAAAGTCCAAAGTTTACATTAGGGTTCACTTTTGTGTTATACATTCTATGGATTTCGATAAGTATATAATGATGTGCAGTCATTATTATACTATCATATACATAGTATTTTCACTGACCTAAAAATTCTCTGTGCTTTAACTACTCACCCCTCTTCCCACCTCTGGCAATCACTGATCTTTTCATTGTCTCCATAGTTTTGCTTCTTCTAGGATGTCGTAGTTGGAATCATACACTATATCATTTTTTCAGATTGGCTTCTTTCATTTAGTAATATGCATTTAAGATTCTTCCATGTTTTTTCATGGCTTGTTAGCTCATTTCTTTTAAGTGTTAAATAATAGTCCATGGTCTCAATCTACCACAGTTTATCTGTTCACCTACTGGAGAACATCCTGGCTGCTTGAAGTTTGGCACTTATGAATAAAGTTGCTATAAACATCCATGCGTAGGCTTTTGTGTCAACATAAGTTTTCAATTCTTTGAGTAAATACCAAGGAGTAGGATTGCTGTATTGTTTGATAGGAGTTTGCTTAGTTTTCCAAAAAACAACCAAACTATCTTACAAAGTAGCTGTACCATTTCGCATTGCCACAATCAATAAATGAGAATTCCTATTGCTCTACACTCTTGTCAGCATTTGGTGTTGTCAGTGAACCAGATATTAGCTATTCTAATAGGTGTATAGTGACATCTCAATATCATTTTAACTTGTATTTCCCTGATGACATATGATACACGGCATCTTTTCATATGCTTGCTTGCTGTCTGTATATCTTCTTTGGTAAGGTGTCTGTTAAGGGCACTGACCCATTTTTAATTTAGGTGGTTTACCTATTGTTGAGTTTAAGAGTTTTTTGTATGTTTTGGATCACGGTCCCTTATCAGATGTGTCTTTTTTCCTGTTGACTGTTTTGTTTTGTTTTCAAAATTTGCCTTGTATCAAAACATTATTTTAATGGAAAATTCTTTCAGAAAAAGAAAAAAAACAGTGATCTCTTTTTAGAGACACATTACACAGTTTAATCAGCTGTTAAGCTGTGTGAGGGTGAACATATTATATTATAAGCAATGTGACTAATTTGAGAAGTAACATTTTCTAGCTTAGTGATGTCATGGATCAAATGTAGCATATCAGCACTTCTGAGACTAGCTAAGTTAATGGTCCTCCTGTGGGTACAACATTTACCTATCAGATGGTAGAGTTATAACAAATTTTAGTTGAGAGAAATAATGAAAATCGGAAGGATTTTTTTCCTTTCTCAAGAAGCTATTACCATGTCTTCAAAAATGTTTAAGAGCCAACATCTAATTGGATTAATATGTAGATTAATAAGAATAACTTGTTTGTTAATGATGGAATATGAAGCAAGGAAGGTTTTATTTATTTGGTTTTATTTTTTAAAAGATATATTTATTTATTTTACAGAGGGGGAGCAGAGGGAGAATTCTCAGTCAGACTCCCTGCTGAGTGTGGACCATGACATGGGGCTCAATGTGAGGCTCAAAGTGGAGCTCCATTCCAGGACCCTGAGATCACAACCTGAGCTGAAATCAAGAGTCAGATGCTAAACTGAGTCACCCAGGTCCACAAAGTAAGAAGGGATTTATTCCTAACTCAGCTATGCCCTCAAATTTCTTTATCAAGTTAGACCAACCAAACCATTTTTTCTAACTTTATTTTTCATATCGTCGTCCCTTTTTAATGATCCCCATATGTCATAGTT
The DNA here is from genome assembly GCF_002288905.1 of Enhydra lutris kenyoni. Classification (NCBI taxonomy): domain Eukaryota; kingdom Metazoa; phylum Chordata; class Mammalia; order Carnivora; family Mustelidae; genus Enhydra; species Enhydra lutris. Next base: position 78,521,579 of record NW_019154087.1, read on the forward strand.
TTACGTTTTGTAAGTTATACATGATGACAAAATAATGCTTCCAAAGATTTTGTATTTTATTAATTACAAAAAATATACAAATATTTACAATGGAGAAGAATATATTTATGTGGTCTGGTAACATACATAAAATTGTAGATTCAATGAGGCTAAGTAACTGGCTTTCTAAAACTGGCATGTGCATACACTTGGTGTACACAATGTTAAACAGGCACATGGATCGTTTGAAAGAAAATTTCTAGATCTTCAAATTCAGTATGTACTTATTTTGTAAACTCCATCTACTTAGGTAATATACTACTGTTGGTATGTTGCTTCCTATTTACAAATGCCCTTCTCTTACTTCACAAAAGAAAGGCAAGCTCCTTATTCTTTCTCAATCTTCAAAGGTACATTGTCCTGGAATAGAAAAAAAATTATGGTACACCAAAAAAAAAAAAAAAAAAGGAAAAATTTGAAATACTGATAAAGTGAATGATGTTAATTACTGGTGAATATATTTTCATTGCAGATAATGGGACAAGCAATAAGACTTATAAGCAAAAAAATTTTTTATAAGGATACTGGAATTAAAACATAGGTTTAAGGATATGAAGAGATACTGTAAAATTTCTGACTGGTTATAAAATAATTTAGTATATGTTTACTTTTTAAATGGATTGTAGGTATCAGATTATATTATTCATTTATTTTTTTAAAAGATTTTATTTATTTATTTGACAGACAGAGATCACAGGTAGGCAGAGAGGCCGGCAGAAAGAAAGGAAGGGCGAGAGAGAGGAAGGGAAGCAGGCTCCCCGCTGAGCAGAGAGCCCGATGCGGGGCTCAATCCCAGAACCCTAGGATCATGACCTGAGCCGAAGGCAAAGGCTTTAACCCACTGAGCCACACAGGCACCCCAGATTATATTATTTAAAACTATTCAAATCCACCATGAAACTGAAGCTATAAATTAGAAGTATTTACAGAGCAAATAAATGCTGAAAGTTGCAGGAGGGAGAGTGTTACTTTCTTAATTATTCACTTCTGTTGCTCTTACAACTAGAAAGGCCAAACTGGCATTGGGCTCTGCAAACTGGTCTTCTGGCTATTTATGGACATCATCAAGAGCCTGGCATGCACTGAGGCAATCCGTGGCATATTTCTAATGGCAGTTATCTCACAGCTCCTCATTATAGTTTGCTGTCATATATGAGGTCCTTGGCATTTGGGAAGCAAGAAATAATTACAAGAAGTGTAGAGAGGTCACTTGTTTCAAATTCCCAAGAAAAAAAGTTGGGTTCTCCTCGTTGATTTTTCAAGAAAAAAAAAAAATGACTTCCTTCAATATGTTTGGACCACACATTTTAGGGTTTTGCTGTGTTTTCAGATACTGCCACTTAGCCAAGGGAGATGATCTGTTTACAAATAAAGAAGCTTTTATTTTTTTGGTCATTGTTGTTATTTAAATTACATGTTGTGTAGCCAGAGATCATTTTTTCATGCAATTAGGCCTGGGCATTTGCCTTATGTTCTTAAATACCAAAGGTGATGGTGTCATGACAGATCCAATTATTTGACAATGGAAGAAAATGCAATGGGGAGAGAACATCTGAAGCAGCAAAATTTTCTCCAACATTCGCAATTGAAATCTGACCTAAATATCCTACCTTTTTTTAAAAAAAAAAGACAGCAGCATTCAAAACCTGGGCTCTCTTTTCGTAGTGTTGTTTTTTAAGTTTTGTGGAGGAAGGGGACATAGACAATAAAGAATAATCTGATGCATTCTGTGCAACTTCATTAATGTTCCTGTACTGAAGCAAATTAATTGATATTGCTAGTGTTTTCTGAATCTATGCTGGAAGTTTTTAAAGTCCTGTCTCAATGCTACATGGACAACAAATTAAACTTGACTCCTTGTGGACCTTTTCTCATTGTAATGTCTCTGTGGATATGGAATGCCAGTCACTAGTCTATTTAGACTATGAAATCCTACCTGACTAGAATTTCTTTTCTTAGAAAACTCGAACTCTAGCATTTACTGTAATTGCTACATGGTTTTCCCCAAAGCAAAATAATGTAGGCTCTTTTCTACATCTGTAAAGCACAAATAACTAATATTTAATGGCACAAAGAATGCTGAGCCTGAAGAGTTTCCTAATATAGTTCCCCAGCGGTTAGGAAGAAACAAAAAGAACAACTACTTATATTAACCCAAGTATAGAGATAACAAGGATTTTAATTAGTGAGAGTATCATATCACAGGCTTCACTATAGTAATTTGATATAATGTAATTTGTGGAAAAGAATGAAAAATAATCACGTCACAGTAAAGACAAATGGACAGAGGTGTACAGAGAACTAAGACAGTGTCATGCCCAACTGATGTCCCTGGGTAGTGAATTCATTAGTTCTGTGACTCCAGCCAATGAGAATATATGCTAATGGGGCAACTCCTGAGGACATCAATTATGTCTGGCAATATTTGGGTAACTAATATTCTCACTTATACGGCTAAATAATCGGATTTACTTAACCAGTTAACTTTTGGAGTTTTCACATGAGGTCAAAAGAAGATAATTTTACAAATTATAAATTTCTGCCAAATTAAAATAGTTCAGTTTTATTAAAGAGCCATTGCAGTGTTAAAATCCCTGATACACTGTTAAACATCTATATGACTCCTCATACAGGACTGAATAAAAAATTCTACAGAAGTTTAAATGAAGATATGTTCTACATATGATCACTTGCTTTCCCCCAAATCTACACACACACACACACATACACACAGAGTGTATGTATATATACATATATATATATGTGGATATATATATATGTATATGTATATATACATATATATATGGTGGCATTCTGATGGAATCTTCCAGATCTTTCAAAAATAATTTTCTATTCAAATTACTCATCACTAAAGACATTTGTAAATTTTACTATCACCTTCCCTTCCTTTATTCTATTAGTTAAACTAAATATATGCTCTATAACAATACATAAGATTTCTCTCAATAGCAATGTCAGAATGTTTTCCCTCTGTTGGCCTGGATTAAAGGGATGTATAGGTGGGCAGTGTGCAGATCATTTTTTTTTTAATGTAGTCTTTCATATCACTAAATTGGTCCAGTGATTCCTGTTCACTTACCCGAGCATAAATCCATGGTGTGAAGCTGGGGTACCCAAAGACTGCAGATAGAAGAAGTAGGTAGGCATAGCTCATAGTAATTCAAGCCTCTTAAAATTCTCATTTAAAAGGTATGAAAATGACACTATCCTACCATATTTTAAAAACACTCTCTTTGCAATATTTTTTTATCCTCAACCCACAAATTGTCCAAAAAGGATATTTCCCCAGATGTATGAACTATATAGCCATGTGGTGATTTAGACTATAACTGAACTGGATTTATATCTAATTTTTAAAATTTGGATACTTTTAAAACATAACATATGAGGTCTTAAAAATAATGTTGTTTTGAGATGTTTTGAGATCCTTTATCAAGCAAAAATTATTCTTTAATCTATAAGAAGACATAGTAAATAGAGTAGGGCAGTAGAAAATAAATAAATTGACCTCTATAAAATTCTGAAACTTACGTAGACAATAAATATTTATTTAATAATTCAAAAACATAACTATGATTTAAAACTTTATACTTGAAAAACTATAGTTTGCTGCTAAAGGAAAATGATTACAATGCTGAGTTTCCCAATCCTTATGAAAGCATTACTGTAAAAGTGATAAAGATAATGAATGTATAAATATAGAAGTATTAAAATAAACCTGGATATAGAAATGGGTATTGATATAAGTTAAAATATCTGATTTCCAATATTAAACAGAGTATTTTTCATGTAGAAAAATGACACATTCAATCACCAATATCCTTAGGTGCCACAACAGAGTGAATATTTGTGTAATCTTAAATTATATTCCTCCAGCTTTTGTAATGACATCAATCTCAAGGGTGGTGGAATAAAATAAGGAATTGTTACTGAGTAATCAGTGTGTCTACTTTTTGATAGAAAATATAAGTTAATGTCCACCATCATTTATTATCATTCAGGTACATTATAATACGTATAGTTAATTTTGATCATCAAAAGAGCGGAAAGTGAAGAAATAATTTTCTGTTTCCATATCTGTCATTGGGGAAATTTAGGCAGCATCACTGATGATTCTAATGATCTATCATATATTCTACATAGTCAGTTGGTAGGTACATGGAACATGCCCAGTTAAGGAAACTGTTGGCCTAAGAGCTAACAAATTTCCTCACAGGAGGAAATAACATATTTACTAATAAAGAACAGGTTGTGTTGAGGATGATGGAGTTGATAAATTTAGAAAATAATGTAAGAAGATGACAAGATTAGGGAGGAATAAAAGCATAAAATTCTATTGCATATTATGTTTGAGATGTCTGTAAAAGATCTAAATGAAGATGAGAGACAGCCAACAGGTCAACAAGATCAAAGAGAAAAGAAAAAACATTTTCTCTTACTCCTCTTTTTAGAATATAAACACTCTGTGGGTGGGGGATTGTCTTTTTTCTAATTTAATACCATTTCTCACATAACCCAGAGGCGAACACTTAATGAGTATTATTTTAATTAGAATTGAATTAGACTCAAGATGCTCATATTTCAATTCCTAAGATAAAAAAGCTGGCCATAAAAATGAAATATGCTTCTGGGGCAATTTGTCATTCATTTATTTTATGGGAGGAAATGCATAGGAAATTAGCCATACATGTTCATTTTATTAATCATAGAGAAATGTCTAAATGTCAAACTCAATAGCAAACAACTCTCCTTGAATGTTTTATCAGCTTCAGAATAGGTCAAAATTGGTGTGAGGAAATAAAAGATATAATTTTTATATATTATTTATATATATATGAATGTAATTCTTCTTATATAGCATTTTTAGAGCAGCTTTAAGTTTACAGCAAAACAGCATAAAGTACAGGGCATTCCCAGAAAATATATTTAAATGTCTTATTATCAGCATTAAATTAAGCACTCTGGCTTTGGTTTGCAGGAAGAAAGGAGGTGATGGAATAGGAGAGTTTTGGAAATATATTAATTTCTTTTCACTGCTAGAACATTTCTACTAGTGTGCTATGGATAGATGCCATTGTTCTAATTTGATAGAAGATTAAACAGAGAAATGAAAAAGCTTGTATTTCCCCAAAGACCCTCTCAATAAGCAGGAAATGAGGGCTATGGGTTTCAACTGAGAATGAAGAGTGGGGTGGAGATGGGGGGACAAGGGACTGACTTTAAGACTCAGGTTTCCATTGGCCTGTGGGTCATCTCCATGGTCCCGAGGGAAGGCTTCCATGAAGCTGAATGGTGGGGAACAACTGAAGTGAAAGCTACAAAGGACAAACAAGTTGAAGAGAGTGAGTGTAAAAGATATTCCATGCACGAGGGGAAAAAAAAAAAAGAAAGAAATAACAAAAATTGAGATCTTCTCTGCCACCAGGATGCTAGAGATGATGTTATGAACCTGAATAATTTCCCTGAACTGAAAAAAAAAAAAAAAAAAAAAAAGGCTGCAATGGCATGTAATTGGGACTGCCTAGGACTTCATTCTAGAGAGTAAAAGTAAAGTCACAGGGACAAGAGGATGAGTTGGTAGCAAAGTCAGAAATGAAGCAAGGAAGGAAGAAGACCCTGCCTGGCCAATTCTGATCCTGTCTCTCTCTTGTTCACAAAATTTTCATTGTTCCCCAGTGTCTTTAGAACGAAACCTAATTCCTTAACATGGCTGGTTATTGATTCCCTTGATGATTTGTTCTCAAAATATCTTCCAGGAGATATGTCTTCCTGCCCCTGCCCAGCAATAGACAAACTCCAGTCAAACTGGATCACTTAAAATTCTCTTTCTATCTGTGAGATTTTCCATGTTTTCCTGCATCTGAATTGCCCTTCTTCCCATCTTCACCTATCAAGTAAACATGAACATCAAGTACTCTTTGTCCTTAAAACATTCTCCTCCAGGCTAAGTATATATATATATGTATGTGTGTGTGTATATATGTATATAGATATATATACATATATACACACACACATACATATATAAAACATAATATAAATATATATATTTATACAGATAGATCATATGTATATATTATCTATAGTAATACTGGTAATACTTGTACCTTTTGTAAAGTACCCACTTGAGAAAGACATATATTTTAATTATCTACATATGTCTTACATCCCTCCCTATCTGTGATATAATTCTTTTGACAACTGGAAACAAGCCCCCTTGATTTTTGAGTCCTGGAATCATGTTTGAAATAGCAACTTAAATATGAAGAGTTATTGAATAGAGGCTCTGACATTACCTCAGGTTATTTTTCAGTCTGTGAGATGGAGATTAGAATATTTCAATGTGCTACTTCTTCTAAATGGTTCTCAAATTTAGTGCTCCTAAGAATAACAGAGGAGTATGTTAAAACCCAGAATCTTTGGTTCTTCTTTCTGGAATTCATATTTAGTGGATGAAGTGTAGCACCCAGAAATATGAAGGTAGGCAAGCCTTCAGAGGATTGTAATGCAGACATGGACCATGCTGAAGAAGCAGTTTTCCCCCTTGCCTGCGTGTCACAGAAAACTAATTGGCCACCACAGGTTTTTGCTCTTCCTTGTCTGTAGCCAAGGAATTGGTTGCCAGGCAAGAGATTACATTTCCCTGCCCTCTTGCACCTACACCTACGTGGGGCCAAGTGACTACTATTCAACAATGAAATAAGAGTGAAGTTCTTTTATCTTTCCAGGTCAAAGGATTAAGAAATAGTACATGATGAAGGTGATGGAGACACAGGGTGGAAAGAGAATCGATCCCAATAAGCAAGACACTTGCCACTGGACAGTAAGCTTCTACCCATTAGGATGAGTTGTTTGAGACTTTATATGAATGAGAAATAAACTTTTATCAGCTTTGTCATCATGTTTTGGGAGATTTTTAAACAATGGCAAATGCCATTACTCTAAATAGCATATTCATTTTTCAAGAAGTAGAAGAAAAGCATTAAAACCAAGGAGGTTAGATTTTGATGGTCTTGACCTATTAGGTAGGTAGAACAATATTTTAATTCAAAATCTGTGAGATAACAATACTTAAGGGATTTTGAGAAAACCTACCAATGGGAACATGTGTGACTGAGTTTTAATGCTAGTAACTTCTAATGAAAGCATACCAGATTGGTTAAAAATTCCATTATAACATTTTATTTACAGTTCTAGCAATTTTTAACTTCTATTAATAATAATTTACAGAAAGTTCTGTTATTCTAAGTGATTCTTTATGAAATCATGGACTGAGAAGAATAGCTTCTTGAAAGTAAATTTTAATTTCTCAAAGTTAAACAAAAAAACAAGAATAAGGCTAAATTCTGCAATAAACTTATTATAACAGAGGTCTCCCTCTGGTCCAACTTGATACTCCATGACTGGAACTACTTTTCTGAAGACATGTTTAGTTTCTTAAGTCTGAGCTGTTTTTATAAGCCAGGGCATCCTAGAATTGTCATAGCTGACTGTTTTCAAAATACTGTGCTAATTTGAATCTCCTCTCTTTCCTCAAATTCATGAAGCATTTCATGATGCAGTTATAACAAACTAGAGACCACAGATTTCCCCATACACATATCATGCACTATTGGATCAAACATCATTTATAATATTATTGGATTCTACAGGAGCTATTATTACTCCCTTTTGTCAGAAAAGTGTTGAGTTTTCCCAAGCAGAAATAAGTCTTGTAGCTCTTCATTTGCATTTCAGAAGTCTCATTTCCAGGCATTTACTCTTTTTAAGTAAACAGATGGATTTTAAATATTAAAAACCCATTTGGTATGACTGAAAACTTAACTGCTTACATTCCCCCATTACAGAATCTTTGGGTGTGAAATTGAAAAGTAAATTATACTATGTTCGGTCTGAACAGAGTTCATTTAGAGCTTTGTATTTGTTAAATTGAGGGGGAGATTTATTTTGGGACAAAGACTACAAAAGGAACTCCTGGTGGGCTGAACACTGACCCCAAACTATGAAGAGGTAACTACACTTGATTTCAAAAGATGTGAGTTGGGTAGATCTGAGATAAGGCCTTTTTTTTTTTTTTTTTCAAATACCAATTGATATACCATGGGCAAGGAAATGATAATAAAGAGGGGAAAAGAAGAGTGAGATTCCTTCTCACGAGGGTCCCCCTAGATTTGCCTGTCCATCTGCTAATGTTTCACCCTGTTGTCGTTTCACCAAAGTTGGTTCAGAAGCTTTGCATGGGAAGTCAGCCAATAATGATGCTTTATTGCCTTATTAAAAAGCAGCGCATGGACAACTGGGTCATAATATTTTTCCCATAAACCAACTGTTATGTCACAAAATGGAGGTGAGTGATTTGAGGTAGGGAAGAATAAGCAGCAAGAGTTGAGACAGGTTTTAAACAAAATATCTGTTTTGTGCAAAGATGCATTAATAAGTAACAGGAAAGACAGGTGCCATGGGCCCCTGAGTCCCCTTTCTCCACTGCTGTTTGGCTTAGAAGGGCAGATTTGATTGCTCTATTAGTCGGTAGACATTTCGTCTAGAGTTACACAGGGTAAAAAACTGGTCCATTATGCACATTCTCAGAAGTAGTAAATTTTCCAAAAGAGACAGTATAATTAGAGAGAGAGAGAGAAAGAGAGAGAGAGAAAACACTGGCATACAGAAAGTCATTCAGAGTTAATAAAACAGAACAGGAAACATAATGTTGCACTAAGACATTCATTTAAAGCAATCTGCAAATTATTTGAAAAAATAGCAGATGTAGGAAAATTTTCTGTGTTGCAAACCACCAGAATCGAAAGTGTCATACATTTAATGTTTAAGGTTGCAGAGTTTAGACTCATGAATAAACAGCTGCTTTTCCAGTGATATCCAGCATTGCTCTTTCTGGGAGATAAAAACATGAACTCTGACATCAGCTCCATTGGTGGCTAGCTCCATTATTTAACCTCTCTGACCTTCAGTGTCCTGGTCTACAGACATGCCTCTTTTCCTCTAAAAAATAAGGTTATTGTAAGGTTGTTGTGAGTTTTCTAAGAGGTATTGGGAACTCTATCAATGGCCAATTTGTCTTTCACTATGAAGTGACCATATACCAATAAAACTTTCTCAAATTTAGATAAATTAAATTAGAAGCATCAAATTCATCAAATTAATTTTTAAGAATTGGTAAAATTTACATATACAAGCAAGTGTAACTATCTATTTCTAAGGTGTAACCACTTTCTGGGACTAAGAATTAAATAGTGTTGGTTAGTCTAGCCTTGATGACTAGAGCGAAATGAACCATTTTCTTCTCAAGCAGAATTTTACTGTTACACATTGTATGCCTAAATAGAAGACAAACATAAGGTGGTTTCCCTATTTTCCTAAAGGTAACATAAAGATTTTTCTTAATGTAGGTCAGAGAGAATGTATAAATTTTGCAAATTAGATTAAATAGTCAATGTTCACATATAGTATTTAATTTATTTATGACTAATGTATTATTTATTTATATTTTTAAAAAGATTTTTATGCTTTTTATTTTTAAATATTTTTTAAACATTTATTTAATAGAGAGAGAGAGAGAGAGCGCACATGGGGAGGGGCAGAGGGAGGAGAGACAGTCCCAAACAGACTCTGTGCTAAGCGTGGATCCTGACATGGGGCTCAATCTCACAAACCTGATATCATGACCTAAGCTGAAACCAAGAGTCAAGACACTGAATCGACTGTTCCACCCAGGTGCCCCAGATTTTTTATTTTTAATTAATCTCTACACCCAATGTGGGGCTCGAACTCACAGCCCTGAGATTAAGAGTCGCATGCTCTACTGACTGAGTCAGCCAGGCACCCTAAATAATGTATTTCAAATCATGCACATAAAATACCATATTTGCTTAGATATAATGCTTTTTTCCACATCTACATTTCAATAAAAAATTTTAAAACTCACACATATATCACTGTCTTTATTATGATTAGATCTCCTTCTAAGTCACCTGATAGTTTCCAGATCTGGTCATCTCAAACCTATTTCAGTTGTTTGAGATACAGTACTTATAAGATCCATGTGTGATGGCATCACTGGAAATTATATTCCCATATATTTGGAGAGTAACCTTTTTCAGTTATTTTTGGCAGCATTTATTCATAACTTACACATTATAATCACTTGCTGTATTGTTTTCTACAGTGACCCAACATCCAACATGACGACAATCATACGTTTTTTATTGACTATTAGGTGACCACCCTTAGGCATTCATAACTAGCCATGATTATGAAGTCTTTTTAACATGTCTTCACCATACAATATTTTGTTTTTAAAATTAAAATAATTGAAAGGGTGGGCTATAGTATGAGACACTTTGTGAGAACTAGAACAGAGTATACATGAACTTCTTTTTGGGGGAAGTGGGGACAAATGCTTTACATTTAGACATAAAGAGCAGCAGGGGACTTTAAAAACTATTCTTCCTCCCATAAGTATTCTCATTATGCTAGGTTGCTTTATTTGCCAAAGTCTATTAATGTCAAACTTATCTTTATGAACTTATTGCTCTGTTTTTCACTTAAATATTCAGGAAATATATTTAAAAAACCTACTATGTGTTAAATGAAAACAACCCAAAATTGCTCATGACCTACAAGGAAACAGAGAATTGGATAATTATAATTTCATAAGATAAATGTCACAAGTTGGCATGGGTTTGGGATGATTAGGAACACAATAGCATGTGTGTGTGTGTGTGTGTGTGTGTGTGTGTGTGTGTACACGCACACACAGGTGCATGTACACACACATGTGTACTCACTACCCACTAGTGTGGGTAGTGAGTGGTGATGTTTCACAAAAAGCTTGGAGGAAGCATTGCTTAGCTAGGGCTAAGCCTGAAAGATAGGAAATTGTTAGCTAAAACAGGCACGGTTGGTGTTGATGTAAGGGGAAGTACAGGCAACCTAGAAATGCAAGCAATTTTTATGATTGAGGGTAGGGTATGTTTTGGCTTGTAATGAGAGGTTAAATTAGAAGGGTTCATGGGAGACAGACTGAGGAAAGCCTTGCTTAAGAGTCTCAGGAATTCTGATTATATTCTAAAGGGAAGGTGAGCCATCACATTATGTGATATGACAAGGAGTGACATGATCAGATTTATGTTGAACAAAGATCCCTCTGGCAATATTGTAAAGGAAGAATAGGAAGAGAATGAAACCAGAGACAAGGAGATCATCTAACAGATGAGGAATAGAAGGTGGCTTTCAGTAATAGTGATCTAGTCTATTTTCTTATTCTCCTAGAAATTTCAAAGCAAGGGTCTGAACAAGGGTCTTTTAACTTTCATTTCCTATCTAGCATCTGTACCGCTCAGAGCAAGGTCCAGAAGTCGGAGGGTTCCTTCGTATCTGTTAGTGTTCTTTCATATGACAACAGGGACTGTAGAGTTTTTCTACATAATTTTCTTAGAACAGATATTTCCACATATGAGCACAGATATATTCTTCACATTCTTTTGTTTTACTAACTTTTAAGTCTGTGGATATTATAATAATTTTACACTTGTAAGAAATAACCTGTAGCTTATCAAAATCAATAAATTTCTCTGCATTGTAAACTAATTTTTTAAGCTCCATACAAAATGTTTTGAAGTCTGTTTTCCAAATTAGGAGATCTAGTTTGGAGCAAGGAATTAAGAGACATTTCTATTTTTATTTTTTTTATCATGTTCAGAGATGTTTTTAGGCCAACTTTGGCTCTACTCTCCAAAAATGGAAGTCTATTTATACAATAGGCAAATTAGCTTTTATATTCAAGTACTCTCTGTCATTAGAATGCTAAAGCATTCTATGGAACAGCAAATACCATATAAGTACTCTTTCAAAGCAATCATTTCAATGAAAAAATGCATTTTTCTTGTCCAAGCCAAGAATTTAGAATGAATTTAAAAGTTTGAAGACTCTCTTGCACTAATCTGTTTTGTTTATTCACCATTTCCGGCACCCAGATCCTAAATTTTGTTCATATCTCATTCCCCTACTACCCTGAATGTCTTCCTAGCAATTCTTCAAAATACCCTATAGTGATTTCAGCCTGAAATGCCCTATTTTTTTTTCTGAACTCCTACAGCAACTATTGTTGGTAAATATTCATTTGGCCATAAATCATAAAGTGTCTCATGACATCTCTTCTATTTTACTCTTGAGTTGTTGGGATCTAGAAATAATAGCAACAACTATCACTTCTGTGGAGTTTACAATTTACAACTGTGTCATGTAAGTTATGATCTAAAACATCCAGTAAAATAAAAAAGAAAGATGGTATTCTCTTTTCTTTAAAGATAAGGAAAATGAGGCATTTATTAATTCTTGTGTTTAACAGGTGACACGGGATATAAAGAATAAGAAGACATGTTTCATTTGCTCAAGGAGGTTAAAGTCTATCTGAAGAGACAGGCAATGAAGAGTTTAAGTTTATCTGGAAAATAAAACAGACCAAAAGTAAGAGAACAGAGGCTTAATCCACCTCCCCTCTACCAGATTTCATCAGAACTGTCTTTTGTCTAGTTCATCAATTACATCCATATTGGACAATTCAATAGATGCTTTTAAGTACTTATCTTGCTGACTTCCCAGCAGTACTGAAAACAGTATTTTCATGTTGTCCCATCCTCTCGATTAGAGTCTGCTTTTAAATCAGTACTGCTCAGGCTGCTTTGCAGCATCTTCCTTCTTACCGAACCATTAAATGCTGGTGTTTTCAGAATTCAGTCAACAAACTTTTCATTTTATTCCATGAACTCAGACAATCTCATTCACTTTCATGACTCGATTAACATCTCAATGATAAAATTCCCAAACCTCTATTTACAGCTCCAATATACCTCTGAGCATCAGAAACATAAATCCAACTACAGACCTGACTTGGATGTTTTTCTGCTCTTCAATCTCCACTTGTTCCAGACTGAATTCATTATTTTTCCTCTCCAATCAGCTCTACCTCAACATTCCCTATTTTAACAAATAGCTCCACATCAACTTATTATTAAAAATCTGAAACCTGGCAGTCATTCTTGATAAATAGATCATTGAATCGCAAGTTTAATTTCTTAATATTCCTTAAATCTATCCCTTTCTTTGCAAATGCAGCTACCACTTTCTTATAATTACTTACTTCCTAATCAGTTTCTGTGTATCTAATCTTTCCCCACCTTTGTCTGGTTCTCAACATAACAACTTGAGAAATCTCTTTAAAAATACAAAGCAGATTATGCCACTGCCCTGTTTAAAGTCCTTAAAGGCTTCTCATTGCCTATTCCAACCAATGTAATGCGACTCCCAGCGGAGATCTGTCCCCTGTCAACTGTCCAGCTTTATCTCTAATTTTATATTTTTATAATTCTATCCTCTGTCTTAGTACATTTCCTTGTAAGATATGTAACTTTACTCTTATATATAACTTTACTCAAACCCTTCAATTTTCTTGGAAATGTGTTTGCTAAACTCTACTTGGTTAGCCCCAGGACCTCATTCTGCTTCCTTTGGGAAGTCTTTTCTAGTGCCCTAAATGTGCTACTATTTCTTAGTGATGCTTCCATTGAGCTTTCATCTTCTATTCTGTTATTCATATTTTATGGCAATTACTTATTTGTCTATGTTCTCCATTAGCTCTGTCTATATTTTATATAGGTAATGTCTTGATTTCTTCTATATCCTAGTTTCAGATTTTCAACAAATATCTGTTAACTTAATAAATAAGGGAATGTTATTCAAGCTACTAAAATTAATTAAAATTGTTAAAAGAAAGCATATAGGAAGAATAATTTCTCTTGTGGACAATAAAGGTTTTTCAGAAACAAATGTATCTTAAAAACATTAAAATCGCATCTAAAATTTCAAAGCAAACTTGAAGGAATTAAAATGATAGATGATATGGAAGAATGACATAAATTAGAATTCTAAAGATTCATAAGTGACATCATTGGGAACAAGGTAGATGTGGAAAAGAGGTGGCAATATAGTACTCTGGAAAGAAATACACATTCAGAAATCTCATTTCAGAAATAAAGACATAAAAAAAAAAAGAATGAGCAAACAAAATGGAAAGTTCTTTGAATTTCTCTGGGCTTTTGTCTCTTTCTCTGGCTTCCATTCTGGATAACTTCTTCCACTCTATTCTGCTATTTGCATGTGAACTAGAACTTTCATTTCATTTCATTTTTGATTTTTTAAAAAGAAATTGTTTTGTTTCTTTTTCAAATATATCTTGTCAATTCTGATGCATTTTTTTATTACTTCTTTAGGGTCTCAATTCCTGATTTTATTTCTTTAAACATATCAAACATTAGTTTTATGTGCTGAATCTGAGAATTCTAATTGTTAGGGTCTTCATGGGCCTGACTGGCACTTTGTTGTTTCTATTGATTTTGCTCAAGGTAGCTTATTTTCTGTATGTGTTGAATAATTTTGTATTGTGAAGTTAAGTTCCTTGGAAATATATCTGTCAGATATCTTTGAGGCATTTGTTTAAGTTGCATTCATTCAAAGTACAATTACCTCTGCCAGGTTCCTCTTGTCCTATCAACCTGAGACAATTTTCATCTTAATTTACTTGACTTAGGGCTTTTCCGGTCATATATGTCTGTGGATTTGGGTTAGGAACTCTCAGAGGAGATTGTTGATTTTATTTTACTTCTCCCACCATCAGAGTAGAGATAATAAACTCTACTTTTACAGGAGTAGTTCTTCCCTTCTTTCCTTTTTCCCTTCTCTCCTCTCCTCCTTCCTTCCTTCCTCAGTGAAATTGTTGCCAGCTGAGGGTCCTGAAATTGTGAAGAAGTCTTTCCAAATCTGTGCTCTGCTGGGGCTCTAGTTTTGGACAATTGCTCCTGGCTGTTCTATGATGTCTTAAGGTTGCAATTCCCAATTAAGCATGCTCTTAAATTGTTTAGGAATATTTGAAATGATGTGGTATCATTTTTTATTGTTTAATGACTAAGGAATGCTGTTAGCATGTAACCTCCAGGAGAAAGGGAGAGTCCCGAAGCAAAGAACTACTTCTGAGGAACATTGCTTTCTAGTCTTCTAGAGTCCAGACCAGACCTTGAAAACTGGCAAATGTTGTTGAGGCAAACTCTGCTTCCAGAACAAGTCTTACTATGTGAAAGTCTTACTTTACTTGATCAGCTATGTATAATAAAAAAATGCATATGCATATTTTTTCAGTAGTCTATGTATTATACACCAGCAGAGTTTTTTTCTGAAAGTTTAGTCTATCATTATCCCCAGAAATGGCGGGGTGGGGTGGAGAGGAGGAGAATGCTTGTCAGGTTGAACAAATTTTGAATATATATTGATGATACCTTATGTAAAATAACCTAGGGTGAAGTTAGCATTCAAAAAGTTAGCTGACTCTAACTGGGAAATATCAGCAAAACTTCTTGATGTCAGTGGACAAACATAGAATTCTGTCTCTACTGCATAGCACATAATTTGCTGATGTTAAATATTCTGCACCAAGGAAAATTCTATTTTCTAATCAATGTCTCTGGAAAATGCTAGTTGTTAGTTTTTACAAAATCAGATTTTTACCACTCAAGTCAGCTGATTATCTGAAGTTGGATGTAAATCAACTCATCAGCAGTCTCCTGAAGAATGTTAATGTGGGTCTGTGTCATTTCCCTATTATTCAAGGAGATAATATTAGTCACATTGTTTCAAAACCTTACTTATCATTTGCCTTAATTAAGAAAACAGGCTCATGTACATTCAATTTTTTTTATGATTAATGTAATAGCTATATCCATACAGAGAAATGCAGGGACTTCCCCAATGTATATACTGGCTAAGTGATAACTTACACATAGACTGGTATATCATATAATCTTTTTAATACTTTTAGCTGAAAATTTAATTCTTGGGGGGTTTTGTGAAGCCATTGAGTGTCAGAGAAAAACTAACGAATTGGTCAATAAATTAGCTCTTCTTCAGAATAAATGAATAAATCACATGGGTATATTTCTTGTACAAATACCACCAAACTTCCCATTGTTTTTGCAAAAGTTGAGGGAATGGGTTTAGGCAACATCTGCAGACATCCTTCTTCTTTGGAAATCTGTTTATTCAGCAATTAGCAATGAGCAAAGTAGTTAAGCATGTATGGGCCATTTTAATACTATATCATAAGCAGATTTGAAGACAAGAAGATTAGGCTGAAGAACATGTGTTTTCCTTACATTATTAAATCAAAAGATTCCATGCCTAAATCAGCCTGGCAAATCAGAAATAAAATGTGACAAGACCCAATTATTTCAAGAGCTCATAATTTAGTAACAGCATGGAAATTTTTATTTTCATAAATTAACAGGCACTAGCAATAAAACTACCTTTAGCTTTTGTGAGAAATTATCCCCTCTTCCTTATAAAAGGCAAAATAAGTCATTCTATGGCATCAGATAACAATTTTTACTATGCACAGTACCGTATAAGGGCAGAAAATTTCCAACACTTGTATTGCCTGTCTGTTTCAGTAACCATTTCTTCTGGAAATTTGTGTTCAAAGGGATATTCTATATGAGGGTACTTTGGGAAGTATAAAATGCCATAAAATTGCAAGGTGTTCTTACGATTGTTACCTTTCTCTTTGTTCTGCTTTCTCTGTTCCCCAGGTTCTAAGAAAGTAGCGTATTGCTTGTGACGTGCTAGGCTTGTGCTTCAGTACTTGTGGTTATTACTATTCCTTTTTGGGCAGAGGGGATTTGCATGTATTGATCTGGTATGAGAGTTTCTGACCCTCATCTTCTTCAGCGATCTGGGAGAATTTGAAATCATGGGCAAGGGGGTGGTTATCTGGTTCCTGTGCCTTTCACAGGGTTTTCCTGTGAGTTGGAACTAGCATGATGGCAGAGACAGCTTGCTTTGGCTTGGATCACACAGGAAGCAACAAGTGCCAACCAGTGAAACATCTTTGGAGGCTGTAAACAGCCACTAGGAGAAATCGCCACAAGAGAATAAAGTTAAAAGATCAAAAAACAATGATCCAAAGCAGCACACAGTGGAAGAAGAGAGAAAGGCATTAGCTATTACAAAACCAAACGGTTAAAAGGAATGAGATCTCTGGGGAACAGTTAGTTTAGAGAAAATGTTTATATATCTTACAGTAATATTATGTTGATAATTTTCCGAAAATAGAAAAAAAATTAGTGTAATATGGGTTGCTATTTGGGGCATGGATGAAGGAACATATGAAGGGAACAAAGTAATAGATGAGTGGTTTCATATATTTTGGATTTTGAGTCCTTGTCACTAGATTTTCTGATCTCTTAATTTATTCTCAGAAACTTACTTTTTGACTTTTCTGATGGTAAAAGCCACCCTATATCATTTTTTACTATGGAAGTAGTTCTAGATTTGCTTGGATGGAGATACTAAAAAACTCATTCAGAAATTCTTCAAGGTGACCCAGGTGTTTGGAAAGGTCTTTTGGAAAGGGAAGTAAGGTCTCCTCACTGTGGTGGCCTCTTCCCTCTGGTCCTGTTTTCTTCTCCAGACAGAGACTAGAGATAGAGACTGATAGAGCCAACTCCAGTGACTAAGACACTGTGGTACAGACTGTTCTCTGCTTTGTTCAAGGCACGTTGTCAAATCCCACCTTTTACCTTATATCCCGATAGTGGGAACTTCTGACCTGCAAAACCCATACTGACAACCAACCACTTTCAACTTTTATGCAAAAATCCCTTTTTTTCCTCATTATTCTGTTGGTGGTCATCCTAAGCTTTTCCTTAAAATCTCTTGGGATAACAGTTTTCTCATTAAGTTTTTTCTTCGTGGTAATATTTACAAGAGAAACCATTTCTGGAGGCTAGAATGTATCGAGTAGTCTACTCAGTGCTTCGTGTATATCATCTTTTCTCCTCCTCAACACTTCTAGGAAGCAGGTATCATTATCCACATCTTATGGAGAAGGATAAAACTCAGAGGAATTAGGTAATCTATTTGTAATCATAGAACTTAATAAATGGCAAACGTCACGATTCCACAGAGGCTTTCCAGACTGCCCATTCTTTCCAACATTCCAGTCACGAGCTTCTACCTTCAGACAACCTTGCATCCAAGCTCACTTTATCATTTATGAAATATATGACTCTGGGTAAATTATATAAAGACTTGAGTTGTTTCTTTATTTGCATTAAAGGATTTTTCTGAGCAAGAATATCATAGCATGTATAAGTTGCCTAGAGGAATATATAGCAACCAGAAGGCAGTTAATAAGTGGAAATGTCCCTTTGTAGATGAACGTCTACCTCTGTCTCCCCATTAGCGGTGGCAGAACCACTAGAGTGAGCAATGCCCACATAAGGCAATGAATACTGCCTTTTATATAATTTAAGGTTTGGTGATCTACTATTTTCTAGAATGAATTTGAGGCAGCTTCCAATAAAATGAAAGGAATACTTAAAATGTAGAAATAGAAAATGAAGGCTTTGAGAAGAGGAAAGAATAGGCTAATCATGAGGGATGAAACAGTTATTGCGAGAACATCAAATTGACACTGAGCTTCCCTTAACATCTAGGGTATGAATAATTTGACAAACCAAGTGAGCAGAAGCATTTGTTTTGATTATCTTAAACACTTAAAGGAAACATGGATAAAGAACGTTTGTTCTAATGAAAAGGGTTTGCTTTGAAAAGGAGATTGTGGTGGATATGAATTATAGACCAACTCTATATACTGATCAAATTCAATGAGCCATATGTGAACTTTTCCTTTTGTGGTAGTAACTGATCGATCAATTGAAAGTACACTAACCAGGGAAGCCCTTTACCTGAAAGCATGATACTAAGGCTCTAACCGTCTTAGGATAATAGAAAATGTCATGGAGGTCAACAAAAATGATACAGAATAAAACTTTGTAAAGGGAGATTCAGAGTCAAATGCATAAATCTTGAAGAAAGAACACTCAGCAGGTAACATGAGAATCTTCCATAAACATCACTCTTCAGCCTTAGCAATGGAAACAAAAAGGACGAAGTTTATTCGACTTGTCAGGAGGTGGTAAAAGAAATAGCAATAAACTGATGCTAAAGAAAATGTTCTGTTGAAAGTTTCTCCAAAACACTAGGTAGATTACTAAGGTAAACAAAAGACCTATACTCTGCCACCCAGTACTTATAAGCGAGCCGTTAAACTAGATTTTAAATGATAAGATAAAGGTGAGTGAAGGTATAATACTGGATGGCAGTAGAGAAATTTCTGTACAATGTCCGATTTTAGTTTTCATGTTCATTTAGGTAGTTTGTTTCTCTTCAGTTTCTGAAATATTTATGGCAAACTGACTTCAGGAGTAGGTAATCCATAAAGCCAAGAGATACCCAGAAAAAATATGGCTATAAATTACCTAAAGTATATAAAATTACAATTGCATGACAGTATATTGCAATTTTAATCTAACAAATGTTTATCTGAAAGGCATCAGGTATTTTTTTAAGCTGGATGTAAGACCATAAGACCATAGAACTATCATTATAAAAGGGAGTAAAATTAATAAAATAACTTATCAGTCCTCTTTTTAAAAAACTGAAGTATAGGGGCACCTGGGTTGCTCAGCTGTTAAGTATCTGCCTTTGGACCAGGTCATGATCCCAGGGTCCTGGGATAGAGCCCTGCTTCAGGCTCCCTGCTCCTCAAGAAGCCTGCTTCTCCCTCTCTCACTCTCCCTGCTTGTGTCCCCTCTCTTGCTGTGTCTCACTCTGTCAAATAAATAAAATAAAATATTAAAAAAAAACAACCCTGAAGTATAGTTGACATAAAATTTCAGGTATACAACCCAGTGATTAAACCTATTAATTCTATACATTACACAATGTTCATCATGATAATTATAGTTACCATCCGTTACCATACAAAGTTTTTACAATATTATTGACTATATTCCTTATGCTATACTTTTCATTCCTGTGACTTACTTATGTTATAATGGGAAGTTTGTACCTCTTAATCCCCATCTTTATTCATCCATTTTTTAAAAGATTTTATTTATTTATTTATTTGAGAGACAGCAAAAGCAAGAAAGATCACGTGGGAGAGGGAGAAGCAGGCTTGCTGCTAAGTGGAGAGCCAGATCTAGGGCTCCATCCAAAACCAAGAGATCATCATGACCTGAGCTGAAGGCAGACGTGCAATGGACTGAGCCCCCCAGGTGCCCTTCCATTCATCTACTGATGTACACTTAGGTTACTTCCATATCTTGGCTATTGTGAATAATGCTGCAGTAAACACAGAGGTGCACTTATCTTTCCACATTCGTGTTTTCATATTCTTTGGGTAAATATGTAGCTGTAGAATTACTGGATCATATGCTATTTCTATTTGTAATTTTTTGAGAAACCTCTCTATTATTTTCCACAGTGGAGGCACCAATTTATATTCCCATCAATAGTGCATGAGTGTTCCCTTTTCTCTATATCCTCACCAACACTTGTTATTTCTTGTCTTTTTGAGACTAGCCATTCTGACTAGTGTGAGGTGATATCTCACTGTGGTTTTGATTTTCATTTCCCTGATGACAAGTGATGTTGAACATCTTTTTATGTGTCTGTTTGCCCCCTATATGTTTTCCCCAGGAAAATGTCCATTCAGATCTTCTGTATTAAAAAAAAATCTTCTAAAACAAAAACATTTACTTAAATACCTAAGTAAAAAATCAGCCTTAAGTAGAATGAAGCTGTAAGTAGGGAAAGCTGTACTTCCTAATTCTCTCTCTGTGTATGTGTGTGTTTGTGTATTCAGGCTAAGCATTTTAAACCAAGAAGTTTAGTTGTATACCATAGATTAATTGAACATTAATCAAAACAGACAAGTATTATTTCACAGAATTTACAGACCAAGAAACCTTTATGTTTTCTTAGGTTTAAGCTATTATGTAATTGATAGTGGCATATACTTGCTAAAGGACCACATGGATAGTTAAGAACCATATTAGAAAGTAGGTCAGCCTATAAAAGAACACCCAGTCCTCTGCCCCAGGAGTGCCTTACTTAATTTAACTAAGGCAACATGCTCCTGTCACTACAGAATTCATTTCCAATGGTCACCCTTCATGTCAGCATTCTGTGAGTCTAAGTATTTATTAGAAAAGAAAACCCCCTCTTTAAAATGATGAAACAGGGACTCCTAGGTGGCTCAGTCGGTTAAGCATCTGCCTTCAGCTTGGGTCATGATCCTAGGGTCCTGGGACTGAGTCCCAGGGATCCTGCTTCTCCTCCTGCCTGCTGTTCTCCCTGCATGTGCTCACTCACTCTTTCTCTGACAAATAAATAAAATCTTTTTTAAAACATTAAAGAAAAAAGATAAAATGATGAAATAAAACTTACAGTGCAATGTTTAAAGTGGAGACCACGAATGCCAGTAACTTTTGTGAAGACTCCAACCAACACTGCACTGCCTTAAAATAAATTCTCATAACTGCAACAAACTAAACAATATAGTCAACAGCACAGATCTAAGAAATCATAAGTCTTTAATCAGCAAAACCAAAAAATGCTGAGTCATTGTTTATAGAAAAATATCAAAGTCAAATATTGTCTTTAAGAGGTTGAGTGGCAAGACATGTTACTCCTTAAAAAGTTATAACAGAGAAACACATTTCCAGCAAATCTGGCCATTCATTTCAAAAAACTATAGATTTAAAATAACAAATCAAATCAAAATTTGACAATGGTGGCAATGCTGCAACCAAAATATTAGAAAAAGGAATAATAAACTGATAATTTTTTAATATTTTAAAAGAGACTCCAATTTCATAGCAGGAGGGGACCCTCTCCTAGCACCAGGGAGGCAGAAAGAATTTGTGGAAAACTCATTGGTTTGCATCAGATAGATTTATTTTCAAATATCTGTATATCTCTCTAGTCAAGTGACGAAGCACGGTCTCTGATCTGGTTTCCGTATTTGTACACTTAGGGCTGTATCACATAACCAGAAAGGATTATTGGTGGTGGCTGTGAATTATCTACATAGAATGTATGCAGTGCTCAATTTTCTAAATGATAGTTGGACTTTTCACTATGATTATGAAATACTTGACTTATAATTGAACAATAAAAATGAGGTATTATTAGTATTACAACACTGGTGGCAAGAAGGAAATTTCATTAAAATGGATAAACACTTGAAACTAAAAAGAATAAAGGTTATGATGAATTAAATTACAATTTCAAAAATATTTCTGGAGTTAATTAACAAGTGTTTATTCTACACATGTAATAAACAGGTCATGAATGAAGAGTTGTATTGGCAAGGCTAGGAATCCACTGATGACTTATTCCTTCCCATTTCTGAGTCTGCACTTGTTATAAGTGGGTGTCTGGCTATATACAGCGGTGATGGATTCCTGCTCCAAATATCCTGTCCTCTCATTGCTACAAATAATTGGAGAGTACAGGAGCCTTTCTATGCAATTGCGGTCATGTGTGTGTGTATTTGTGCATGTGCACAATCTTCAAGAATATACATTAATTTCTGGAAAACATAAATACAAAATAGTAGAAACAGAAATATGATATAAATAGTTCTCTATACTTTAGGTGAAATGCAAAGGAGGTAGATGGATTTAGCTCCTATTTCTACCTAATGCTTAGCAATAACTTGTATCTGCTGGATATAAGCCCAAGAATGAAATCTGCGGCTGTGGATTTTAAGCAGTTTTTTTTTTCTTTTTGTTAAAAGCTCTTTAAGTTGTGTTGTTATTTGTTTGTTAGCCTTTTTATTCCTTTATAGCCATAATTCTTCCCTAATCTCATTTTTGCATATTCTGTTTGATCTTCCTTTTGTCTGTTGTAAGTTTCCTAATAAATAGAAAGTGCTGGATATCTAATATCTGACTCTAAATACTTTTATTTTTAAAGCAGAGAGAAAGAAAAAGAGACAGAGAGACACAGAGAAAAAGAAAGATTTACCGTTCTATAATCACACTATTGCATAAACTCCCTTCCTTCCTTCTTCCCTCCCTCCCTCCCCACTTCATTCTTCCTCTCTACCCTTTCTCTCCTCTCCCTCCTTCTTCCCTACCTTCCCCCCTTCCTTCTTTCCTAGCATAAACTTTCTTGTGACATTTGTCCAATCACAGATTCTCTGCCAGTCAACTTTGCAGCCTTCAAAGCTCGGAATACATTTACAAATTGATTTAAAATTAACGTCAACGTTACAAGATTGATGCATTAGTTGTCTTTGTACTTATTCCCTAGCAATCGCTTCATATGTTCTCAGATTCCTACAAACATGTTTCTTGACCAACCTATTTCAATTACAATTTGATATCACCAGCACACAAAATCTGATTAAAATTGAAAGAGGGAACAATTACGATGTTTAGAAAGGGAAGTATTTTTTCTAGAGCTAATGCTGGCTAGGAATGTGGAATTCTGCACAGGGTGTAGAAGGGGTGGCGTTAATGGTGGGAAAGTATGAGAAACCTGCGTTGAAGTGAATGAGAGCTATATCTATTATTCTGGTCACTTAAACAATTCCAGAAAAGTTAACTGGAATATTAATATCATTAAACTAATCATGTTGGTTTACCCAAATTAAGCATTATTGGCAGAGGTCCTGAAATTGAGGTTGTTTCAACAGTACTAAGTCATGCACTGAATAAAAGATTTTATATTCTTGAAAATATGATGCATGTGGACATAGTCCCCTGGCACTCTGGAGGACTGTGGGCTATTCATTTAAGAGTTTCTGTCCTGAACTTTCTGCAAGGGTTCCACATACCCCTTTACTGAAGACCCAACCATTTGAAGAGGAATGGATTAAGATCAAGTATAGTGGGAAGATTAGCTAATGTTTCTTGCACATTACCATACCACTTAATTGTTTATTATAATAAATTACTGGAATAATTCTCCTAAATGCCACAATTGCTTCAAGCCCTTTAGAAGAGAGAAGTTTAGCAATTCTCTCTGTAGTGGATAGAAACATGAATCTGTTTCTACGAAGGCCTAATTGAATGTTTACAAGAATTAGTTACTCTACAGTTTTTTGATAAGTAAAGAATCCAAACTTTCATTAAGCTCTAATGACCTTTATAAACTTTCTTTGGGAAAAATGAATCTTGACCTTGGCAACTAGCAAAACAATTAGAACATGGTTATTTTTTGGCTATTCCACGATGTCAACAACAAGGCATACTAGTTTGATGAATGTGCATTCATGCAGAATAGGGAAAAGGCCACATTTGCATGGAAATTCAATTTATAATTGTTTTTATTTTTTATTGATGCTTAGTGAATTGGATCTAAATGGAATCATTTTCTAAAAGGGGAATCAAACTTGACAAATAATGTATTTGGGTAAGTACTTTAAGTAATTTTAACAGTAATTATACTCTATTCCATATAATGATATTACAGGGCAAAAAGAAAACATCAGGGTTCAACACCAGTAATTCTAGGATATTTAGTTAAGTCAAAGGGACTTATGTGTTAAGACCTGTTGTACTCTTTAACTAAAGTTAGCATGAAACCCAATTACGAAGATTATTTTGGAAACCTAGGATTTCATAATCAAGGGAAAAGCAAAATGTACAACACCTTGATTTTAGCAAGGTGTTTGGTAATATAATTCATGCCTGTTAATAAAGGATGGTAACATTTAAGGTATCACGTAGGAAGTTTACAAACAGAATAGTGGGAAAAACTGAAACAGCAGCCTGTACAAGACAGCAGAAACCCAGAAACTGAAGAGATTATTTGGAAAAATAGCATTTGGTTTGACACAGTTGGAACTTATACAGAGGCAGGAGAAGTTAAGAGGTGACTGGAAAGGTTTTAGGAGTCACATCTAAAGGGTCTTCTAGACCTGTGTACATAGAAAACCAGTGACATTTTCCAGCGGTAAGTGGGAGGCAGTAAAGCAGAAGTTCAGCCTGCAGGGTTTGGTGTCAGACCTGAGTACCAGCTACATCAACTTACTTGCTGTGTGCCCTTGGGTAAATTATGTAACGAACCTGATTTTGTGTTCATGTGTGAAATGGGATTAGTAAGAGTTCTTTCCTCCTGGTGTTTCACTTATAAACACAGTAATCCATGTAAAGCTCTTAGCACAGCTCCTGGCTGCACAACATGCTCAACATTGTGATTACCATCGTCATCATTATCATTAATAATTATTACTATTACTTTGCGGAAACATCAGTTTGGAGGGAAGGTGGAGACTAAAGGGCAGGGAGGCTACTCTGTGAGCAGGTCTCTACCAGAGGTCGTACAGAGAGCACAGACTAGCAGGGAGATGACTATGCAGAGAACAGTGGTGACAAATTTGACAGCAGGAAGGGACCTGATGTCTCCTTGGCAGGGTGGAGCCAATAACTGCCATCACCGCCATTTTTATCCAGGGAGATATGGGTGCTGCCAACCGAAAAATGTGGCCAATAGGATGAGGATCCATAGAAATTGTAACACTATGAGAGAAGAGCAGATTCAAGGAGGACCGGGAAGGACATCTGCAGGGTGAACCAGGGAAAGCCAAGAAAGACAATGAACAAACCAGGGATTGCAAACGTAGGGCTGAGAAAACACTGTCTGTGGGCTGAACGAAATACCTGGAACACTGCTCTGAAGAACTAGAAATGACAATATTTTATTAGAAACCATAGAGAACTGCCACATAATTTTTCCATATTGTTCTGAATTATTTAAAGTTGGCTTTCGTAATTTATTAAGGATAAAGAAAGGATGTGCTTTTTTGTCTTCGGTCCAACAATAATAATGGTTTTACCTTTCTCCCCAATTATGCTGAGTTATCTTAACTCAAGGCAAGCCTTTTAAGCCCAAGAGATTTAAATACAAAGAAGATTTTGCTCTTCCTGGCTTATTCCTTCTGACCTGCTTAATAGCATCTCTGCTTTCTTTTAAGGGGTATTGATATTGGGAACATCTAGACAGCCTCGGATCACAGCATGTTTCCCTTCGGAAACCTTGTAGTTGGACTGCCAGATCATCCAAACTGACAGCTCTCTGTGTTTTCACACTCAGGTATATATAGGCTGTTTTCCTATTGGCCTTTTCTCCAGGATCCACTTGTCAGTTCACTTAGCAGGTCGGGCCACACAAAAAGATAAAAATACTAATTAATGCACTAATACCCTAATGAAACATTCTGGCATCTATACTTGTCTTTTTCTATTTTGGAATAACGAGGTTTTTCTATTCTTGCTGAAGGTCAATGTACTAGTTTGCTAGGTCTATCATAACACAGTACCACAGACTACATGGCTTAATCAACAGACATTTATTTTCTCACAGTTCAAAAGGCTAGAAGTCTGAGATCAAGGTGCAAACAGGGTTGATTTCTTCTGTGGCTTCTCTCCTTGGCTTGTAGTTGGCTCTCCTCTGCCTGTGTCTTCCCTCAACCTTCCCTCTGTGCCTGTCTGTGTTTTAATCTCCTCTTCTTATAAAGACACCAGTCATATTGAATTAGGACCCACCCTAATACCTCATTTTAACTTAATTACATCTTGAAAAAGTCTCTGTCCAGATTCAACTGTAACAGTTTCCATTTGTGTTATAAATAAAATTGTTTTCTTTTTCCTCTGGATCTAGCCCCATTGATGGTAACTCTCTTGCATTCCTTTGACTTCTTTCCTTCTTCCATTTTACTGTCTCTACTCTCAGCAGATAAACATGTTCAGAACTCTGACACCTACAGAAACACTTTCATAGTGGGCTACTAGAGCTCTTCTGGCTGCAGCCCCTAAGCCACCACCCCACACTTTTCTTATCCAGTATCTTGAACATGAAGCTTGCCCAACATTTACTTTCTTAGCCCCTATTTACTCACACAGTTGTCCATATTTCCTAAACACTTAGTTCATGGACATCTGGTAAAGATCACCACTGAGCTCCAAGTTATCAGTCTAGTGTAGACTGGAATTCTAGGTGTAATAAAATGTAATAAAATACCACTGGTCTTCCATTCCCCCTAGTAACACATTTTTCATATCTTGGTTTCTGTGGTACTCCATTTTCCCCCTAACTGTCCATTTCTTTTCAAACGTTTTGATGGATTCTTCTTCTTCAGCCCAGCCTTTAACCCTTGATGTAACCCCACCCCTAGGCTTCCATCTATGTGCCGAGTGTCATCATATCCAAAACGCCAACACTGTTATTTCCTTGGGAGCTTTGCTGCTGGACTTACACACTGGAATGTCTCAGAAGCAGTCCAGATCTAACATGCTCACTACTGATTGTTTTTCCTCCTTTCTGGCATTTAACCTTTCCTCTAGTGTTATTCCTTTTAAGGAACTGGGGTTAGGAAGAGGTTAAGAGGTAGCTGGAATGCTGTTCCTAGGAAGGAATGCTGTTGATCCCAACAGGAGCAAATGCCTAGAAGTAGGACAGGGAGATACAGCCATCAATGCCAATGCATCGATGTTTTTCTCATCCTTCTCAACATCATCATCACACATTTTAAGTAACCTCTTTCTAAAGTTGGCTTCGATGGCCCAATGAATAATTTCTCTCCTCCTGAGTTCTGTGCCAACTGAGATGTAAAATAAGGTAGATGGAAGGATAAATATCTCTGTTAATCAAAAAAAAAAAAGTTTGAAAGACATAGCTTAGGTTAAGGGATAAAGGCTTTTCTCACTGATCTCAAGAATTAGGCTGACTTGTCCTCCAAGTCACTGAAGGCACAGAAGCAACCCACCCTGCTGTGTCAGGCCTTGGAACTGTTAAGATAATGCCTGAAACAGAAGAGAGAGCCTGAGCTCTCTGTGCACAAATCAACTTCCAAGGCTTCTTTGTAAAGAAAGTCATCATGAGGTTATTTGTCCACAGATTAGATAAATCACCAAGGAAGAAGCACTAGTACCCCTCCTCTTCACCTCTACTGCCAACCCCCCAAGTCTGAATTGTCACAGAGGAAACCCTTTTCAAAATTTTTGGTTTATGGAGAATTAACCAGAGAATACACATTAATTCCTACACTAAAAAGTCAAAAACATTGGGAGTCATATTGTTTTTTCTCTAACCCGTAACCACCAAGGACTTGAATATGAGGATTCAGAGTATGAATTAAGGATTTCTGAATTCATATTTTAGTTGCCTATATCAACAAAGGAACTGCTTAGTAATTTTACAATGAGCTATCTGGTCCATGCAACTTTCAACTAACAATTTCAACTGGGGTTCTGACACCATACTGGGGAGGAAGGCCAAAGTAAGCTGCAGCCCATACAGAATATAATGCCTTTAGAAAAGTATTTATTCTAATAAATAATAAATGACGTCTGGGTGGCTCAATTGGTTAAGTGTCTGCCTTCAGCTCAGGTCATGATCCGAGGGTCCTGTGATGGACCCCTGCATTGGGGTCCCTGCAGCAGGGAGTCTATTTCTCCCTCTTCTCTGCCCCTTCCCAGCTTGTGCACATACTCTTTCTCTAATAAATAAATAAAAATATTTTTTAAAAAAGTACTTATGATGAGAACAGTCATTTATGTCTACACCTGTAGAAAAATTTATGTTTGCTGATTGCAGCCAGAGATAAGTATGCTGATTTGTGAAATTATGCAAGATTTTTTTTCTTTCTTAGAGGAACTCTACATGCTCTGGATCAACCCGTATTCCATCATAGACTATTTTAGGACTTAACTGTCAGGAGATATAAGTTGACGTATGTAAGTCTAGTCGTTTTACCTCATGGGGCCCATCATCAGTTCAGTGAGACAAAACTTAAGCCCCATCTACAAGTGGAATTCAGATATTTGCAGACCTTTCTTAGAGAATGGTGTTCAAAGAAAACTAGACTAATTAGAAAGAAATTAGGACTCCTGGGGAGAAGAATATTAATGAGTGAAGAGGAGCTCCCTGGGATGTAAGGATGAATCAAGTAATATGATACACTCTATTAATAGAATGAATGATAAAGATCATATGAACATTCTCAATAGATGCAGAAGAAGCACTTAACAAAATATATCACATTTTTATGATAAAAACCCTCAACAAACGTAACTACAGAAAAACTTACCTCAACATAATAAAGGCCACTGCTATAGTCTGAATGTTTGTATCCCCCCAACATTATATGTTGAAAACCTAATGCCCTAGTTAATGGTTTTAGGAGATCGGGCCTTTGAGAGGTACTTAAGTCATGAAAGTAGAACCCTCATGAGTGAGGTTAGCCCTTTTAAAAGAAGTCTCAGGGGGTGCTTGGCTGGCTCAGTCAATAGTGCACAGGACTCTTGATCTCAGGGTCACAAGTTCAAGTCCCAGGTTGGGCATGAAGCTCTCTAGTTCCTTTCAAATATGTGAAGACACACAGCAAGAAGCTACTATTTTTAGAACCAGGAAGTAGACCCTCACCAGCCACTACACTGAATCTGCTAATAACATGATCTTGGAGTTCCCAGTCTCCAGAACTGTGAAAAATAAATTTTTGTTTGTTATAAGCCACCTAGTCTGTAGTATTTTCTCACAGCAGACCAAATGGAATAAAACTACCATATGTGGAAAACCCACAGCTAACATGAACAAGGATGAAACTCAAAGATCTTCTAAGATCAGAAATAAGGCAAGGGTGACCATTCTTGCCATTTTTATTCAACTTATTACTGGAAAACCTAGCTGGAGCAATTAGGCAAGAAAAAGAAATAAAAGGCACTTGACTCAGCAAAGAAGTAAAATTATCTCTCTTTTTTCAGATGACATCATCTTATAAGTAGAAAACCCTAAAGACTCCACCAAAAAAATTAGAATAAATAAATTCAATAAAACTACAGAATACAAAATCAACATATAAAAATTAGTTCTATTTCTATACACTAACAATAAGGAAATTTAGAAAACAATCCCCTTTTGTAGCATCAAAAAGAATGAAATATTTAGGAATAAACTTAACCAAGGAGGTGGAAGACTTGTATAGCAAAAACAACAAAACATCGATGAAGGAAATAAAGAAGATACAAATATAGAGAATTCTGTATTCATGAACTGGAAGACTTAAAATTGTTAAAATGTCCATTCTACTCAAAGCAACCTACAGATTCACTATAATCTCCACCAAAATGTCATGACATATTTTTATAGAAATAGAAAAGACAATCTGAAAATTCATGTGGAAACACACAAACCCTGAATAGCCAAAGCAACCTTGAGAAAGAACAAACCCAGAGGCCTAACACTTCCTAAGAAAAAATATGTTACAAGCTAAATTAATTACAACAGTGTGGTACTGACATATAAGGACATTTAGACCAATGAAAAAGAACACAGAGCCCCAAAATAAGCCCACACTTTCACAGTCAATGGATCTTCAACAGGGTGGCAAGAATACACAATGGCAAAAGGATAGTTAACTTCAACAAATGGTGATGGGAACATTGGATATCTACACGCAAAACTATGAAATTGGACCCTTAACTTATGCCATACACAGAAATCAACTTGAACTAAAGACTTAGATGTAATACCTGAAACTATAAAACCCCTCCCTATAAAAAGACATGGGAAAATCTTGACATTGGTCTTGGTAATGATTTCTTGAATATGACACCAAAGCACAAGCAACAAAAACAAAAGTAGACAAGTGGGACTGTATCAGACTAAAAAGCTTCAGCACAGCAAAGGAAACAATCAACATAAGAAGAAAGCACCCTATGGATTGAGAGAACATATTTGCAAACTATGTATCTGATAAGTGGTTAACATCCAAAATATATAAGAAGCTCATACAATAACAACAACAAAACAAAAAACAACCCAATTAAAAACTAGGCAGAGAACTTAAATAGACATTTCTCTGAAGAATACATACAAATGACCAGCAGGTATATGAAAGGTATCTGCATTCCCGTGTTTACTACAACATTATTCACAATAACTGAAACATGAAAACAACCTAAGCATTCATCAACAGATCAATGGATAAAGAAAATTGTGGTATGTACATAAAATGGAATATTACCCAAATTAAAGACACTGGAAATTGAACCATGGGCTAGGACATTAGGATATTATGCTAACTGAAATAAGCCAGTCACGGAAGGAGGAACACTGTATGATTCCATTAAATAAGGTTGCTACGGTAGTCAAACTCATAGAAATAGAGAGTAGAATTGTGGTTTCCAGAGGTTGAAGGAGGGAAAATGAGGAATTACTATTCAATAGATACAAAGTTTCAGCTATGTAAGATGAGTAAGTTCTAGAGATCTGCGGTATAACATTGTACATTTTGTTAATAGTACATTGTGCACTTAAGAATTTGTTAAGAAGACAGATCTCATGTGAAGTGTTTTTACTATACACACACAAACTTCAAAGGGGCAGGAGGAAATTTTTGGAGATAATGGATATGTTATCTTTCTTTTATTATGTTGATTATCTTGATTGTGGTAATGGTTTCACAGGTGAATATGTATGTCAAGATCCATCAAATTGTACACTTTAAATGTGTGAAGTTTCTTGCATATCAATTATATCTAAATAAAGCTGTTTTTTAAAAAAAGAAGGAATTGGCAGGGACAGAATAGCACAACAGCTAATGTCAAGAGATCAGAATAATTTAGAACTACAGGCAATAGCCCTTTGCCACTCTTAATGTGTAAAAGTTTAGAGCATCTGAGGCCAGGGAGAAAACTTCCACCCCCCAAAATCTGTGATATCAATAAAATATACATTGTGGGGGGGAAAAAAAAGACACCTTATGATGAGGACCAAGATTCAAACCCAGCATGTTATCATGGCTGGGGCATATAAAGAGAGCAGAATAGATTTCCAATAGAATCAGCCAAAAAGGGAGAGGAAGGAAGAAATGCACTAATGACACTTTCTCATTATATTGCCAAGTTGCTTGTTTAAGATGATAACAGATGATCATGTACTTTCCTCCATGTATTTGATTATAATGGGAACAGAAATTATAAATAATTTTATTTCAGTGTCATCCTAGGATCTTCCTCCCAACCCCTTTTTATGTTATTTTATGCAATTCTCTTTTGTATAGTTCCTTCCATATTTGAGGATGAGAACTAAAACACCCCCTTGACACTTGTTTCATCTACTCAAAAAAGGTTGTCAGGGATGTTCTCAATTCTGTGATTCTGTATTGTACTTAAGAAAAGACAGCAAGGAAACTCCTATCTGATTTAAAGCAAAAAAATACTTATTCTACACAATTGGTTCTTTTTGTCTTTTGGTTAATGAAAACAATGGAATTGACCCGGTTTCCCTTTATAGGTTTGTTGTACATGTTGTCAAATTTAGGACTTACTGGTAACAAGGATGAAGGTGGAATTAGAGTACACATTTCAACTTTGTCCACACTCTGCTTCTCTTTCTTCTTCCATTCAACTTCTAATTTTACTAACTTGCTTATTTTAAATTTCTTTATAATCTGCTTTAATATCCTTCTGGAAGAAGTGGGGGTAAAATTGAGTAAAAGTTTAGAAAATAAGTTCATTTAGGGCTCAGTGATTTGTATTTCTTCCTTTTCAAACAGTCACATAGAATAATCTTCCCCCACTAGACTTTACAGATGAACTGGAAGGATATGTGTTTTAAGCTATTGCTATCTCTACATTTCCCCTTCTCAACATAACTGGACTACCTATAGGTCAAAATCAACCATGCAGAAATATAATAACTATGCTTTCTTTGAGACTATGAGATTAATTCCCTATTTTAGTATTACTTCCTTGTATGGATTACCAACAGTACCCAATAGGGAAATGGGAAATATAGGAAACAGAGAACCATGAACTTTTCCTAAAAAATAAAAATGTTAACAAATCCTTTAAAATATAGGAGGCTGATACACAATTTGGTCTAATAATAGAAAATAAAACTTAATGAAGCAGAGTTAAGCACAAGGGAATTTTAATATCATTAGAGAATAACAAATAGATTATAATATTAAGAACAGGATTATAATTATGAGACAAATGTATTTAAAAATATTAAGGACATCTGAAATCAAGTGTATCTGTACAGGCTTTTTCATCTCTTTGATCATTTTTTTTTAACATTTTATTTATTTATTTGAGAGAAGAGAGAGACAGTGAAAGAGAGCATGAACGAGGAGAAGGTCAGAGGGAGAAGCAGATTCCCCGTGGAGCTGGGAGCCTGATGCGGGACTCAATCCCGGGACTCCAGGATCATGACCTGAGCTGAAGGCAGTCGCTTAACCAACTGAGCCACCCAGGCGCCCTCTTTGATCATTTTAAAAGTGTAGATGTTTTCAATTTTTAAGGCATCAGATGGTTGAAAGATTATAGTAAATTAAATCAAGGGACCATATTTGGAGGGATGTTTCTTCTTCATAAACATTTCCATAGATATTATTCTGTTATCCTCATCTGTCAATGGCATAATACCTACAACTCTAAACATAAATTTAGGATCATATTTTCGTCAAAAGCATGAAGAATGTAGGTCTGTTACAGTGATCATTTACTTAACACATGGAGATGCTCTGAAATCAAAATTAATGTCTATTTTAAAAAGGTACTTTAAAAACTTCAGTACTGCTTTTCTGGTGCATCAAATGCATTGAACACTGTCATATTTAAATACAGATACTAAGACAAAGAATAATAGTAAAATGAAATCTCAAAGACTTAATAAATAACCAAAATATTTTGAGGGGTATGTTAATTGCATCATTCCTCAAAATGTGGGAAGCATAAATTGCATTTAAATTTAAAAATTCAAGTTTTTAAAAAAATATTTACCTTCTAACACTTGAACACAAATGACAATTAAGAGTACAAGAGTTTGGGGTGCCTGGGTGGCTCAGAGGGTTAAATCTTTGCCTTTGGCTCAGGTCATGATCTCAGGGTCCTGGGATCGAGCCCCACATCGGCCTCTCTGCTCAGCAGGGAGCCTGCTTCCCCCTCTCTCTCTGCCTGCCTCTCTGCCTACTTGTGATCTCTCTGTCAAATAAATAAATAAAATATTTTAAAAAAAAGAAGAGTAGAAAAGTTTTATGGTAGACCAAGCCATCCTATATTTCTTACAGTGATTTATTTGTTACCCTAAAGAGTTTAATTTTAATATTCTAGACTGTGGCAGTCATTGCTTATATTTTTATTTTAGAAAGGTCATTTTAGAGTTATTTCTCCATTGCCCTCAACATTTGGTAAGTTAAGAAATTTTGTGAATTCAGTAATCATTTTTGGTGTCTACTCCCTCTTCCTGGTCTGTTGTCACTCCCTTAATTTGGATCCTTTTTATCATTTCCTGGGCAATTGTAATAATACCAATAAGCATCCCAGTATGCAGTCTTGTAGCATAAAAATCAGTGTCCAACTAAACTCTAGAATGATCCTTCTATGAAGCAAATATAATCTG
Organism: Enhydra lutris kenyoni; assembly: GCF_002288905.1. NCBI lineage: Eukaryota > Metazoa > Chordata > Mammalia > Carnivora > Mustelidae > Enhydra > Enhydra lutris. The sequence continues at coordinate 78,555,971 of NW_019154087.1, forward strand.
CAAGTGTCATTACCTAGAAGATTGAAGTCAGTCACTTCAAGTTAATAAATAAGGCCCTGTGTGATCCAGCAGAGTTGTGGGTTGGCTCACCCATCACGCATAACCCATTCTAACATAATTCTAAAATGCCTTTGAATACTATAGAGGGGGGTGCCTGGGTGGTTCAGTTGTTAAGCATCTGCCTTCGGCTCAGGTCATAATCCCAGGGTCCTCGGATCGAGCCCTGCATCAGGCTCCCTGCTCGGCAAGAAGCCTGCTTCTCCCTCTCCCACTCCCCCTGCTGGTGTTCCCACTCTTGCTGTGTCTCTCTCTGTCAAATAAATAAATAAAATCTTAATAAATAAATAAATAAATATTATAGAGGATGGAGACATAAAAACCGGTACTTTCAGACTCAGATTTAGTTTAGGTTTCTCCAGTTAGGTATACATATTCAAGACTTTGATTTGCAAGTGAATTTGATGAGAAGAAAGGTGGGACAAAAAGTATGCATTTTTATAATATAAAGATGTGGACGGTATATCCAAATTAGTATGATTATGGAGCAGGGAGATGTAGTTGTGAATTCCTTATTTTGCAGGTGGTTTCTTGAAGTAGAAGTCTTCTTAATCAAGGCAGAGGTAATATTTTTCCAGAGCCTGTAGCTGTGGTGGAAGATCCCTGATTCTTCAGCTTTCTGTCCATAACAGAGGCTTGAATTCCCTTGATCTGGGGAGTTATTCCCAGAATGTAAGAGCTAGCATGTTTCATTATATTAACCTATAACCTAAGTAGATCTTGAGCTTAAACTAGCTCAAAACTCATTTTGTCTGCAACAAAACCTCCTCACCTACTAGACATAATTAATGTTTAAAGTGCAGGTGGACAATAAAAAAGGAAATAAGATTCTGAGATTAGGTATTTGACTTGGTTGGGCTTAAGAGCAGCAAAATTCTAGTTACCTTTAGAAAGTGGAGCACTGGTAATCCATGTTATACAGAACTAAATATTTTTATTTAGATTTTTTATTTTATTTAGATTTTTTAAAATTTTTAATTTATTTTTTTAATTTATTTTATTTAGATTATTTATTTAGATTTTTACCTAAGGTTGTCTGCAATGAAATGTGTATTAAAAATAAGACTTGCATTTCATTACAGACAACGTCAGGTGAAATTTTTAGTAAATATTTAGTTCTACATGATAATCTCAGAATCTTATTTCTGAATCTATGCCCCAACCTTCATGTAAGAGACCTAGCATGGCTGTGCATTCAACTATCACTGTTATTCAACATACACAGTTGAGATTCTACTTCTAATTTTTAATTATATCAACCTAATGCAATAACAAATAAGTGTGTTTCAGGATAGGCACAGAAACGCATATTTTTCTGTATAGGTCTGTATAAGCTGCTAATTTAAACCCAAATGCTATCACCTTTTTTTTCTATATATTCTGCAGTGTAGTTACCAATGGCCAATTCAAACCACCGTCCTTGTATCTCTTATGTTTATGCCTTATGTTGTGTGTGTGTGTGTGTGTGTGTGTGTGTGTGTGTGTGTGTTGACAGCCATTCACTTTGCTTGGAGCATAGATTTGGAACAAATATGACTGTTAGATTGGAATGGCAGTGATTATATATTTGCTAGAAATAAGGTTCATTACTGAATGTCTCTGAAACTTGAACACTCCAAGTGAATAAACTTTGAGTAGTATACCTGATCAATGTTTGAACATATCTATATGTGGATTCATGTATGGGTGTCACCTAAATATCTGGCCTGTAGAGCAGGGACCTGAAAGCAAGATTAGATGATTGGTGATAAGGAGGTTTGAGGAAATGTTACATGGAGAACTTCTGAGAATAGATCAAGAGTATAAGGTTATTTGTGAATGCTCACCAAAAGGTTCCCTTTACAAAGATTTTAATAATTGGGAGGATCAAATGATGCACTTTGTGGATGTCAACTTCTTTTTCAAGACACTTCAATGCTTGTCCAGTGAGCACATGAACAAATTGATCATGGTGTTGGGAATGGAAATGTAAAAAGAGTTAAAAGAGAGTCTCTTCAATAAATGGTGCTGGGAAAATTGGACAGCTACATGTAGAAGAATGAAACTCAACCATTCTCTTACACCATACACAAAGATAAACTCAAAATGGATAAAAGACCTCAATGTGAGTCAGGAATCAATCAAAATCCTAGATGAGAACAAAGGCATTAATCTCTTCGACATCGGCCACTGCAACTTCTTTCAAGATATGTCTCCAAAGACAAAGGAAACAAAAGTGAAAATGAACTTTTGGGACTTCATAAAGATCAAAAGCTTATGCACAGCAAAGGAAACAGTCAACAAAACAAAAAGGCAACCCACAGAAGATATTCACAAATGACACTACAGACAAAGGGCTGATATCCAAGATCTATAAAGAACTCCTCAAACTCAACACACACAAAACAGATAATCACGTCAAAAAATGGGCAGAAGACATGAACAGACATTTCTCCAAAGAAGACACAGAAATGGCTAACAGACACATGAAAAAATATTCATCATGATTAACCGTCAGGGAAATTCAAATCAAAATGTCATTGAGATACCACCTTACACCAGTTAGAAGGGCCAAAATTAACAAGACAGGAACCAACAAGTATTGGAGAGGATGTGGAGAAAGGGGAACCCTCTTACACTGTTGGTGGGAATGCAAGTTGGTGCAGCCACTTTGCAAAAACAGTGTGGCGATTCCTTAGGAAATTAAAAATAGAGCTTCCCTATTACCCTGCAATTGCACTACTAGATATTTACCCAAAAGATACTGATGTAGTGAAAAGAAGGGCCATTTGTACCTCAATGTTTGTAGCAGCAATGGCCATAGTTGCCAAACCGTGGAAAGAACCAAGATGCCCTTCAGTGGACAAATGGATAAAGAAGATATGGTCCATATATACAATGGAGTATTATGCCTCCATCAGAAAGGACAAATACCCAAATTTTGTATCAACATGGATGGGACTGGAGGAGATTATGCTGAATGAAATAAGTCAAGCTGAGAGAGTCAAGTATCATATGGTTTCACTTACTTGTGTAGCATAAGGAATAACACAGAGGACACTGGGTGAAGGAGAGAAGTGAGTTTGGAGAAATCGGAGGGTGAGACAAACCATGAGAGACTGTGGACTCTGAGAAACAAACTGAGGGTTTTGGAGGGTAGGGTGGGGGTAGAGGTTGGGTGGGCCTGGTGGTGGGTATTAAGGAGGGCACATATTGCATGGAGCACTGGGTGTGATCATAAACAATGAATGCTGTAATACTGAAAATAAATAAAATAAAATAAAATAAAAAATGTCTTAGTAATATAAACTTCTCTCTTCATCATGTTAGTATATTCTTGGCGACTGCCGTCCTGAACGCTGCCACTGTTGAGTGCACAGTCTACCATGAATAGAGGGCTTGTTAACCCCAAATAGAATTCCATTCTCTGGCAGGAGGACAGGCTCCTGTCTTAATCATGCAAGCCAAAAATATTCAACTTTTTGGATTATGAAAAGAACAATAATTTGTCCTCACTGATAGACACTTATTTTGGGTGTGGGTTTGCTTTTACAGCCTAATATGCTACTTCTGTGCTTCTCCCACAACATTCTACTCACTTTTATGAAATCTATATAGGAACTTTATTTTACCGAAAATAAAAAGTAAGTCAAAGTGCTTTTTTAAAAAAATTTATTTATTTATTTTTTATTTTAATCATTTTTTAAATTTATTTTCAGCATAACAGTATTCATTGTTTTTGTACCACACCCAGTGCTCCATACAATCCGTGCCCTCTCTAATACCCACCACCTGGTCCCCCCAACCTCCAACCCCCCCACCTCTTCAAACCCTTCAGATTGTTTTTCAGAGTCCATAGTCTCTCATTGTTCACCTCCCCTTCCAATTTCCCCCAACTCCCTTCTCCTATCTCCCCATGTCCTCCATGCTATTTGTTATGCTCCACAAATAAGTGAAACCATATGATAATTGACTCTCTCTGCTTGACTTATTTCACTCAGCATAATCTCTTCCAGTCCCATCCATGTTGCTACAAAAGTTGGGTATTCATCCTTTCTGATGGAGGCATAATACTCCATTGTATATATGGACCATATCTTCTTTATCCATTCGTCCGTTGAAGGGCATCTTGGTTCTTTCCACAGTTTGGCAACCGTGGCCATTGCTGCTATAAACATTGGGGTACAGATGGCCCTTCTTTTCACTACATCTGTATCTTTGGGGTAAATACCCAGTAGTGCAATTGCAGGGTCATAGGGAAGTTCTATTTTTATTTCTTGAGGAATCTCCACACTGTTCTCCAAAGAGGCTGCTTTTGAGCACAAAACTCAATGGTCTTAAACAAAACCAGCCAATTATCAAGATGGGTGGTTTGGGAGAGTGTAGAATGGCCTATTAAAAACATAGTCTTGGCGGGCACCTGGGTGGCTCAATTGGTTAAAACCTCAGCCTTTAGCTCAGGTCATGATCTCAGAGTCCTGGGATCAAGCCCCGCATCGGGCTCTCTGCTTGGCGGGGATCCTGCTTCCGCCCCTCTCTCTGCCTGTCTCTCTGCCTACTTGTGATCTCTCTCTGTCAAATAAATAAATAAAATCTTTTAAAACAAACAAACCAACCATAGTCTTGGGATGCCTTGCTGGCTCAGTCATTAAGCATCCAGTTCTTGGTTTCAGCTCAGGTCATGATCTCAGAGGAATGACATCAAGCCCCACATCGGGTTCTGTGCTCAGAGAGGAGTCTCCTTGAGACTCTCTCTTTCCCTCTCCATTTGCCCCTCCCCCAACTTGTGTGCTTTCTCTCTTTCTCCCCACCTTCTCTCTCATGCTCAAATAAAAATAAGTAAATCTTTATAAACACAATCATTATGAGCTGCGAAACACCAGCTTTCTAATCTGCAGTGCTGTCATACAGGATATGTTCTGAACCATGAACAGATATATGATGCCTTTTCTCTAATGATGAGTATACATGAGACAAAGAGACAAGGGGTTAAAGTAAGATTAGCACTTCTCACTATTACTAAGAATTATTTTACTAAGAATTATTATAGAATGGTAGTTAATTCCATGCTTTGCATGGAATCTGGCACAAAATTGCCTGAGTTTGAATCTCAGTTTGACCACCTATAGCTAGGTGATCCTACAAATTACTTAACCTTTGTCTTAGTTTTCTAATCTGTAAAAGGGGATAAGAATAGTACTATGGATTACATAAATCAATAGATGTTAATCACTTTGGAGAATACCCAACACATAATAATATCTGTAGTACTATGAAAGTGCTTGCTATTACTATCACCCAAATGTCACAAGTTAGTTACCAATTATTAACAAACTATTACCAATTAATCACAGATTTTAGCTTCCCAACTTCATGGTTTGAGGCTTTGCTAGATGAAAAAATAAAACCAAAAACAAAACAAAAACAAAAACAAAACAAAACAAAAAACACTTTAGAACACAATAAGAGAATGCTTCCATTTGAGATACAATCGTTTCATTGACACAGAAGTTGAAATTTACCAGTTGATCCTTTTGGGCTCTTTATATCATGGCACCAGTAGGCAATAACAGAGAGTACAGTTGGTTAGAGTAATTGATCCCGGCTATCAAGGAAAAAATATGTTTCTGCTACTCAGTGGAGCAAGGAAGAACATGTCTGGAAACCAAAAAGTCCATTGGGGTGCTGTCATAACTAGTAGTTAAAGTACTGAAGACATGAGTGACCTAATTCAAGCAGAATCACAGAGAGCTAAGGCCCCTTGGAAATAAAGGTTTGGGTAACCTCGCAAATATATAAGCCCCAATCCATTGAAGTGCCGGCTGTGGGCAGTGGGAACGTAAAATGGATAGTGGAGGAATAAAGTTATAAATATCAACTGTAGCCTCATGAACAGCTAGAGAAACGAGGGCAGCATCAGCTTTGTGTGCTGTTTTCCAATTTTCTTTTTTATTCTCTTTGTTTCTGTTTCTATTTTATACAGACAGTGGTAGTGGCAGCAAATTCTGTGATTTACTCCAAATTCTACAGTCTATCAAAATATGTTTGTGGTTGACGTTGAAGAGAAATCAAGATGGCACTGAGATAGAGGCAGTGAATGCTCAGTGATTGCAAATCACCAAGCATTGTTTGTGGAAGCAGCAAGAATGACTCGCAGGCAAGATCTATTCCCTACATCAGAGGAGAGACTGGGACAGAGAGAGACTGGATAGAACCTACTGTAGCTCCTTATAGGCTATTCAATACCAAATGCCCAGACCCTTGATAAATGTGTTCTGACATTTTGGGAAACAACACTACAACTCCACATTGAACAATTCATCCTAGTGATATAGGGTGGACTGACCCGTGTACAGGGAGGCTAATGCAGAGCTAGACAGAAAGGAGTACTGGAGGAACTTTAGGGCAGGGATGGAGCCTGTGAGCTCTGAACTTAATAACATTTAATAGCAGTTGTAATTCAGTCTGTCATTTGGGAACCTTCAATAAGTTCTCGTTGACTGTTGGAGCCTGTTCTCTGTGGCACTATCATGAATTAAGAAGGAAAGCTTGTCTCAGATTTGAGCGGGAGGCCAAATTGAGGCTGAAAGCACTGATTGCCAGAAGAGGAAAACACTTATCAAATGAGTGATGGTATGGTAACTAGCAGCAGGGGCTGCTACTAAGAGGCAAAAGGAGGAGAGGGGAAGGGAAATTCATAAAGGAACGCTTATCACACATGCATGAAAGGGTGCCCCTAAAACTTAGAGAGAGGTCAGGGATATTTTGTTGGGGAATCAAGCTAATGGAAACTTGAGCACAATACTTAATGGCAACAAGTGCCATAGCTATAGGTATGGGAAAGCAGAAATTTTGGCTTTGCATTAGTTTTCCTGTTTAATTCTTAACAAAGATTCGAAGAGGTAATATTTATCTCACTCAGGCTACTGATAAAGCTACCAAGATTCACAAAAGGTGGCTTTCCCAAAGTCACAAAGCCATGAAGTAGTAGAGTCAAGATTTGAATTAGAGTTTTCTTGACCTCAATGCTAGGAAATTTTACCAATTCAGATAATTTAACACTTACATTTCTCATTACCATTCATGTTGGTAATTGGGCTCTTGAGACTATTTCAGACAGTTTTCTAGTTAAAAAACAAACAAACAAACAAAACTTTAACACATTGGTTCTCCAAGTTTGCCATACACTGAATTTCCTGAGGAGCTATAAAAAATAGTGATGCCTGGATCTCACCCCAGGAGATTTTGATTTAATTGGTATAGTGTGCAGCCAGGACATTGGAATTTTACAAGGTCTCCGAGGTGATTCTAAAACGTGGCAAGTTTTGAAAACCAATGCATTGACATATTGGTGGAGAGAACAGTTAATAGCATTTCTTTTCAAGAAATTTTTTTCTGACTGAACTTGATGGCCAGGCTGCCTGGTGACGTGGTCCAAATTGGCTAGGAGAGTGAGGGTGATCCTGTTGGAATGATTTCTTACTAATATAATCACTAAATGATCAGAAGAAATAGTACTTGACACACGGGAGGTGTTGCATAAGAGATGTTGCTTGAACAACTTAACAAGTGATGGTAGAAGTCTTTAACAGGTATGCCTCAATAGATAAAGAAATATGAATCCAGTTAGAGCACAGAGGGTAGGAATGAGGACCCCAGAGTTAGGAATCAGGTAACCTAGGTTCAGTTCTGGCTTCTTTCACTCATAAGCTCTATAAACTTGGGCACATTTTTCACCTCATGTGCTCAAATGCTATGGTCTGTAAATTGGAGGTAATAATAGTACTACTCCCTGATGAGGTAATAAAAGTATTTACTTCATAAAATTGATGTGAAAATAAAAGAGGCAAGGGCTTAGGAGAGAGTGAGGCACATAGCAGGCAGCACATCTGTGCTGATTTCAATTATTTACACGTGAAACATTTTGGCAGCATTGTTTCATAAGGATTTAAAATTTTCCCATTTTATCTTTACTACTCTTTTTATTTTCATTTGATCATATGTACAATCAGGCCTATTGAAAATCTTGCTAAGATATATATGCATTTAGTAAAGTTCTTGTCTAGCTCACCCACTTTGAAACATTTGAATCTGAAACCATAAATAAGATATTTTATTATCATGAAACATCAACAGATCAGCTCTCAACATGATTTTTGTCTCACCTCATGCTGTAAATTATAGTTTTTCTTATTTTATAGTATATAAAGTAATATAAATTTTCTCTCACTGATGAAATATAAAGAAATATTAATTCATTTATTCAATCAAAAAGTGGGAAGCAGCAAAGACAATACAAAATGACTTATATTTGCAAAAAAAAAAATAAAGTAAGTTTTAAAGAAAAGGAAAAAAGTGAAATTTTCAGTATTTTCTTCAAATAATTTTAATGGAGGAAAAGGCAAAAACAAACACTAACAGAGAAAACAATAGAAAATTAACTCAGATTCCAATTATCAAGGGATGTCTAAAAAGATTTTATGAATTCAATATACATGGAGCAGATAAATATAGATTTAAATTTCAATTGTTCTGGTTATCTTATCCAACTTGCAACCTCCAAACTCCTGAAAATCTTACCGGTCATAACTTTGGTTCTTTTAAACTAAGAATTTCAGTGTCAGAATTATCAATTAAGGATTGATAATCACAATCTACTGAACAGAATTTAAAATTTTGATGATTGCAACTCTGCATCCCGTATCCCAATAAACACAAAGTTCTGCTGATATTAGGATGCAAGTTTAATATTAACTGCAAATTATAAAATATGGATTTGCTGATTCTGAATCAGTCTGGAATTCATAATCTTATATTTTATCATATTTGAATATGAAAGTTTATGTGAAGCAAAAGTTTTTTTAAGATTTTATTTATTTATTCAACAGAGAGAGAGAGATCACAAGCAGGCAGGGAGGAAGGCAGAGAGAGAGAGGGAAGCAGGCTCCCTGCTGAGCAGAGAGCCAATGCTGGGCTCCATCCCAGGATCCTGAGACTGTGACCTGAGCTAAAGGCAGAGGCTTAACCCACTGAGCCACCCAGGCGCCCAAGCAAAATATTTTTGAGTAATAAACTGGTATCGACTACATGTCATCTTATATGGACTCATTTTAGGTGTAGGTAAAAAAAAAAAAAAAAAAAAAAAAGGAAAGAAACTCCTGCCATTTCATTAAAAATTCAGCATGATTAAGTCTGGGTAGAATTTTAAAAATTAGATAACTTATAACAATGATTTTTAACCACTTTTTAATCCTAATGTTAAGATATCTCAAAGCATTTTTAATGAATGGGAATCACTAGATTCAATGATGAGAATAGACTTAACTTTCTAGAAAATACAAAAAAGTTTATCATTACTATTTTTTTTATTTGTTTATTTGATAGACAGAGATCACAAGTAGGCAGAGAGGCAGGCAGAGAGGGAGGGAGGAAGCAGGCTCCCTGCTGAACAGAGAGCCTGATGCAGGGCTCGATCCCAGGACCCTGGGATCATGACCTGAGCAGAAGGCAGAGGCTTTAACCCACTGAGCCACCCAGGCACCCCTATCATTACTATTTTTAATCAAAGACTGGAAAGTTTCAAAGAAACATAATTCATAGCCATACATATCCTGTGAAACCTGATGGTAATATTATAGAAATCACATTCCAGATTGCGATGTCCTCATAAGATTGACAATATTTCAGCATGGCAACTTTGGAAAAATGTTGGGCTTTGGTACAGCAACAAAATATATCTGCCTATACATCCATTTGTAAATTTAGCACTTTCAACAATATAAACATGAGAGGTCTCCATGGAATTGTGTAGCTTAATCATTACCTGTATCTTCAAAGTGGTTTAACTTAATCATCATCTTCATTATCATCATTTATTATAATCTCTGGGACTTTGATGTAATCGGTTTAGCTCTAGAATCTCAAGCAATTCATTGGAGATTACTCCATGCCAAAAGCACCGAACAGACAAATGGTACAAGAAGGTGGGATTAGGAGACTTCCAACTCCCTTTCTGGTTCTAAACCATACCTTAGGGAACACAAACATGAGTAATAGTTTTGATCACATTATAATTTTAACCATTGAGAAATGACATTATAACCCTTATTTTCCACTGATTTTTACATTGAAGTATAATTTACATAGAGGTTGATGGTTTCGACAAATAGATATCACTATTTAAACCACTTTTAAAGTATGGAAGATTTTCTTTACTCTAGAAGGTTCCTTTTCTAGTCATTCCTCACACTTGCTCTACAAGAAGACAAAAACTATTTGGGTTTCTTTCATCACAGTTTAGTTCTTGTCTGTTGCAGAACTTCACATGAATGAGTCTTGCTTAGTAGAAGGTCTGTAAGATACTTCTCTTTTATTTTGTATTTCAGTGGCCTCTTTCTTTCCTATGGTGTATTACTATTGCAGTATGCAAACATACCATGATTTCTTTATCCATTTTTCTATGATGGACATTTGGGTTTTTTCTAGTTTGGAATTTTTATTATTCAAACTGCTGTTAAAAACATTCTAATACAAGTTTCTCTCTCTTTTTTTTTAAACCTTGGAAATCTGTTTTTCTTTCTTTTGCTAAATATCTAGAAGTGGATTTTCAGAGTCACAGGGTGGATATATGTTTAACTTCTTTTTTTAAACTTGCTAAATTTAACCTTTTACCTTTTTTATTCTTGAGTTGAAGGAATCCTTTTATTCAATAAAAGTCTTTAGTCAGATATAGGTAGTGCAAACATTTTCTCCCAGCCTGTAAGTTACATACATGTTTTCTTTTCTTTTTTTTTTTAAATATTTTATTTATTTATTTGGCAGACAGAGATCACAAAGGTAGAGAGGCAGGCAGAGAGAGAGGGGGCAGCAGGCTCCCTGCTGAGCAGAGAGCCCAATGTGGGGCTCGATCCCATGACTCTGGGATCATGACCTGAGCCAAAGGCAGAGGTTTAACTCACTGAGCCACCCAGGTGCCCCTACATACCTGTTTTCTTAATGGTACTTCCTAACAAATAAGCATTTTTAATTTTGATAAAACATCATTTTCTTTCTTTCTTGGTTAGTTCTTCTATGTCATGTCTGAGATATATTTGTCAAACTCAAGGTCTTCCAGGCTTCCTTTTAAAATATTTATACTTTTCCCTTATGACAAAGCTAGTATAATTATTTTCACTTTAACACATGAAGGATCTAAGGCACATACTGATCAATACTCTCCTGAAGCTCCACATTACTTGAACCAGGACTTGAACTAGATTTCCACTGATTATGCTATATCAGGGAAAATATAATCAAAGGTTTACATGCTCTTTTGAGTTTTGAATATTTTTTCAAGGAGCGTTTGTTACTATATTTTTGAACATTTATGTTGTATAGAGAACAGTTTGGGAAAAGCATGCTCAATACAGTCATTGACTGAATTAAAGTTCTAAAATAGAAACAGAAATGTGACATTCTACTTCTTAATAGTCTTACCCAATGGCCTAGTATCATGGAAATACACTACAGTGTTCCATAGAACTTACAGATTTCTGTGTGTTCTCAGGTCAAAGAAAGGTGTATTGTCTCTTTATTGTTCAGATTTTCTTCTTAGATCATCCTTTATATAGTTACCAGCAAGGTGGCTCCCCGACCTCCTGAATCTTTCAGGCATTACTAATCCTAAAAGGAAGTGTTTATCTATTGCTGTGAGTACAATACGGAAAACATTCCAGGAGAGAAGTTGACTTCATTTGTCGATGCTTTTCTCCTGAGCTCTTCTGGAGTATAGGATTGCCAAATAAAGATACAGAATGGCCAGTCACAAATGAGTTTCAAATAAATATCTTTTTTTTTTTTAAGTATAAGTATGTTCCATGCAATATTTGGAGTTTACTTATATTTAAAGGGTGTTAACTGAAATTCAAAATTAACTGGGTATCTTGTATATTTATTTGTTGAACTCAGCAATCTTAGAGGGCTAACGTAAGCCAAGTGTGCTTGGCTTATGGAAAGAGAACTTTCCTAATTTAACATAAGACCTCTATGACTTTAATACGGATGTGTCATGGCATCCAGATTTCCCCTCTGCTAGAGAGTGATTGTCAGTAGTGTAAATTACATAACCCATAAGAAAGAAAAAAATCCTACCTTGGAGAATAACAGCGAATTCATAAAAATATTTAAAGGTTTTCTAAGGATATTTTGCACTCCTAATAGGGAGTGGTAAAGTATCCTATTATACTGCATTATTATTACAACCAGCAGGAACAAGTAGTAGAATGAAGATGAAAATACCAAAATCTTTCATATTAAAGCACATTTAAGTTTAAAATCATGGGATAAAACTTAATTAAGTGCCAGAAGGTATACTAACATAATGTTGAGTTTGCAAATTTAAATACACAAACGCAAGGCAATCTAGACACTAAAGTTCTATAGCAACATTAACTCACCCATATCATACATCCTGCATAATAAAGTTAACATTTAGCAACTAGAAATGTCGTTCATAACACAAAATATGTGCAACTCAAGATCATTAACATTTTCCACATTTTTATGCTATTTCATAGGTTCAATATTCTCATTACACTAATGTGGAGAGAACTACTCAGTCGTAGAGTTAAAAATTCTTTGAAAACATATTAGTTTATTTCACAGTCTTTCATTAAAGTCATAATCAACTTGGGTTGCATGTTGTTTCAGTAACAGAAAAAAAAAACATTTTTTACATTTAGAGAATGTTAACTACAGTGTAAATCTTCAATTTTTCACTTACTAAAATTATTTCAAACTTGCTGTATTTATAGTTACTGTTCTAAAAAACATACCAGTATTTATTTTTCTAGTATTGTTATGATATTTTAATAAAAACTGGGGTGGGCTCATAATACGGTGATCCTCACTACGTCACTTAGTGTGTGACCAAGGGTAAGTTACTTAATCTTTCTGTGCCTCAGTTTCTTCATTTGTAGAATTGAGATTATAATAGTGCTTGACTCATGGGGTGCCATGAGAATTAAGTTACTTAATCCTTACAAAATTCTTAGCCATGTATGGCACATTGTAAAGAACTAAAAAATTCTTACTGTTCACAAAAAGCAAGATTCCAGATGTATGGGTATAAGGAGATTTTACATTACCTGTCCTAGACTTCTACAATTAGAGTATCAGATCACCTGAAACAATTTTAGAGAGTTTAAAATTTTTCATAATTAAAAGCATCTTTTTAAGTTTATAGAAATAAAAAAATTATTAGTTTTTGCTTATGACTAATACAAATGTGAAACAGTTACTCAAACTTATTAGTAATAATTAAAATAAATAGGAATATGAAAATTATATTTTATTTGTACATCTGAACAAATAACTAAGCTGAATAAGACTGGCAATACCAAGTGCTGGTGAGGGCCAGGAGCATGTGGAATTATCAAACATTGCTGGTGTCCATGTAAATTGTTACAAGCATGTAGAACTATTTGGCAACTGTTACCTACTAAATTTGAAATATGTATATCCTATAATTTAGCAATTCCAGAAACGCATGTGCTTGTGCACCAGAAGAAATTACAGGGTGGTCATACTAGCAGTATTCATAATAGCTGAGAACTGGAAACCGCCCAAATTTCTATCAACGGCAGAACAAATTGGAAAAATCGTGGAATATTCATACAATGGATCACTCTAGAGCAATGAGAATTAAGGCATTACAGCTGCTCTCAATGACACGGATGATTCTTACAAACAATGCTTAGTGAAAGATGTAACAAAAGAACATACACAGTGTAATTTCAATTATATAAAGCATAGTAATGGGAAATTTGGCCTATGGTATTATAAATGAAAGTAATTCTCTCTTTGGGGGAGGGCTTCTGGGGAGTTGTTAATGTTCTTTCTCTTTTCTTGGGTGCTAATTACCTCACGACAATTCATTCAGATGAATGAATGAATTGACTTTTATGATTCTGGCCGCCCTTCTGTATATGTTATACTTCAATTAAAATAAATTAAATAAAACTCAGAAAAGGATTCTAATCTGAGAAGGAAAAAAAAAAGTTTTACGATTTGTATTGCCAATGTTTCTAGTTCCCTATAGGATTCTTTTAGAAACTAATGTCTGCTTAGGAAAGAAGGGAGTAAGCATAATCCACAATTTATTATTCCAGTTTGCCAAAATAGTTCATAAGGATTAGAAGAAATCTATGCTGTGCTTCAATGAGAAATGCAGCAATGAGGTCAACTTATCCTAAATAGTTTACAGTTTTAAATGATCCAAGGGTTTATTAGAATACAGAGCTGAGAATTTGAATTGGGAAGTGCTGAACTTGAGAATGTGCTTGTTGGAGGCAGTGGTGAGAGGAACAAGGGCCAGACAAAAGTGAGATGCTAAATTCAAGCTCATCCTTTGAGTTATAAAACAAGGGCAAAAGCAAATTTTCCAAGACTATTTGAGAAGTGTGCTGCAAAGTCTTCCATTCTAAGGATATTCTATTTAATATTACATTATATAATCAGGAAAATATTGTTAATATAAGTATTTAATTTGTGTTAGTAATAAATAATAATCATTGGATTTTTGTAGCTCAGGAGAAAATTAGGAAATGTATGAACATGATATTACTAATATGAGTTCAGATGTTAAGGCAAATTTAACCCTCATTTTAAGGAGGCAGATTCCTTCCCTAGGAAAATATAGAGTTGAGTTAACAAATGAAGAATCTACATATTTTGGGATGCCAAGACACTTTACTGTACAATTGGCAGCTAAAATGAGGAAGAAACAGATATGGGCTCCTAACTAGGGTGCTGGAAATAATTCACCATATTTAAGGAGTCCCACAATGGGCTTTGCTTGGAAAGGCCCAGAGAGCAATGGCTCTATTTCAAGTGAAGTTACTCAAGCCCATCTAAAAAATCTAAACATATACCCATGGCCAACGGTCAAGTGCCTAGAAGTAAAATATTAATTCGCAGCCAAAACAAAAATATTAGTTTGGACCATACAAAACTACTCTTATAGGTCACAACGGCCAAATATGCACAATTTCATATGATTTAACCTGATATATACACAAATACACAATGGTGGTTAGCAATATAAAAGGATCAGAGAACAAATACTGAATACAGATGATGGCGGTCCACTATTTGAAGACTGCTCTGGTGACAAACCATACATGGAGGTGCAAAATATACTTGTCCCACATACTTTGCCAGTGTTATATATTTAATTGAACCAAAGATAATAAAACTTTAAGGAAGACAATTTTTTAAATGATTTAAGGGCATCTGAAAGTTACAGTGATATTTTCTTTACCAGGCTTGTGAAAAGCAATATAGTTTTATTTTGTTGTTTTGTTTTGTTTACCCTTTTAAAAATTGACTTTTAAGATTAATCCTAACAAAGAAGTTTTAAAGAAAGTAGTGTTTGATACATTTAGAAATGCAACCCATGCATGAGCTAATACACAGAGAAGGTGGACATGTTTTGATCCTGAAACTTATCTCGTCATTCAGTATCTGTCATTAAACAAACAAAATATCATAAAATTTGGGCTTCATTATTCATAGTAATAGAAACATCAGTGTCTACTGGCACAGAGATTGTATAATAGAAAATCTTCAGTATTCACTTCTCTTTTTCTTGACTATTTAAACAATATTTCTAGCATAACAGAAACAAAAAAATACAGCTGCTTTGTCAACTCCAAAGCTATTGTTCTTTTAACAACAAGAATTTTGGCTTGTAGAACTTAATTATTTAGCTAAAGAAATTTTGAGAAACATAATTTAAGATACAGAAAGAGATTTTTTCAATCTCTAGCTCAAGAAATTACCTTTTGTTAAAAATGCATGAAAGATATAACTGGGCATTGGTGACCAATTTCATTAAATGAACTATGACTTTACTGGGCAAGAAAAAAAGCATGTGTCTATTGAGTTCCCAAGGGCTAGATTATTCAATGGAAATATTTTCTACTAGAATGTCATAATGAAAAATGGCTAGGCTAAATTAGTAAAATTCATCCTGGTGCACAACTCATTTATTCAGTAATCATTTATCTCTTTAGAAAAAGTATTTACATAGTGAGATAATTTAATATAGGTTATAAGATTTCTTTATTTCAGTTTTCACTTCTACTTATACTTCTGACTTATCAGTTTAGGTTATTTAAACTCATGCATTCACATATTTGAATTTCCCTTTACATTCCTGCATGAGTTCACTATCCTAAAGTATGCACAAAACAGCTCCATTGTTCACCTTGTAGATATCAATATCATTAACATCCTCGTATAGTTATTTGAAAATCTTTATCTCTGTAGCTTTGCTTTTTACATGAGATCAGGGTTGGAAGAAGGAGCTTATACCCTGAGTTCAGCAGAAATTTGTTCCTATTAGCACTACACTCTTCCAAAAAATATCATTCCTGCTACTGAGTTACTGTTAGACAGTAAGGTTGTCACTATATCCTATGAAGTCATCACAAACACTGACAAAAATGGAAACATAAACATAATGATCACATCCTCTATGCTTATTTTTTCTTGAATTTGTATTCAAATTTTAGTCATATTTAGGTTAAAAATAAATGCATTTCAAGTATAAAGATCCAAATGGACAAAGAAGAAAATTTGTTGATCTTAAAGTTGTAGTTAATTTTGGGATATAAATTCCTTCTTTGAAACAAAATAAATTTGAAAACTTAAGCTCTTTATTTTATTTAAACAATGAAGGATTCTGCTTTTATCAATATATGAATTTCTGGAGACATTTAAAAAACAGTAAAACCACGTTACTTTGAAACAGTATCAAAATGTTTACATCTACATAATAAAAGAGATGAATTCACTTTGATATTGATAAAAAGTCAATGAGATCTCTACAGCATATTATTTAAAAGAAAGCTGAAATAAACTTATGATCTCCATAAGAGTTATAAAAAGTGTTAGAAGAACATATAGGAGAAAGGAAAATTTTACAATATTAAGTAGAGAAAGTCTAGTTGAACAAGAACAAAAACCAGACACCATAAATTCTTGCTACTCAAAGTGTGGACTATAGACCAATAGCATATGCACATCCCCTGGGAGCTTACTAGAAATATCGAGTCTCAGACTTCATCCCAGAATCTGTGCATTAACAAAATCCCCAAGTGATTTTTATGCACAGTAAGCAGCTCTTCTCCACCCTGTCTGTACCCTAGCATCACCTGGGGGACTACACTCCAATGTCACCCCAGTCAATTGAACCTGAATCTGTGTGTGTGTGTGTGTGTGTGTGTGTGTGTGTGTGTGTGTGTGTGTGTGGTGGGGGGAGGGTCCAGACTGCAGTCTTTTTATAAAGGCTGCTCCACGAACTTAATCTGTAGCATGAATTGAGAAACACTGTTCTTGAGAAAAACATGAGTAATTAACTCTTTGATGCTTAAGCAAAGTTAAAAATATGAAGGTAGACTCAGAAGAAACATTTGTAACTTAGGTATAGCGAAGAACTAACTTTCTTAAAATGCAAAAGGGCCCTTCAAATTAATGATGAAAAGATTTACAATTCAACCAACACAGAAGAGGAAATACAAACTTCCAACAATCTTCTAACAGATGTTCAACCTTACTGATGATAAAAAGCTGTAACTTTAAGTAACGGTGACATATTTTGTCCTCATCTTATTGGCTATAATTAAAAGAATTGATGACATTCTTCGTTGTGAAGAAGTGAGAACTCTCACAATATCAATGGGAGTATGATTAGTATTTCTTTGTTTGAAGACAAATGGACAATATCTACCAAAATTTCAAATGCACAGTCAGT
Organism: Enhydra lutris kenyoni; assembly: GCF_002288905.1. Classification (NCBI taxonomy): domain Eukaryota; kingdom Metazoa; phylum Chordata; class Mammalia; order Carnivora; family Mustelidae; genus Enhydra; species Enhydra lutris. The sequence goes on from NW_019154087.1 coordinate 78,573,801, forward strand.
TAAGCATCTGCCTTTGGCTCAGGTCATGGTCCCAGGGTCCTGGAATTGAGCGCTGCATCAGGCTCCCTGCCTACCTGGGAGTCTGCTTCTCCCTCTACCCCATGCACCCTGTTCGTGATCTCTCTCTCTCTCTCTTTCACGCTCTCCCTTTCTGTCTCAAATAAATAAAGTCTTTAAAAAAACTTCAAATGTGCATATATATGTAGCAGTAATTTTACCTCTTGGAATCTTTATTATAAGGAATATTCACACCATTATACAAATGTGTGTGTGTGTGTGTGTGGGTGGGTGATGGAAAAACATTTGGAACATCATCATCACTGCTTGAATATTAATTATGGCAAATCTTTACTGAAGGAAATTATCCAGTAGTTAGAGAATGTGGTAAGTCTATGTTACTGACACACAAGAATACTTCTAATAAATTATTGGGTTAAGAGCAATTTATAGATCTTTTCTTCCTTTCTGTATATGTTATGTTTAAAAAGGTTATCTATAGTGAGAAAGCATGGCAGAATGCCACCAAACCCTTAAAATCAGTATCATCTATGGTGAAAGGTAAGAGAGCAGGATAGAGCACCTTCACTTTTAGCATTTACCCAGTGGGATTTATTTCTTCTTTACTAGCTTACCTGCAATACTTCTGTACTTAAAAAATGCACCAATAATGTTGCTTTAAAAATTGATTACTCAAAACTGGCCTGTATACATTACTATAAAAGGAACATTTTGGCTGTGAAGAGACAGAAAAAACAAGTAAAATTTTGTCATTCTTCATTATAGTGGTCAATGAAAAAATAGCCTATACATCTTTGTAAACTTTTAGAGTTTAGACTAATAGATTTAAATACTTTTAAATTTTAGATGTCATTTTATAACTCATCTTATGTTACATAAGGACAATAAACAAAGGAAGTGTAACTGGGATACCTAAGGTAACAAGTGAAATTAGGTCGCAAGAAATATGTTAGGCAATAGAAATGTCTCTTGGAGAGACTCAGGCTAAAAAGTTCAAACTGCATTACAGCACAATATGGTAAGGTTCTAGAAAAATCTGGGATATCAAAATCATGTAAGTATGCTACTTACTAGTCCTGCAATCTACTGCCTACATCACCCACTTAATGAGTACAAAAATTAGAATATTTGTTATTGCCATGGACTGGGGATTTGGGGAAGGAATTGACTTCAGAGAGGCACGAAGAAACTTTCTAAGAAAATATTCTAGATCTTGATTTTGATGACAGTTATGTGACGGTGAGCATTTATCAAAATTAATAGAACTTCATGCCTTGAAAGAGGGAATCACACTCCAATAAACTTGGCTTTAACAATAAAACACATCAACATAACAAATAAAGCAAAACATCTACCTCATCATCATCCAATATCTACTGAGACTCAGTTGAAATGACTTGAAAGGATAGAACATTAAAATTTTATATGATAAAACTTTACCTAAAAAACAGCCTATATACATCCTCATTATCTTTTACATTTATTAGAAAAAACATATATCCAAGAAGATGCAGAGAACTTCAGATTTCTTTATTGTTCACAGATGCACCGTTCTTTAATACTAGTTCCTGGAAACACTTGTGGGGGGAGGGTCCAGACTGCAGTCTTTTTATAAAGGCTGCTCCACGAACTTAATCTGTAGCATGAATTGAGAAACACTGTTCTTGAGAAAAACATGAGTAATTAACTCTTTGATGCTTAAGCAAAGTTAAAAATATGAAGGTAGACTCAGAAGAAACATTTGTAACTTAGGTATAGCGAAGAACTAACTTTCTTAAAATGCAAAAGGGCCCTTCAAATTAATGATGAAAAGATTTACAATTCAACCAACACAGAAGAGGAAATACAAACTTCCAACAATCTTCTAACAGATGTTCAACCTTACTGATGATAAAAAGCTGTAACTTTAAGTAACGGTGACATATTTTGTCCTCATCTTATTGGCTATAATTAAAAGAATTGATGACATTCTTCGTTGTGAAGAAGTGAGAACTCTCACAATATCAATGGGAGTATGATTAGTATTTCTTTGTTTGAAGACAAATGGACAATATCTACCAAAATTTCAAATGCACAGTCAGTTAAGCATCTGCCTTTGGCTCAGGTCATGGTCCCAGGGTCCTGGAATTGAGCGCTGCATCAGGCTCCCTGCCTACCTGGGAGTCTGCTTCTCCCTCTACCCCATGCACCCTGTTCGTGATCTCTCTCTCTCTCTCTTTCACGCTCTCCCTTTCTGTCTCAAATAAATAAAGTCTTTAAAAAAACTTCAAATGTGCATATATATGTAGCAGTAATTTTACCTCTTGGAATCTTTATTATAAGGAATATTCACACCATTATACAAATGTGTGTGTGTGTGTGTGTGGGTGGGTGATGGAAAAACATTTGGAACATCATCATCACTGCTTGAATATTAATTATGGCAAATCTTTACTGAAGGAAATTATCCAGTAGTTAGAGAATGTGGTAAGTCTATGTTACTGACACACAAGAATACTTCTAATAAATTATTGGGTTAAGAGCAATTTATAGATCTTTTCTTCCTTTCTGTATATGTTATGTTTAAAAAGGTTATCTATAGTGAGAAAGCATGGCAGAATGCCACCAAACCCTTAAAATCAGTATCATCTATGGTGAAAGGTAAGAGAGCAGGATAGAGCACCTTCACTTTTAGCATTTACCCAGTGGGATTTATTTCTTCTTTACTAGCTTACCTGCAATACTTCTGTACTTAAAAAATGCACCAATAATGTTGCTTTAAAAATTGATTACTCAAAACTGGCCTGTATACATTACTATAAAAGGAACATTTTGGCTGTGAAGAGACAGAAAAAACAAGTAAAATTTTGTCATTCTTCATTATAGTGGTCAATGAAAAAATAGCCTATACATCTTTGTAAACTTTTAGAGTTTAGACTAATAGATTTAAATACTTTTAAATTTTAGATGTCATTTTATAACTCATCTTATGTTACATAAGGACAATAAACAAAGGAAGTGTAACTGGGATACCTAAGGTAACAAGTGAAATTAGGTCGCAAGAAATATGTTAGGCAATAGAAATGTCTCTTGGAGAGACTCAGGCTAAAAAGTTCAAACTGCATTACAGCACAATATGGTAAGGTTCTAGAAAAATCTGGGATATCAAAATCATGTAAGTATGCTACTTACTAGTCCTGCAATCTACTGCCTACATCACCCACTTAATGAGTACAAAAATTAGAATATTTGTTATTGCCATGGACTGGGGATTTGGGGAAGGAATTGACTTCAGAGAGGCACGAAGAAACTTTCTAAGAAAATATTCTAGATCTTGATTTTGATGACAGTTATGTGACGGTGAGCATTTATCAAAATTAATAGAACTTCATGCCTTGAAAGAGGGAATCACACTCCAATAAACTTGGCTTTAACAATAAAACACATCAACATAACAAATAAAGCAAAACATCTACCTCATCATCATCCAATATCTACTGAGACTCAGTTGAAATGACTTGAAAGGATAGAACATTAAAATTTTATATGATAAAACTTTACCTAAAAAACAGCCTATATACATCCTCATTATCTTTTACATTTATTAGAAAAAACATATATCCAAGAAGATGCAGAGAACTTCAGATTTCTTTATTGTTCACAGATGCACCGTTCTTTAATACTAGTTCCTGGAAACACTTGGCAAACTGAAACAATATAAACAGGACTCTGAATAATATATATCATGTTGTTTTAAAAAATCGTTCTGCTGTGTTAGCTGGGCAGTATGAACTTAGTATGAGATATTGTAAGTAGGAAGGCAGTCAGTGGATTTTATTTTTGCTTATATTTATAGAGACTCAAATTGTGTTTTCCTGGATAATGGAGTCTCAAATGTAACTAAAATGTAATTTAAACTTTAGATTACTCCAGTGTTTATATAACTGAAATTAAACCACATACTATGTACCAGTGACTTTAGCTTAAGACCATTTGTTAACATTGACAATGCACCTTTCTATGAAAATCTTGTTAATTTCCTGCCTTTGTCCTGCCTTTCATTCTCTTAAATAAACAAGTGATTCTCCCCTCCCCCATAGCTACCTTTCATTATGTAAATGTTCAGTGACCTCCCCCATAGTCACGTGTCACCTCAAGTGGTGAAGGTCTTGTACTTGCAGATATGTTCATGTTTTACAAAATTTATTGCTGAAATCAAAGAGCTTCATGAAAATAAAAACAAAATATTTCCGCAGGGAAGCAGTGAAAGGAGAGGCATAATTCTTTTGCCCCTTCACTAATGTTGACACGTTCAAAACCAAATTCCCACAAAAAAAATTAGCTTATAAAGATTCCTCATAATTCTATAGGATTAGTTTTATTTGGGATCCTCACATCCTCAGTAGATTAATGCACTAGCCATTTTTCCCTCTATTCTCTAGGGCAAACATACAAAGTCATTGTTTCCAAGGCAATAGGACAAGCCCCACCCCAAGTGGCTGTTAAACCTGTGTAACCTGTACCACAGAGGACCTCTTTAGTGCTACAGCATCAAACCAATTTCAGAAGCAAGGCCACTTGAGAATGACAGATTAGCTTCTGGGAAGGTTGACTTAGCACAGTGGGGAGCTGGCTTAAACACTAAGAGGCAGAGCAGAAATATAGATTCTCTGAATGAAAGTTATTTTTCTATTGGCGTGTGAAGGAGAGAAAAATCTACAGGGTCACAGCCATTAGCACCTGAAATTTTTACAGCTAAACTTAATAAAAATGTCATCTAGAGATCAGGTCACACCATTAGACTGAGAGAAAAGGACAGGGGAAGTATAAGTGAGAGTGTCTTCAGGATGAAAAAAAAAATTATATAGAGATAGCTGAGCTTACTCATAAATTTTTTACATGGTGTCACAATCATAAAAAAAGAAATCAATGATCAATGCAAATATATATGTATGAATGTATACACATATGAACATGTAAATATTTGTATTCCTTCTGATTGAATTTATAACTAAAACGTGCTCCCTTCCCTCAGATATTTATTCTTTGGGAAGGTACCTGTGACCTATAGAGAACAGCGATAAGGACCAGTCTTTTGAAGAGTAAGCTGTATTTGTTCAAGAAAAATCTGCACATAATGGATAAGTATACTGAGGGGAGGCATCTTTACTCTGGCATAATGAAGAAAATACTGGCTCAGGAGTCAGTGCTTGATGGGTCTGAATCTGAATTTTAGTTCTATCAATATAGGTTTGGAGTCAGAGTTTGAGTTCTGGTGTTATCGTGAAGGCATTATGGCCACGGCCCACCCTCAAAGGCTGTATCCCAAATGTTACTCATACCTCTTAACCATCTGAGGCAACTGAGTCCAAATGGAAAACATGTTAACAAAGTTGGCAAGAGCCAAATAAACCACCAATGTTCACTAATGGATGGCTTTGCTATAAAAAAAATTGAGATAATATCTTGATACCTAGATTAGCCAAACTCATAAAGACAGATAATAAAATGTTGGTTGCCAGGAGCTGAGGTGAGGGGAAAGTGGGGAGTTATTGTTTAGTAAGTATAGTTTCAGTTTTGAAAGATGAAAAGAATTCTAGAGACAAATGTGTTGGTTGTACAACAATGTGAATGTACTCGATCCCATTAAATTGTGCATTTAAAAATGGTGAAGATGGTGAATTTTATGTTATGTGTTGTTTTAACACAATTAAAAACAAAACAAAACAAAACAAAACAAAACATCTAAAAGAAACTTGAGTTAAAAAGTCTGTAAGGTCTTCTGTCCTAAATGAAGCCTACTACTTTTAACACACTTGAATCTAAGGGACTCAGTTTTGCAAAACAATCTGTGGCACTTGGCAAAGTAGTGATATCAGTGAAAGAAATGGAAAAGAAATAAATCTGGCTGAGATCTGCTCCTATAAGTCCTTGTCCAGTTTATTTACTAGTGGGACCTGAAGGCAAGAAGAAGAAACAATCATGGAATCCTGGTAATTTTTAGGAAGAAGAACTCTTGTTTTTTTTTTTTTAAGATCGAATCCCTCAAACTGGCATAGTTGCTAGGACATTGTTAGATCACAAACAACAAGCTGTATAATAATTAAGTGGATAAATGTGTCTTCTAGTAAAACACAGCTCTGTTAATGGTCTGTAACCTTACTAATTTGATCGCATTAAAAACTCCCCCTGTCCTGAATGGAAATAGCAGTAAGTTATTCAATTTCTTCGAGACTCTGTTCCATCATCCATAAAATGCAGACCCTACCCTTACAAATTTATACCATATAAATTTCAAATTTATACCATATAAATGTGTGTATGTGTGTTTTTATGCGTTTGTGTGTACATATGCATTTATATATACACATATACTTAAAACATATATTTAAGGGGTGGGTGGGTGGCTTAGTCAGTTAAGTGTCTGACCCTTGATTTTGGCTCAAGTCATGATGTCAGGGTCATGAGGTCAAGCTTCATGTTGGGCTCCACACCGAGTAGGGAGCCTGCTTAAGATTTTTTCTCTGCCCCTTCCCCCGATTGTGCTCTCTTTCTCTCTCCAAAATAAAATAAAATAAAACACATATTTAAATAATGTCTTACTTCACACATTTTATGTACATAATAAATTATAAGTAATATTATTTCTTCATTATTGTCCTTACAATAAGCTTATTTTAAATAACTATGATAAAGATCTTAACTTATTTTGTTTAGCTTATTATGAAAAAAAGTGGGTCCTCTGCGACTCAATATATGGTCTACAGGTATACGCCTGAGCTGTAAACAATTTAGGGACAAAGCCTTAATTATGAACCTGTCAGAGTCAATATAAGCCAATATATACTTTGATTCATTGCTTTCTTCACCCATCCATCATCCTTTTGTCAAAGGCCTCCCATTGCTGGTCACATGTTAGGATCTAAGAAGTCTTTACTTTCCAGGTATTTAAACTAAGGGAATGAACACAAAGATAAATGACCGTAGTGAATGAAAAAGCAATGCTTTATGCTCTGGAATAAGAAGGACAAAGTGTTTAAATGCTTTCCATCCCAGGCTTGTTTAGGATCTCATCACAGAGGCTTCAAGAAATCCATATAAGGCTTTTTAGCTGGCATATAATAGAAATGTAGTGGTTAATTAGGAAGATAAGTTATTTCCAAATGGAAGGTGAACTTGGGAGAGGAAAAGCTGGGCTATTTGAATTTCTAGCTTCTGGCACAAAGTTTATAACACGGGGTTCACTTACTCCCTCTCACCCACATATCTTTCCCTCTTTCCTTCACAACTCTTATGAATAGTGAGATAAATTACACACCAGTGAACATCAGGCAATTTGCTAGCTTTGGGCATTCCAAATCGTTGCAGCAATGTCATATTACCTAGTTGTGCCTTAGTTACTCCTCCAATTGACCAGTTCATAATGGCTGCATTGTCCATTTAACACTTATTTCTTAGAACTAAAATTATTATAAATCACATTACCAATATGCAAGAATTTTAAAAATTATGCATTGGAGGAGTAAAGTATGGAAATGTTAAATTCATCAAGTATATATCATACGCATCTTAATAGCAGAACATACAGGCATGCATAAATCTCTAGTCTCCCTCTGTGACTATACATTTACTGATATAAATGTTGGGAAAAATCTGGAGTACTTTTGCACAAGTATAATTCATGATTCACTGAGCATAAATCAAAATCTCAGAAATGCAAAAATATCTAGAGTCCCTTGAGTTGTATGAAACAGATGGCTAGTTAGATTTCACAAGCCTCTATGTATATTTGATTGGGATTTTATTTCTTCGCACATACAATTCCATAGTTATGCCTCACCTCCATACTATGCATATGGTAGAGCTAAAATGTTTGAAGAGTCATTAAGATCTATTCATGTCAGAAAAGCAAAAGTATTCCCATTTCATTAAAAATACCAGCACATTTTTTAAAAATAACAAAAGAATCTTCTGGGAAAAATATTTGTATTTTCTGTTAATCCTCTTTTCTTTAGAAGACTAGGAAGACTGTATATATAATAGGGAGAGAGAAGGAAAAAATGTTAATTGCTCCTTAAAAAGTTATCCTACTCATCCATTCAACTGTTCTTCTCCAAAACATAGCCCTCCTTGTTCAAGTCAATATGTAAATTTGAATGAGAACTATAGCAGAGGGTATAAATAGTTATATTTATAATGGGAGGGAATTTTGGATCTGGGGAGTCAAAGAAGACAAAGAAAATACTTGAAAACTAAAACCCAAATCAGAGATATAAAAACCAGAAGCCAAATGTGCATAAAAGCAAAATATGAAGACAGTACAGTACATTGTATTAAAATTGAGTTCTGTGATTACGAAAACCAAGAGGCCAGAAGGCACAAGAGGCAAGGAGAGATAGCATTGGATCTAAATCTATCTATTCATTGCAAGCCCTGTACCACCACAACTTCCTGCAACTGCCAGAGCCAGAGGAGATAGCAACTGTCCAACAGTTCACTGGCCCTAAGAAAACCCTCTCCCAGGTTGAACTTCTGGCTCCTTTTTTTTTTGAGCATGACTTTACGTCTCTGAGTCTGTTTTCTCATGATAATGGGAAATAAAAAACACCAAAAGGACCCTTTTTTACCCTTTTCACAGTATTGTGAGTGTTATGCCCCCAAAATAGGTCCGTGATTAAAGGAGCGAGACTGATATAAAGAGAAGGTCAAGCAAAGCTTTATTTCACGCCAAGCATCAAGAATCTAACCGAACGTTCGGGGACACACCTCTTACAAGAGAGGGCGACCCTTCTCTGTTTCACAGTTTAGCTTTTAAGGGCAAAGGCCATGTGGTCAGGCCTGGCCACGCACAGGTGACCAATGAGATTATAACACACACAGGAAACTCCACAGTGATGCTAGGTGACCAATTGAGTTACAATTTGCCCTAGTAGACATTTGACCCAGCCTATCACCTTGGTTGGGATTGGCGCCCAAAAGGCTCCCAAAGGGCAGGGCCCATACTCCTTGGTAACCAGGGAGACAGTATGCATCCTCCCACTGATCAGATGTATCCACCTGGCCTGACCCACCCTTGTATCTGGGCTTTGTTACCTGGAGCTGGTTTCTGGGACTTGTTTTTAAGTGAATCCCCTGGGGGAAGGGGAGCAGGGACAGTTTAACTTTAATGAAAGGCTCTGGCTAAATAGGTCCTTACAGTGAGCATTCAATAAAGTTACACACACCAGAACTTTGGACTATGCATAACAAATGCAAAGTTAACAGGATTATCTAGCCCATGCACTACCCTTATCTTCAACATCTTCAACATCTTTTTGACAGGATGATGGAGCAGGTAGCATATTCCTGTATAACTTCTCTGTTTCTGGTACTGGCAATATAGATAGTAGTTTAAAGGCAAATACAAATGAAATAGAAGAGATTTAATTCTCCCTGTTGAAGGTAAGAGAGGAGACTCTCCCTGTCCTGGCCTCTATCCAACCTTCCTTTTCTTAGAGCATTTACTTTATTTTTTTTAAGGATTTTATTTGTTTATTTGACAGAGAGACACAGCAAGAGAGGGAACACAGGCAGGGGTAGTGGGAGAGGGAGAAACAAGCTTCCCACTGAGCAGGGAGCCCAATGCGGTGCTTGATTCCCAAGACCCTGGAATCATGACCTGAACCGAAGGGAGCCACTTAAGGAGGGAGGCACATAGGCGCCCCTACTTAGAGCATTTACTTAAAAAAAACTTATAAATTTCTTCTCAGTCTCTTTGCAATTGTATCTCAATCTTTTAAGCTAAATGATCTTCCTATAAGATTTCAGACCCAGGACTGTCTTTGTCAATCACCTGGGAGCTAACACTTTGATATGTAATTACCAAGGAAGACAGGCCTCCTATTTCTCAGTTTCTATTAAGAGCGTAGGAGTTTAAATCTGATGGGTGCCTCATGCCAAAACTACCTCTTGTAAGAAAGCTATCAAAAGTTGATTTATCCATAAAGAAGATGTGGTATATATACACAATGGAATACTATGCAGCCATCAAAAGAAATGAAATCTTGCCATTTGCGACGATGTGAATGGAACTAGAGGGTATCATGCTTAGCGAAATAAGTCAATCGGAGAAAGACAACTATCACATGATCTCCCTGATATGAGGGAGAGGAGATGCAACATGGGGGGTTAAGGGGGTAGGAGAAGAGTAAATGAAACAAGATGGGATTGGGAGGGAGACAAACCATAAGTGACTCTTAATCTCACAAAACAAACTGAGGGTTGATGGGGGGAGGGGGTTGGGGGGGTGGGGTTATGGACATTGGGGAAGGTATGTGCTATGGTGAGTGCTGTGAAGTGTGTAAACCTGGCGATTCACAGACCTGTACCCCTGGGGATAAAAATTTATTATATGTTTATAAAAAATAAAAAATATATATAAATTGTAAAAAAAAAAAAAAAGTTGATTTATTCTTTGCATAAAGCCAAAGCGCTAACACCAATGGTCACCTCAGTTACCAGGTAAATTTAGAATGAATTATGTTACAGTGTTGTCAAGTCCTCTTGAAAACCAGTTATTATTTATCATGAGATGTATATGATGGGCTGAATCTGTTTGACTACATAAAAGGCTGAGAGTTATTTTTATTTATTTATTTATTTTTTTTTGACTTTGAATCTTTTTTGAGCCTTGCCTGTGATACATATCACATTCTGGTTTAATGGTTATTCAATAACAAAACTGTTTCTTTTGCTTTGACTTTTGTGGAGATGATCTCTGGTTTAGGAGATTTTGTTCTTCATTATCTTTCTCCAATACTAGCACAGTATTACTGTTCTGGAATGGTGCTAGTTTGGCTGTGGATTTAAATCACAGCTTTGCCATAACTAGTTGTATGACATTTGACAAGTTACCTAACAGTCCTACATGCAACATTGTTAATTTCTACAGTGGGGACACTGATACGTAGCTCATAGGGATATCATGAGGATTAGATAATACGTATCCACACATTAAACAGTGTCTGGAACATGGTTGGAACACTATGGCTTAGTTACTAATATTATTCCAGTCATACCACGTAATTTATGTGGTCCTGACTGTGGTAAGCTAATTCAGCTAAGTTTATATAGTTTCAGAATTGGAAAGCACTTTACGAATTGTCAGTTTCTAACTTCCTTAACTTTCTGACAAGTGAAATTATTTGAAAAATTTGTGCTATTTGGTTGAATGGGCACTATTATCACAGTTTTTTGATTCCCAGTTCAGTACCTCCTCAGCTATATGGAATTCCTTTTCTCCTAAATTGATATATAGCTGAAAATACTGAAGCGGATATTTATTTTCCTTTCAAGGGAAGCATATTGTCCAGATTGGCAGGAAGAATTACACTGAAAAGAAAAAAAAAAAGGTGAAATATAAAAAAATTCATTCAGCTCAATCTTGCTCTATTCCATGGCAATAGTTGATATATATTTAGTAGCAGGTCTATATAATAAACTTACTGATGATGATGATGGTGAAGGTGACTGCATGTCTTCTGAGTGCTAACAATGTTCATGGTAATGCTAATAATAATCACATATACTAATGGATGGTGTTGGTGAAGCTAATGGAGATACACTGAAATGATATGAAATGATAAAAAATACCCTTGAAAGGAAAAACAAAAAGTCATTTATGTACATTTTTCCTAGTCTGGGAATCTCCATCAATATCCAAGGCAGATTATCTTTCTGACTCTGATTACAGACTTCTAGTGAATATAAAGATCTCCGTATCCCATTGTTCAGGTTTTATTTTCCTTCTCTTTTGAGCCCTTTCCTTCTACAATGAGTTCTTCCTCAAATTGCACCTGTAGTTCTGAGATGGCTTTAATTGGTTCCTGTTCATATAACGATACCTTCAGCTGTTTTGACCTCCATGACTCTTACTATAATTTATGTATTCTTATGTTATGGTTCCCACCAAAACCTCATAGTTCAGAAAGCTTGTGGAGTAACAATTTTGACTTCTATTCTTAGAAGTAAAATATACTTCCATCTATACTTTTGAGTCCTGAACCTGGACCACATTCTCATCTATTTAGAGGTGTTTTTTTTTTTTTTTTTAAGTTTATATTATGAATCTTGAGCCTAAACGAATAGCATTAAAAACCAAATCCTTAAATTATTGCACTGTCTTTTCAAAATTACTTAAACAACATATTCCTACCTCTCACTCCTTGCTTCATGCTATTCTCTCTTGAAAGTGGCATCCTCTGCTCACCATCATTTGAGGTCTTGCAATTTACTTTATATCATTCTTCCTCCCTGGTGTCTAAATGTAGCAGTGATGAAATTTTAATCATTTTTTCCTGAATGTCTATGTCTTTCATGTTTATTCTTCTCTCTTCATCTCTATTATTATCTCTCTGATGGTGAGTGTCGATAATTTGTACCTCTTACAAGTCTTCTTGTTTCCTTGACTTTAACCTTCCCAGCTTCAAACTAGTTCATACAGTGCTTCCTAACCAATTGTTTTGCTGAGGCAGTCTATAAAATAATCTATAAAACATGTGCTGACACTTTATTGCTTGTGTATGATCACTTTGGGGTATTTGTCAGTCTTATATTATCTTGGTTCCATAAGATTTCTATGATCTGAATACCATTATTCATTAATACACAATACCTTCAATATATTCAGACTGTTTTTATTATTGTTTTCTTTTTTAGAACTCTCTAGTATGTACTGTTTATTAATAATCTTAAATCCTATATAGAAACAACAACAGAAACCTACTAAAAAATATAACCTATCACTAGTATACTAAATTGTAACTTGTTCATTAGTCAAAATCTAGGAATTCTTTTTGCATCTTATTGTTGTTTAATTATTTCAAAAGTGTTACTCTTTTATCCCCCCTTACCACATTGCATTTTCTTTCCGTATCAGGTTCATAGAATTTGTCCTTCGAAATCCTAGTTCTTTCTTCTTATTTATTTATTTATTATTTTTTATTTTTAAAATTAACATATAATGCATTTGTTTTAGGGGTACAGGTCTGTGAATCATCAGTCTTACACAGTTCAGCACTCACCATAGCACATACCCTTCCTAATGTCCATAAACCCAGCTATGCTATCCCTCCCCCAACATCCCACCCTCCCTACCCTCACCCCTACTCCCCCATCCCCAAAACCCTCAGTTTGCTTCCTGAGATTAAGAGTCTCTTATGGTTTGTCTTTCCCCGGTCCCATCTTGTTTCATTTTTTTCCCTCCCTTCCCCCGACAACTCCCCACTCCAGTGGACGGTAAGCACTAAGGTGTGGGGCAGGATCTGTACTTGCTTAGAAAGTATCCCCATACCTGAGGGATATAAATAGCAAATTTAAAAAACCACCATCGCAGGTGGGAAAAAGAGACTATGGAAACAAGAACAAAAGTTTTGTGTTTTAGGTTTTTTTTTTCCAATCCTCACAGTTTTTATTAGTCTTACAATACTAGCTGAGATGTCCTGAACAATGTCAAAAAGAAATCATGACAACAGGCATTTTTGCCTTCTGATTAAAGAGAATGTTAAAATGATTTAAGAATAATTATTCTAGGCTTTTTTTTTTAATTTTATTTTTTATAAACATATAATATATTTTTATCCCCAGGGGTAGAGGTCTATGAATCGCCAGGTTTACACACTTCACAGCACTCACCATAGCACATACCTTCCCCAATGTCCATAACCCAACCCCCCATTTCCCAACCCCCCTCCCCCATCGACCCTCAGTTTGTTTTGTGAGATTAAGAGGCACTTATGGTTTGTCTCCCTCCCAATCCCATCTTGTTTCATTTACTCTTCTCCCACCCCCTTAACCCCCCATGTTGCATCTCCTCTCCCTCATATCAGGGAGATCATGTGATAGTTGTCTTTCTCCGATTGACTTATTTTGCTAAGCATGATACCCTCTAGTTCCATCCACATCGTCGCAAATGGCAAGATTTCATTTCTTTTGATGGCTGCATAGTATTCCATTGTGTATATATACCACATCTTCTTTATCCATTCGTCTGTTGATGGACATCTAGGTTCTTTCCATAGTTTGGCTATTGTAGACATTGTTGCTATAAACATTCGGGTGCACATGCCCCTTCGGATCACTACGTTTGTATCTTTAGGGTAAATACCCAGCAGTGCAATTGCTGGGTCATAGGGTAGTTCTATTTTCAACATTTTGAGGAACCTCCATGCTGTTTTCCAGAGTGGTTGTACCAGCTTGCATTCCCACCAACAGTGTAGGAGGGTTCCCCTTTCTCCACATCCTCGCCAGCATCTGTCATTTCCTGACTTCTTCATTTTAGCCATTCTGACTGGTGTGAGGTGATATCTCATTGTGGTTTTGATTTGTATTTCCCTGATGCCGAGTGATGCGGAGCACTTTTTCATGTGTCTGTTGGCCATCTGAATGTCTTCTTTGCAGAAATGTCTGTTCATGTCCTCTGCCCATTTCTTGATTGGATTATTTGTTCTTTGGGTGTTGAGTTTGCTAAGTTCTTTATAGATTTTGGACACTAGCCCTTTATCTGATATGTCATTTGCAAATATCTTCTCCCATTCTGTCAGTTGTCTTTTGGTTTTGTTAACTGTTTCCTTTGCTGTGCAAAAGCTTTTGATCTTGATAAAATCCCAATAGTTATTTTTGCCCTTGCTTCCCTTGCCTTTGGTGATGTTCCTAGGAAGAAGTTGCTGCGGCTGAGGTCGAAGAGGTTGCTGCCTGTGTTCTCCTCAAGGATTTTGATGGATTCCGTTCTCACATTGAGGTCCTTCATCCATTTTGAGTCTATTTCCATGTGTGGTATAAGGAAATGATCCAATTTCATTTTTCTGCATGTGGCTGTCCAATTTTCCCAACACCATTTATTGAAGAGGCTGTCTTTTTTCCATTGGACATTCTTTCCTGCTTTGTCAAAGATGAGTTGACCATAGAATTGAGGGTCTATTTCTGGGCTCTCTATTCTGTTCCATTGATCTATCTGTCTGTTTTTGTGCCAGTACCATGCTGTCTTGATGATGACAGCTTTGTATTAGAACTTGAAGTCTGGAATTGTGATGCCACCAACTTTGGCTTTCTTTTTCAATATTCCTTTGGCTATTCGAGGTCTTTTCTGGTTCCATATAAATTTTAGGATTATTTGTTCCATACTCTTTGAAAAAAAATGGATGGTACTTTGATAGGAATTGCATTAAATGTGTAGATTGCTTTCGGTAGCATAGACATTTTCACAATATTTATTCTTCCAATCCAGGAGCATGGAACATTTTTCCATTTCTTTGTGTCTTCCTCAATTTCTTTCATGAGTACTTTATAGTTTTCTGTGTATAGATTCTTAGTCTCTTTGGTTAGGTTTATTCCTAGGTATCTTATAGTTTTGGGTGCAATTGTAAATGGGATTGACTCCTTAATTTCTCTTTCTTCTGTCTTGTTGTTGGTGTAGAGAAATGCAACTGATTTCTGTGCATTGATTTTATATCCTGACACTTTACTGAATTCCTGTACAAGTTCTAGCAGTTTTGGAGTGGAGTCTTTTGGGTTTTCCACATATAGTATCATATCATCTACGAAGAGTGATAGTTTGACTTCTTCTTTGCCAATTTGGATGCCTTTAATTTCCTTTTGTTGTCTGATTGCTGAGGCTAGGACTTCTAGTACTATGTTGAATAGCAGTGGTGATAACGGACATCCCTGCTGTGTTCCTGACCTTAGCGGAAAAGATTTCAGTTTTTCTCCATTGAGAATGATATTTGCGGTGGGTTTGTCATAGATGGCTTTGATAATATTGAGGTATGTGCCCTCTATCCCTACACTTTGAAGAGTTTTGATCAGGAAGGGATGCTGTACTTTGTCAAATGCTTTTTCAGCATCTATGGAGAGTATCATATGGTTCTTGTTTTTTCTTTTATTAATGTGTTGTATCACATTGATTGATTTGTGGATGTTTAACCAACCTTGCAGCCCTGGAATAAATCCCACTTGGTCGTGGTGAATAATCCTTTTAATGTACTGTTGAATCCTATTGGCTAGTATTTTGGCGAGAATTTTTGCATCTGTGTTCATCAAGGATATTGGTCTGTAGTTCTCTTTTTTGATGGGATCCTTGTCTGGTTTTGGGATCAAGGTGATGCTGGCCTCATAAAATGAGTTTGGAAGTTTTCCTTCCATTTCTATTTTTTGGAACAGTTTCAGGAGAATAGGAATTAGTTCTTTAAATGTTTGGTTTGTGTTTTAGTTTTAAAGAGTATTTGAAGGGCATCTTTTTTTCCTGCTCTTTGAACAGGGAGCCTTCATTTTCATTTTGTGCTGGCCAGGAAAAAGGATGTAGCTGGTTCTGCTTCAAGTCATTACTCCTCAGTGGTTATCCAGGAATCCATTGTTTTCATTTGTTTGTTTTTCTGATCCTATTTGGACTGAATTCTAACCCAATTGCTCTTATTCTTGGTTCTCAGTTAAGTACCTAATCACTGATGGTAACATTAAAAAAAAATGACATAGAAAAAAATGACATAGAAGAGAAACAGTACAAAATCAAAAGCAAATGAAAAACAAAACCAAACAACTGATATCTCAGGAAAATATCCTGTAATAACTGAATAGACTTAAATTGAGATGATCACTCTTAGTAACATTCTCTTGAACTGTGTTAATTGTCCACATTCATTAAGGATGACCTCCAGGAAGGGAACAAATGAACAGGTTACCTAATGATTATAGAGATGTTTAGGTACAGACTAGATAGAATGTTCCAATAGGTGGAATGATCCTTAAATTTCTGGAAAAATATCTATATTGTAGAGATTTCTAGAACCATTTGTGTGATAATATTAAGGAATTCTGTTATGTTGACCAAGAAAGAAGTGGACAGTCACAGATTCTCATGAGAAAAATTAAATACCATTTCTCAAACTGAAGTAACAGTTATGCTCCAGTTTTCAAATAGCCAATTCCCTATTTGCTTGATCTTTTTAGTGAATTAAAATAAGAATGCAATTTAAGGGACACCTGGGTGGCTGAGTAAGTTGAGCATTGGACAATTGGTTTTGGCTCAGGTCCTCATCTCAGGGTCCTGAGATCCAGTTCCACTTGTGACTCTGTGCTCAGTGGGGAGTCTGCTTGTGGTTTCTCTCTCTCCTTCTTCCTCTGTCCCTCCCCCTGTTCACATTGCCACAGTCTCTCCCTTTGTCTCTCAAATAAATAAATAAATACATCTTGGAGAAAACGTAATTTAAATCATCTGGTTACTTGTCCTTAGAGGTGGTGACTCTTCAGAAGTCTTGAAGTGACTGTCGTTTCAGTAGTTGCAAGTTCTTTTAGCAAGTAGAGTTCTGTAATACTTTGTGGTCCTCTAGCCAGCTCAGAAAGGAGTCACATGGCTCTTTAAGCCCTAACCTTGCTAATGAAAGCTTGGAAAAAATTCTAGTTTTTAATTCCATACAGCACTCTTTCAGCTCTTTTGAGACAGCCCAGGCAGATTGCTTTAAGCCTTTTCATTTACTCTTACATGACCCACTTTTTGCTACATGCCATAGCTCCACACTGATCTGAAGAATGCATTAGCCACAGACAATTGCAATAAATAGTTTTCCTGAGAAACGTTTAAACTCTCACTGAAATATAATGCACTCTCTAAAAACCTATCAAGGTGTTATAACATTCTTGGGTTCTCCCAGTATTTTAACTCTATTGATGGATTTTGGTGTCATCTAAATACAAACCAGTTCACGTCTTCGATGCAGATAAACTAAGAGCTTTCTGCATCAGAAACTGTGATGATGTTTTAGTTTTTGTCATTATAAAACTCATATTCAGGTGAATCTTGTTTATGCAACCTAGCAAGTATAATTACAGATGCCTAGCTTTTCTATGAACATTGTTCACATTCAAAATATTCTTCAGTAAGTTGTCTAACATCTTATTTTTCTTTAAAAATCCAAACATAGCTGGACAATGAAAAGTATTTTTATAAAATTGTCAATATTATTTCTATTCACATAGCAAAGCTATTAAATTTTTTCATCCTTATACTTTCATTATATAATTTACCTTTAAAGAAGAAAAATATTATGAATATTATGAATATATGAATATCAGTAAAAGATTATTATCAGCAAGAAGCTATTGATGCTTTATAATCAAAATAATTTAAGGGTGCCTTAAATATTATTAAATCTTTTGACATCTCTATGAGGGAACACTAATAGTCTAACATTATTATAAATATTATATTTACAAAAAAACTGATTTAGAGAGGTAAAGTAACTTGCCAAAGAATGCCAGTGGTAGAGCAGGATATAAAATTCTAATTTGTCTTATTAAAAGCTAAGAATTGATTAATTATACCAATTAATATTAATAAAAGTAAGATTACATCTGAATGCTACAGATAGAATCAAAATGCTTTAGGCCCGGAGAGGGTAAGCAGATACCTTTTCCCTTAGGTACATATATTGAATATTTTGCTAAAAAAAAAAGAGCAGAATTCTATATGTGGGTGACCTGTAGAGGTCTGAGTCTTTGAAGATTAATTTTGGGTGGAGGCATATCTTGGACTGGGTGCCTTTGCCTGGCGGGTTGTTTTTAATTCTGGAATATCAATTAGGACAGGGATGGGAGATAGTCATAGAGGCTGTCTGCTTAGAATTTTCAGTTAGCTTTCTGCTTATGGAAGAATTTTAAGTGGGATCCAGAGCTCCTTTAGCTTCTCTAACCCAGTAACAGGTTATAAAATGAATCAGAGATCTGCATTTATGCTACCCTTTCTTCTTTACACAGTACACACAGGACACCCTCCCCCCGCCACCAAAAAAAAAAAAAAAAAAGGAAGAGAGAAGGAAAGAAGAAAGAAAGAAAGAAAGAAAGAAAGAAAGAAAGAAAGAAAGAAAGAAATACTTGTATCTCTTATGATATAGGTGTATATTTTAGAAAACTAATTACTTATTTATTGCAGGGTATATTCTACAAGAAAAAATGCTGTCAAAACAGTCGATGATATTACACACACACACACACACAAACACACACACGCCTTATTTATTTAAAAACTGACTAGTATGCATCACATAGAATAGAAAGAAAAACAGTGATATCATCAATAGGTCTTATTTAGCAATTTCATACTATTTCCCTGAAATAGTACAGGGAATAACTTTATATTTATCAACCAATTAACACAGAGAAGTTTATTAAAAATACTTAATAATGAATTTTGGAACACTGAAAAAAAATAAAATTAAATTTAAAAAAAAAACCTAAATTAAACCAGTGTACTGTATTGCCAGATATATTTAAAATCATTCAATTTAAAAATGCTCTTTTTTTGGATTGTTGATTATTTCCAGGTAGATATAATTTTATCATTCATTTTTTTAAAAGATTTTATTTATTTATCTAACAGACAGAGATCACAAGTAGGCAGAGAGGCAGACAGAGAGAGAGGGGAAGCAGGCTCCCCGCTGAGCAGAGAGCCCGACATGGGGCTCGATCCCAGGACCCTGGGATCATGACCTGAGCTGAAGGCAGAGGCTTTAACCCACTGAGCCACCCAGGTGCCCTGTCATTTCATTTTTTTTTTTTTTTACTCAGTGTTTGGCACACAGTAGGCGCTTAAGAAACGCTTGTGAATTGACTACTAGTTATCTACATTAATATCCAAATGTAATATTGTCAAAAGGCCCTTGGACTTAGAATTTAAGACATGGGTTCAAATCCTGCCTTTATTGTTTGCTAGAAATGATGGACCTATAAACAAACACAAAATATCTAAGGCAGTTTCCTTATCTTCAAATTAAGAATAAAAGAATATTCAGACCTCAGAGTTCTTGTGATTATTAAATATGATTATATAATGTATGTGAAAGTGCCTAGTGCAGTACATGAAACATAATAGGATTTCAAGAAATCCTTACAAAGAACACAGCAAATTTGTGAAGCAAAAAGATGCTGTTTGAAAGTGGAATGACTTTTATTTCAAAAATATTTTCAATTCTAGAAACATTTCAGCTTCCAAAACATGACTTGATAGTTTAGCAAATTCTTAAAATAAAACAGTATGAAATGATTACTTTTTCTTTCTACCTAGCCGGATATACTGTTATATTGTGTCACATTTTATACTTCCCACATTCTCATACCAGCAACAAAAAGTTGAATCCCAGAAATTATAGTAAGTTCAAATTCAATTTTCCAAAAGTGTTGGTCTAGGAGTCAAAGATCAGATAGTGTTTTTATTCTTTTTGAACTGTGAAATTAAAGGATTTCTAGTAAAGAAAGACCAAACCCCTGAGTATTGTAGCTGACTGATTCTGTACTTTCAGAATTAGGTACTATCTGTAAATTATATAATAATATATGTACATTTAGTTTAAATTAACATTGAAAATTATAAATTTTTATTACTAACTAGAAGTTTGAATTTGTTTTTTTTTTTCATTAGCTGAAAATCTATGACCATTGAGTTACAAGCTGAACTGTTGATGACAGAAAGATCAATCATGCCACCTAATGAGCTGACACATCTAATTTGTGGAACGTAATGAAAGTATAATGTCTCCACCTTATTGGAAAAGCTTGAAACTGTGTGTGTTCAAACAGTGAACAGTGTGTTCAAACACACTGTAAAGTTATCATTGAAATAGGAGAGGGGCAGTAAAATCTGCTTTGGGTTTGCCATGGACTCATAACTTAGTAAATGAAACATCTAAGTGTATTGATCACATATGCCAAGACCAAAGTATTGCAATGAACCCTTCAAGGCAAGAAGACAAAAGCAACACAAAAGCTAGTTATAAGGGAAGCAGTGTAGTTCTCTGACAAGAGCACATAGTGTATGTTGCTCAGAATCACCATGGGGGTGTTTTCACTCACTTTGCAAAGCAATAGTTTACAATCTTCTCATAGGACATCTACATATCTTTTATGGTCAGCTAGCTGTCTTTCAAGCTTTTCCAGGTCAATTATGTAAATGTAATTTATAAGAATTTTAAGCAGCTCAGTCAATGTGCTGTTGGCAATCAACATATCCCCCTCTTCCCTGTAACCTAGAGTCATTGTCCACAATCAGCCATTCCATCTGATGAAGGAAAAGGCTCTGTACAGAATCAGATTTCTAAATAAAATGTGTCACCAGCAAAATCTACTTTAGATGCATAAGTATCCTTGTTGAAATCTTATTATGATTCTTCCCTTTACCTCATATACAAAGAAATTACTTTAAAATTACCTAATTTACCTTTCATGTTGCTCTTATAATGCTGTAATCCAGATTTGTGGTTATTTTGTATGTAATTACACAGTAGCAAAAAGAGAGGTTAGACATTCATCAAAACTCTCATGAAAAAAGCTAAACTAAAATAATGAAATCTCCCTCTAGTGACTCTACCCATCTAGGAGCCATCATTGTCAACATAATACAGCACCAACTCTGGTTTCTGGTAACATTGTTCTGGAAAATGAAGCCAAATATCTTTTCTTGTCAGGCCAGCTTATGAAAATCATAGCTAGTGCATATGGATAAGGCAGTGGGGGGTGGAGACTCTTGTTGAGTGGGAGGATAGAGATTAGAAAGAAGTGAGAGGTCAGGACAAAACTAATTTTCTGGAACAGGATAAAGGTGGCTAAATAAAGAGCAAAGGGTCTAATAATAGGATTCTGAAAAAAACTGTTACATTAAAATTCTGCTGAACTTTCACACTGGCCACAGCTCCCATCTCATCTCACGATGGAATGGAGGTTAGTTAGAAACTTCTTGTAAAAGCCAAAAGGAAAGATAGATCCCATAGAAATTAAAGCAACCCTTGCTAACAGCTTTGCATAGTATTCTTATGTGAATATACAGAAGCTATACCTAGATATGAAGTGGACGATTTAAAAAAATCAAAATGGTTACAAGAGAGAATCCTGGAGTTGACTGCCAGGGTTTGACTCCAGTCTCACTGCATGAAACTGTGACCTTGAAGATACTCTTAAAACTATCTGAAGCTCCTTTTCCTCAGGGCTTCAACTGTAAAATGGGGCTATTAAAAATTCCTAACTCATGAAATCGTAGTGAGGAGGGAGAAACAGCCCAAATAATGAGTGATATTCAGCCTGATGATATTGGTGAGTTTATCAGGCTTGTCCTTGGAAAAAAATTAAATAAATAACTATGATATTTCTTACGACTCAAAGGTTGTGGCACAATTAATAGTTTTTAAGTAAAAAAATACAAATGGACATTCGCTATTTATTTAAGATCAAATTACAGCTTGCTATTAAAAATAGTAACTTATTGAGCAGCTGCTTTCAGACATGCAGAGAATTATCACTAAATCACACATAACAGACAAGACCATCAAGATAATGCTTTGGTTCACCATTATACTAGGGTTTCTAGGTAGTGTGATAAAGAAAAAAGAAGTACAAGAACTTAAATGAAGCAACTAAAACACTGTTTTCTTTATTAATAGATGGCATTATTATATAACCGGAAAATCCCAAATGATCCACAAATTGTTATAATCATTAGAAATAATTTGCTGGATATAAGCTCAATATGTAAGAGTCAGTTGCCTGTTTATATTTCAGAGACAAATAATCAAGAAATTTAAAAAAAATTTAAAACCACACCATTTATAATAGCATCAAATATAGCAAAGTAGTGTAAGAATTCTATACCTATAATTTTTTTTTAAGATTTTATTTATTTAACAGAGAGCGATGCAGTGAGAGAGGGAATGCAACAGGGGTAGTGGGAGAGGGAGAAGCAGGCTTCCTGCCCAGCAGGGAACCTGATGTGAGCCTCCATCCCAGGACCCTGGGATCATGACCTGAGCCGAAATCAAGAGTTGGATGCTTAACCAACTGAGCCACCCAGACAACCCTATACCTAAACTTAAAAAAAAAAAAAAAAAAAAAGAAGCTATGAACATAGATAAATACTGTATTTACTCATTAGGAGACTTAATATTATAACAATGACAAGTCTCCCCAAATAGGTTTCATGGAGCCTGACAAGCTGATCCTAAAATATTTGTATGGAAATGCAAATGGTCCACTTATAGCTAAAATTCTCTTTAAAAATGAAAATTAAAAGATGGGAGGATTTGTCCTGTCAAAGAGCAATATTTATTATAAAGTTATAATAATTAAAACAGTGTGCTAGTTGCACAAAGGGAAATGTAACAATGAAATAGAAAAAATTAGAAACAGGTTCTTTTGATTTATTTACCTAGAAAGTAGCATGTGTGTGTGTGTGTGTGTGTGTGTGTGTGTGTGTGTGTGTGTGTGAAACCTTTTAGGTAATGGTTCCAGATAAATTATATATCTATATTTTAAAAAATGACTCTTGCTTCCTACCTCATATCATACTCAAATGTCAATTACAGGTAGATTGTGGATCTAAATGTGAAAGGCAAAACCAGAAAGCTTATAAAGCATAACATAGGAAATTATTTTCTTGACATCAACATAGGGAAAGATTATTAAATGGGACAAATGAAATATTTGTCATAGAGGCAAAAATAGTTATTTAACCACACTGAAATGCAGAACTTCTTTTTAACTAAAATATACTATTAAGAAGACAAAGATGGGAGAAGATATTTGCACCATATATAATTTGTGCCATTTATAATTAACAAAGCCTCATATCCAGAATATATAATGAATTTCTGCAAAGCAATGTGCACATCAAAAATACATTCACATGTGTCCCAAGAGATCTCCTCAAGTATGTTCAAAATGGTACTATGTGTACCATTCTCAGACTTGGAAATACATAAATGTCTGTAAACAGAAGGAAGAATAAATACATTGTGGTATATTTGCACAGTGGAATGCTATGCAGGGAAAGAATGAATGAAATATAGCTACTCACAAAAACAAAGCTAAATCTCACAAACCTATACTAATCAAAAATATCTACACAAAATAGAATACTTACTGTGTAATTTCAAAAATATAAAGCTTAAAGAAAGGCAAAACTAAATTACAGATTATAGGCATGTGTGCTTAGGTGGTAAAACTGTAAAGAAAATTAAGGATGTGTAATGGCCATAGAAGTCAGGCTGCTTTTGGGAAGAGTAAGGATCAGTGATTTGAAGCAGTCATGAGTGGCCTTCCAAGATGTTGACAATGTCTTATTTCTTGATTTGAGTGATGTTTACCTGAGAGTTCTTTTTATGGTAAATCATGGAATAGTATATATTTTTTGCACACTGTTCTGTAATGTATATTAAATCTCGTAATAATTTTTTTTTTGAAATATAGAAGACAAGTTAGAGATCCCATTAAGAGAGTGCAAAGAGAAGAAATGGGGTACACTATGGACTGAACTGCATCCTCCCAGGCTTCATATGTTGAAGTCCTAACTTCCTAATACCTAATGTGATTGTATTTGGTGATGGGGCGTTTGGGAGGTACTTAGGTGTATACGAGGTCATGAAGATAGGGATCTCATGACACGATCAGTGTCTTTATACAAAAAGACACCAGAAAGCTGGTTGCTCCTCTCTGCTATGTGGGGACACATTGAGAAAGACGCCATCTGCAAGCCAGAAAGAGAGCTTTCCAGAAACTGAACCCTGCTAAAGCTTAATCTCGAACTTTCCAGCCTCTGGACTGTGAGAAATCAATTTCTGCTGTTTTAGCCACTCAGTCTATGGCATTTTGTTATGGCAGCTCAAACTTACTAATACAGAATATGAGAAAATAATGCAATAGTTAGAAACTTACAAAAGGCTTGAACCCAAAATCAGTAAGAAAAAGACAACGCAGTAAAACAACGAGCACTACTGTGAAGTGTGTAAACCTGGCGATTCACAGACCTGTACCCCGGGGCTAATAATACATTATATGTTTATAAGAAAATTAAAAAATTTAAAAAAAAAAAGAAATTCAATCCTAGTACTGGAAGAAATACAAAGTTTCTAGCATTGTTTGGTAGAATTGTCATGTTAGATAAAGTCAAATAAATGACCTTTTCATGATTAAACACTTGTGGAATCATCAAACAAAAACAAAAACAAAAACGACGAGCACTACAGTGAAGAGACTTCACAAAAGGGAATATGCAGAGGGCCAAAGAACATGCAAAACAGCTCATTACTAATCATGGAAATGTAAATTAAAACCACAATGCCATAGGACTACACACCTGTTAGGATGGCTAAAATAAAAACGTACTGGAAAATATGGAGAACAATAGAACCGTTAACATGGGCATGTCAATTGGTTTAAACACTTTTTAAATTGATTTGACATTATATTCCTATCTACTATTTTAAGACCCAGGAATGCCAGTCTCAGATATATATACAACAAACATACATGTACATATGAATCAAGAGACAGGCACAGGGTTGTTGCCAACAGCATTATTTATAATTACCCCAAATTGAAAACCACTTGCATACCTGTTACATTTGTGTGGTCCGGGGCAAGAATATGGATGCAATATCTACTTCATGTCTAAAAAGTTAAAAGCTAAAAATTTTAAAAGCTAAACTGAAGATAATAAACTGTGTTACTTTTTCCATTGCTGTTGAACAAATTATCACAAAATTAGTGATTTAAAATAATGCAGTTAGCTCATCATTCTGTAGGTCAGAAGTATGGAATGATGTGGCTGTGTTCTGAATGTTAGTCTGAATGTTACTGTCCTAAAATCAAGATATTGTCTGGGATTGTGCTTCTTATCTCAGGATCAGGGTTTTGAAAACTCACTGGTTGTTGGTAAAATTGACTTCCTTGCAGTTATTGGACTGAGGTCTTGCATTTCTTGTGAGTATCAGACAGGGCTGTTCTCAGCCCCTAGAGGTCACCACATTCCTTACAGATGGCCCACCCCGTTTTCAAGCCAGCATGGTATTTCAAATCTTTCTTATATTTCAAATCTCTGATTTTTTTTTTTTTTTCCTGAGCCCATGCAAAGAAAAATTCTCTGGTTTTAGAGGGTTTATGTAATCAGGTCAATCCTGCCTGGATAATCTTTCTATCTTAAGGTCAACTATGTGATGTAACATAGACTAGTTTCAGCAGTAAAATCCATATTAATAGTCCCAGGGTTCTGCAGGGCATGGATGTCAAGGGGGAGGAAAATAATGGAAGCATCTTAGAATTCCGCTTACCACAGCTTGCCCTCCGGCTCCCAAAGATGAATGTACCTTCCAAATGCAAAACTTATTCACTACCTCCCAAGAATCTTGAAATTTTCGTCCATTGTAGTATCAGGTGAACACTAAAATCTCATTAGCTTAAAAGTCTAAAATGTCATTATCTAAATTACCTCAACCTGGTGTGGGTGAGACTCTTGCATATAATTTGTTGTATTATCTACAACTCCTAGGCAATAACTGCTTTCCATCTTTGGATCTATAAAACTAAAGAACTTACGCTCCCCTAATACTCTCAAAACACAATGGTGGGACTGGAATAGTTAAAAAGGGGGAAATAAAAGGTAAAATGTTAAAAAAAAAAATTATTGACCCAAAGCAGTTTTAACATGCAGCCTGGTGAACTCTAACCATAGTTCCTTGCTGAGGTTTCAAGGCCTGGGGTTAATTCTCTGGGCTCTCAGCTCTACCATCTGGTTGTTGGCTACACTTTTTGGTTCTTGATTCTATCCTCTTAGTCATTCTTCCATATTCATGAAAGGTAGCACATGTTTGCAGTTGAACAGTTCAATTAGCCTGCTTTTTGCTAGTATTTTCTCTATCCTTTTCATTCCAAGTCTGTTAGTGTTTATGCTGATACAGTACTCTCCAGAATGTTGTGAACCTTACTTAAATTGCACTGGTTTTCATTCCATTAAGCAACGTCGTATCTACCAATATTTTAAAGATAATTCCTTCTCTGTCTGTGGCTTCTGCTAAGATATCTGAGGAGTAAGGCCCATAAGCTTCCTCAAATGCCCTCCAGTTTCTGTCTCTAAATCTGTGAAATACGCCCTTAATCTCTCGAAAGAGCAGGATGTCTAGCTGAATACTCTGATCTTTTGATTTTTCTCAAGTTTCAGCAAAACTTTGTGCAACCATACCCTCAGCTTTTTTCCTATGCTGTGTTTTTAGAATCAATCTCATAGTTTTTGTGCCTTTTTCCATTTGAATAGGCTGGATTTTCCCACATCATCTAGTCTCCCTGTATGGTTAACTACGCAGTAATATAATAGAACCTACTACGGCAGTAATATGAATCATATTCACTGTCCCAAGGATTATGCCAGACATCACACCAGGGGGAGACAAGAAATACTGGGGACTATCTTGGAATTCTGCCTACCAAATAAAGTGTTAAAAATATATTCTTTCAGGCGCCTGGGTGGCTCAGTTGGTTGAGCAACTGCCTTCGGCTCAGGTCATGATCCTGGACTTCCAGGATCGAGTCCCGCATCGGGCTCCCAGCTCCTTGGGGAGTCTGCTTCTCCCTCTGACCTTCTCCTCTCTCTTGCTCTCTCTCACTCATTCTCCCTCAAATAAATAAATAAAATCTTTAAAATATATATATATATATATATATATATATATATATATATTCTTTCATCTTACTTTGGTCCTACAGGCCTCACGTAGCTTGAGGGGAACCAGAGTATTGCCACTGAAAACACAGAGCCAGAGCAGGCAACATTCCTGCTCAGGTATAAGGGTGCTGCTGAGCAGGAGAGTGCGTGAATACACTGGGATATATTCATAACGGAACACTTCACAACAATGAAAGTGAATGAAAGAAAGTACATCATAGAGCTCACAAACACAAGGTTGAACAAAAATCATATAAATTCAGAAAGAGACAAGATACGCTTAGGTGATAAAGTTATAAATAAAGGCAAGCATTTACTCTCATAAACTTCACGACAGTAGTTACCCTATGAAGTGGGGAGACAGGAGCAGTCAACAGAGGGATTCAAGATGCCATTACATTTAATTCCTTGACCTAGATAGTTGCCCCATGAACATCTGGTTTGCAATAAATTATGCAGCTGAACACAAAATAAAACTTCTATACTGTTCTGTGCATGTATTATATGTCATAATAAGAAAGGTTAAATATGTAATGAATTAAGAAAATACCTTGCAAATGACAAATGATTTGGTAATGAACCAACTCTGAACTAATGCTCTCATTCTCAAAATTAAATTGATTAAGTTTAAACACACTTTTTATCTCTGGTAACCAAAGAATGGAAGAAAAAGATAAATCTCTAAAAATGATAACAAATTAAGAGCATGCAATTTTAAAGTGATCTAACAAAATTACATTTGTGTCTTTTAATAATTACTTTTATTATGAAAATTAATTCAGATGTAATCCCCTTAGTGTTTCCTTAAATATATTTCCTTTTAGAAATATATTAGATATGGCTTTAATCGTTTCTTGTTATATTTCATCAAAATTTCAATTATGGCACAGAGAATTGATTTTTTTTTCCTGAAAAGTGTGTTTTATTTTAAAATGAAGCGTCCCCTATGTTGGATCCAGTTGCATATATGAATTATCTGAATTAAAGTAACATTTACAAATGAGTCTCTGGGATACTTCATTTGAGTCCTTTTGGGGAGGTATTAATGAAATGAAATTCCAGTTTTAAAATCAAGTTACATAGCATATGATATAATTGTCCTCCTATAAAATGCTAATGAATAAGATCAGATAGAAAGAATCTTAGTGGAACCTTTTATCTTCTATTACTACTGACTGCTTCATATAATTTAATTTCACTTTATTTCAGTCCAACATAAAATGAAGAATTCCATTGTCTGCTTAGCCATCGTTTCTCTTGATATTTGAAATATATTTAATTATACAAGGTCACATCTGAAGAGATAAAACTCTCTGGAGAGAATGTAAATGAACTTTCCACTATCGGATCACTTATGAATTCTTTATGATCCTAGAATTACATGATATTATCCTAAAGTGACATGAAATGTCTTACTTCTTGTCCTGCCCATTCCTGGAATGAAACTGGAATATTAAAGAAAACTAATGGTTCTGAGAATTGGCCTCTCCAAAGGGTACACTTCCTTGTTACTCCTGCTTTGTATTGGCAGGCCAAGGCAGGAAAAGCAGTAAGAATATGCTGGTTACAATTTAAAGACTAGAGTTATGGATTTTTTTTTATGATGAGGAACTAAAAATTATGGCAAATTATAACAGCTGTTTACAATGTGTTAGAGATGCCAAAGTTCTGTTTATCGTAAAATGTTTCATACCAACCATTAATTAGAAGAATTTCTCTATCACTCAATTACTGAAAGGCTATTTGGAGATTGTCTTAGAAGAGAGTGGTGATGCCACCACAAAACAAAACTGAAGATCTCTCAAAGCTTAGTATTCCCATTTTAATGACTGATTAGTAAAATGTTGAATCTATTTTTGCTCTAGTATATGCCATGGTTAATTTTATCCCAGATATTATAATCTATATTTCTGTATTTTTAGCAAATATCTATCTTGGAATTCCATGAATTCTGAGAAAAATTACATTTTTGCAAATGAAGGAAACATCTCTGTTTTTTTTCTAAACTACCACAACTTTTAATTTTCTGCTCCTGTTTGGGGAAAAAAAAAATCACTCTCAGCTAAAAGTTCTTGATGCAATTCCCACTTGAAGTGACATTTTTGAAATAGCGTTTTGCTGCTTTGGTGTGTGTTTGTGTTTTTGTAAATATAAGTAAATACTGCATCTATAAAAAATTTCTATTCAACAGTAATTTTGACTATTTCACAATAAAGGAAATAGTAACTGGACCTAAAACATAACAAAGTATAAGATATTTTAGTTGAATTTTTAGATTAGAATACTGAACATTTTATTCATCAAAACACTGCTCCTTCCTAAGGAACAAGTTTAATTTTGAAATCAGTATGAATTCTGATTGCATGTCTACATTCTTCAAAGAAGAAAATAAGAAATGGCAAGAACTCTTTATACATATTCAAATATTTTTAATCCAGTTGAAAGATTTTGGCTCAAAACATATGGTTAAGAGAGTTTTCAAAAAGGGGATGGGGGGCACCTGGGTAGCTCAGTTGGTTAAGCATCTGCCTTAGGCTCAGGTCATGATCCCAGAGTCCTGGGATGGAACCCCACAACCGGCTCTCTGCTCAGCAAGGAGTCACTTCTCTCTCCCCTTCCTACTGTCTCATGCTTGTGTGCATGCATACACTCTCTCTCTCTATGAAATAAATAAAATCTTTTAAAAAATTTAAAAAAGTAAAAAGGGAATGAACAAGTGAAAAACTAAAAAGAAAATTGGCCAAAGATTTTAACAGACATCTCACTAAAGAAGATATATAGATGACAAATAAGCCTATGAAAGATGTTCCATATCATATATCATCAAGGAAATGGAAATTAAACAATGAGATACTACCACATACCTATTAGAATGCCCCCAAATCTGTAATATTGAGAACAATTGCTGACAGGGTTGTTGAGCAACAAGGGTTCTCTTTCATTGTTGGTGGGAATGAAAATGGTACAATCACTACAGAAGACAGGCTGGCAGTTTTTTTACAAAACTACACGTACTCTTACTGTATGATCTAGCATTAATATACCTTGGCATTTACTGAAATGAGTTGAAAACCCAAGTTAAAGCAAAAACCTGCACACGAATGTGTATAGCAGCTTTATTCATAATTGCTAAAACTTAAAAGCAAGCTCCTGTTCTTCAGTAGATGAAGGGATAAACAGCAGTACATCTAGATCATGGAATATTATACAGCACTAAAAAAAAATGAGCTTTCAAACCATGTTAAAAAAAAAGGAAATTTAAACACATATGACTAAGTAGAGGAAGCTAATCTGAAAATGTTAAAAGGTTATATATTGTATGATTCCAACTATATGACATCCTGGAAAAGGCAAACTGGGGAAACAATAAAAAGATTAGTGGTTGCCAGGGTTTCTGGGGTGTGGAACAGAAGAGGGATGAAGAAGCAGAGCACAAAGGATGTTTAGGGTAGTTTAAATACTCTCTGTGATACCATAATGACAGATACATACTATTTTTTTGGATATTTATTTATTTATTTATTTGAGAGAGAGAGAAGAGAGCATGAGTTGGGGGAGAGGCAGAGGGAGAGAGCTTCAAGCAGATTCCCTGCTGAGTGTGGAGCCCAATGTGGGGCTCAATCTCATGACCCTGAGATCATGACCTTAGCTGAAACCAAGAATCAAACACTCAACCAACTGAGCCACCCAGGTGCCTCATGATAAATACATATTATTTATTATACATTGTTTGAATACACAAAATGTACATGAAGAGTGAATCTTTTTTTTTTAAGATTTTTTAAAATTTATTTGACAGACAGAGATAGAACACAAGCAGAGGGAGTGGCAGGTCAAGGGAGAGGAAGAAGAAGGCTTCCTGCCAAGCAGGGACCATGACAGGTTGCATCCCAGGACTCTGGGATCATGACCTGAGCAGGAGGCAGACATTTAACTGACTAAGCCATCTAGGCGCCCCACCGCCAAGAGTGAACCTTAATGTAAACTATGAACTTTGGGTGATTATGATGTGTCAACAAAAGTTCATCAATTGTAACAAATGTTCCATTGTGATGAGGGATTGTTGATGATGGGAATGCATCTGTGAGGGTAAGGGGTATATGAGAAATCTCTGTACCTGCTCCTCGATTCTGCTGTGAACCTAAAATTGCTCCAAAACATGAAGTCTTAATAACAATGACAACAACAACAACAAAACCTGGGTTTTAGATAGTATAATGTTCACACAGAAAAATCACTTTATTTAATGTTAAATAGATGTAAGCATTAATTAAAAATTCAGTGGTATTCAGAGTAATTTCCATGAACAATCATGCAGGGACAATAATGTATAAAAAGAAAAAAAAAGAAAGAAAGAAAAAAAGAGAAAAAAATATTCTTGGGGCACCTGGGTGGCTCAGTCATTAAGCATCTGCCTTCATGATCCCAATCAGTCTCCCTGCTTGGTGGGAAGCCTGCTTCTCCCTCTCCCACTCCCCCTGCTTGTGTTCCCTCTCTCGTTGTGTCTCTCTCTGTCAAATAAATAAATAAAATCATTAAAAAAGATATTCTT
This sequence comes from Enhydra lutris kenyoni, assembly GCF_002288905.1. Classification (NCBI taxonomy): domain Eukaryota; kingdom Metazoa; phylum Chordata; class Mammalia; order Carnivora; family Mustelidae; genus Enhydra; species Enhydra lutris. The sequence goes on from NW_019154087.1 coordinate 78,605,852, forward strand.
GGTTCCTTATGATTATTTTGGAAATGTAAGATACAGTGCAGCTAAGAATGTGGGATGGCCCTGGGAAGATCAGTAGACTACATAATAGAGATTTTAGTTAGGTCCTAGCTCTGGCATTGACATGCTGACATTAACTTCTTATAATATTGGGTTTGTCATCTAAAAATGAGAATAATAAAGCCTGCCACATTGTTGTTGTACAGTTTAAATGGGGTGATGGTCTTGACATTGCTTTAGATTTATAATACTCCATTCATATATAAAACATTACTATTAATAATGAGTCACTTTAAAAATGAAATATTCCTTCAAAGGGTTATAATTTAAGTCTTTATGAGTTCATACTATAATTATTTGCTAATCTCTTCATTGAAGTGTTTGGTTCAAGGAGAAGTCTTACCCTTGATGTTCTTGTGATAACATCATCATTTAGAAGGACTATTAGAATTATTTCTATTTTCTAGATATGACTTTTTTTTAAGTTAATAGATTCATTAGTTTCTTTGATAGGTCATCAAGAACTGAACCATCTGAAATATAAAATTCACTTGACTAACTGAAAAAATAAAAAACCTAAACAGAGGCAAATAACAGTAGAGATATCTGAGTATTTAGAATTGACAAGAAACCCAAATCAATTTAGTTCAGTTTATTTCCCAGTATTTCTTATAAAATTAAATATAGCTGCACTATTCCAATTAAAAGACAGAGACCCCAAATATCTTTACAAATGGAAGAGACAATGGAATTCATAGGTAACTACGGATAACAACTATAAACAAAAAAGAGAGACCGAGCAGTGGGGGTGGAAAGAAAGAAAGAAGAGAAAAAAAAAATCATTATTCATGAGTGGCTAATCCATTCTCTTCTGAGATGATCCAAGCATTATCTAGTAATAAATTTTTCACATTAATGGATAAGAGATTGGGGGCGCCTGGGTGTCTCATGTATTAAGCCTCTGCCTTTGGCTCATGATTCAGGGTTCTAGGATTGAGTCCCACATCGGGCTCCCTGTCCTATCTCTGCCTGCCTCTCTGCCTACTTGTGATCTCTCTCTCTGTGTCAAATAAATAAATAAAAATCTTAAAAAAAATGGATAAGAGATTGGTTAATACCAGTTATCTATTAGGGGAGGTAGTTATGTAGGACTTTAATGCGAGCTCTGTTGCTTTCTTGCTTTTGCTAGAACCTATATCAGTCATATTTATTTATCACTGCTACCAGAAAAGTGGCCATTATCTTTTTTTTCTTACTTTTTTTTTGTGTGGAGGAGTTGGAGAAATGTGTTTGTGTTCTAAAGTACAAAACTGAAAACATGACACTGAAGTTGTGATGGGTCCTGACAATGTACTTATATTTCACCATAATCAGTGTCAGGTTTTAGTTACTGATTTAGTTGAGTTATGGGTTCTTCTCCACATTGTAAATGCTTTTCAATGGCATTTCACTAAGAGAATCATCAGTTTGCAGATAGGAAAATATTTACAGAATGGAGACCATGTGGTTTTGTTTTATTTTGCGACACTCAAACTCACTTCTATAATAATGCAATAACATTTTGAAACCCTATTAACATACCAGAATGAATGCACCTTAATTACTTAATCTATCATATTATCGTCTTGAAAAGTAATTGCATTTATTTGTCTATATATGGATATTTAAGTCTCTTTCAAAAGACTTCAGAAGTTGTCTAGTAATTACTTTGAAATTTTACCTATTAGAAGTTATAATGAGTTCTCAATTAAAAAAAAATATTTCATGGATAAACATCTGACATGAAAATCTGAGACCGAAGAATCAAAAGGATATCCTGAGGATAAACTGAATCGTTGTAATTAGAGGGAGGGAGACAGACACACATGCACACATACACACAAAGAGAAAGGGAAAGAGCTTTAGACCCCGTAGAAATAGCACATAATCCTAGCATCATCATCTTCAGCATTCTTGAGAATTTAATAAGATGAAGAAAAGCTTGCATTATATATGAAAAGAGATATAATACAGGTTAGAAAAGAATAAGTCTCCAATATACAATATATGCTACTTTCCTTTAAAACAAAAGATGCTTAATAATTTATTAAAATCAGACCCATGCATCTCATTCAAGGCTAAATGATTTATCCAGGAACTTTTCCTTCAACATTGTCACTTTGGTTTGTTAATTTTCAGACATTTCTGAAACACTGCCCTGAGAATTAAGAAGAACAGAAAAGATATATTCTATGAACTAAAAAAGGTGGAGGATTTTTCTTTTTAAACTCCAGGTTGAGCTGGTTAGTAACTGCACCTATCGGCAGTGAAAGCCATTGATAGAGAATAAATATGAACCCTAGGAAGTCATTTTATAGTTATTTTCCCAGTTTTTAAAAGTTTAAATAAACAGCATATAACCTCCATGTTTCTGCAAGCACAGGCTCTGTATGATTCTATTAACAGATGACTGGTGATTCTTAAGAAGTCAAAGTATTAGCCAAAATCTTAATATTGAAGAAATGTTTGGTCCTTTATTGCCCTTTTGATGTCTCTAATTTAAAAGCACAGATTAAACTCCTTCTATCCCCTATCAGCTACTGTATAGACATCTGAAGTGGATTTCAGTCTCCAAATAAGATGTGGGTTGTACACTTCTAATGTAATTTTCTTTTAAATGTTAATTTCAGTAAAATACACATAACATACAATATGCCCTCTTAACCACTGTTAAGTGTGCAGTTCTGAAGTGTTACATATGTATATTTGCATTGTTTTACAACCAATTTCCAGAACTCCTTCGTCTTGCAAAACTGAAACTCTGTATTAAACAACAAGCCCCCATTTCCCCTCCCCTCTGCCCCCTGATGATCATCATTCTACTTTCTGTGTCTATGAGTTTAACTATTCTAGATACCTCGTGTGGATGGAATCATATAGTCTTTTCTTTTTTTGACTGGTTTATTTACTTAGCAAAATGTCCTCAAGGTTCATTTATGCTGTAACATGTTTCAGAATGTCCTTCTTTTTTAATGCTCAATAATATTACATTGTCTGTATACAGCATATTTTGCTTATCCATTTTTACATCAATGGACACTTGGGCTGCTTCCACCTCTTGGCTATTGTGAATAACACCGCTATGAACACGATCTTTGAGACTCTGCTTTCAATTGCTTTGGAAATAGCATGAGAAGTGGAATAGCTTGACTACACACCAATTCTATTTTTAATTATTTGAAGGACCACCTTACTGCTACCTTGTGCTATTTTCCTTGTGTAATTTCTTTTATCTCTTGAATGAGAAGAAGGAATAGAAAATCTACTAAGAAAACAAAAATCTTTCCAAAATGTTTGGAGGAAAGCATCATATAAAAAGGGACCTTGGCAATAATTTCCAATATGTGAGAAATCATGAAAATTGAAACCCAAAGGGAATTTTTTAGGTGAATGCTGCACTTAGCTTAAATGAGGAGCTGTTATAAATACATATGTACTTCTAGGAATGTCCCTGGAAATTCTGTTCAGCGGGTCTAGTTTGGGATTCAGGTATGTGCGGTTTTAACAAATACATCAGGTAACTTCAAGGCTGCCTAACCACTAAATAGCATTTATATAACTAGTATGTATAGGGTTTCCATATTTACCAGGTTAAAATTCTAGTAAAGAGCTATGCCAGAAAAAGGCATAAAAGTACTGGGGAGTACATAGGAGTGATTGAAGCAAACATTAAATTTATCTGGATGTATTTTGCAGTGTTAATGGACAAGACTTATACACACACACACACACACACACACACACAGACACATATATCTGTAGATAAAAATCCATGTTAATTATAAATCTGAGAGCTAAGAACACCTAGCCTCTGAGTGTAGTGTGTGGGGGAGGCACAGCTCTGACACAATGAGACCAACTGTATTGGATGCTGAATTGCCTTGTGGAAGTAAAGTACTCACTTCTCCAGCAGTGGCAGTGGTGGTGGTGGATGGCTCTTCTCACTCACTACTCTCCAAAATTGCACTGGACCCAACTTGATTCCAGTGATTAGCCAATGGAGGTGCTGGTTCTAAAGGCCTGCCTATCTTGCCTCCTAGGACAGCTTCAGAGCTCCTCTGAGCCCTCTGCTGTAGTCATTACCCAGTGTTAAATCCTACTCCCTTTACTACCACAGGGGTGTTGGTCCTGAGGCCATCCCCCAAAAAGCTGAATGTAAATCAGTCCCAGAGTCCGTTTCTAGGCAACCTGCAATAAGACACCACAAGTAACCAAAAAGAGGTCTAGATTTTGGAAAAAAAACAAAACAACTAAGTGCCTCTCAGGACCACAGGTTAGTGATACAACGCAGAAGACTTGAGAGGGGAGCACAGCTTTGCCCCATGAGCCAGTAGGGCTGGTAGAGGTTGAGCACCAGAAACGCCATACCCAATGGCAGCAAAACCAGAATGAATAACCTTTGGGGTTATTCATCCCATCTCTTTGGGGAGATGGGAAAATTTTAATAAATTAAAATTTTATTTTTTTTTAATTTTTTTATTTTATTTTATTTATTTTATTTTATTCTTTTAAAAGATTTTATTTATTCATTGAGAGAAAGAGAGACAGAGACAGAGCACAAGCAAGCAGAGAGGCAGGGAGAGAGAGAAACAGGTTCCTGCTGAGTGGGGGATCCTCAATGCATGGCTCAGTCCCAGGACTACCGGATCATGACCCGAGCCTAAAGCAGCCACATAACCATCTGAGTCACCCAGGCCTTTCAAGTTGACTATTTTAAAAACAGAAATAAGTGGGTTATTTTGGATTGGCAAGATTAGCTGTTCTCCATCAGTAGAAATGAGAGTGTATAAACTAAGTTCGGTTTAAATGTAGGGAAATAAGACAATTACAACTTTGCATATCTACATCTTATAATTGTTTAAAAGTCATCTCTCTGATGCAAACAATATTTAATAAGAAATACTGCTGTAAATCTGCCATTTCCCCACCACGCTTTTTCATAAAGGATTGTTCTATACTTATTGCTTCCATTTTATTTTTTCTTAAACATTTTTCCATCAGTAGAAATCATGTTTGTGGCCAGGGATCATTTTTAAAATATGTAAGTAGAGACTCTAGACCAGGTCATATTTGGGTGTTTGGATTATGTCTCAGTTCTGATTATTCCTCAGTCTGCTGAAAATACAACCTCTGAGCCCACCAGTGATCAACCATTTAATGAATCCAATACTGTTTCATCATTTCCTAGATTCTGCAGTATGATGTGGATTCTATACCGTTCTAAGATATATCCAAATAAAGCAAGGCCTTCAGCTTCACATAAAAATGTTTTCTATGTACTGTTGTTCTTACAAAATAAACAAACACCTCACAAGTATCCTTCCTTTTTATGTCTAATTCTTTTTTTTAATTTACTTTTTTTTTTTAAGATTTTATTTATTTGTCAGAGAGACAGAGAAAAAGAGAGAGCACAAGCAGGGCGAGAAGCAGGCAGAGGGAGAAGGAGGCTCCCCACTGAGCAGGAAGCCCAACATGAGACTCGATCCCAGGACCTTGAAATCATGACCTGAGCAGAAGGCAGATGCTTAACTGAGTGAGCCACCTGGGTGTCCGTACTCTAATTTTTGTTTAAATTTTTATTACTTTTCCTAGGACTACATCAGTAATTATACAATTGCTTCTCTATCTATTATTTTAAAAAACAAACAAACAGAAAACAAGCAACTCTTCAAAAAATCCCATTCATTTGTTCACTCATTCAGCAAATGTTTATTGAGCATATACTATGTAGTGAGTATTTTACTGATGCTGGAGAAACAGTACAGAACAAGACAGACCCTAACATTGCTTTTGTGGAGCTTGCATTTTACCCACAGGTCTTATCACTTAGCCACCAAACTAAAAAATACGATAGCCATGAAGAGAGTTAAAATAGTAGATCATAAGAGACAGTGACTCTTCTAGGCAGGTGAGTAGAGAAGGCCTCTCAGGGGACCATAATTAAACTGCAATCTCAAAGAATAGAATCCAGCCATGCTCTGCAGGAAGTGCTCCTTGAAGAGCAGACAGCTTGTGCAAAGGCTTAGAGAATGACAAAGCTTAGCATGTGTGAGGAACCAGAAGGCTCTGGAGTAATGGTGAGGAAAGTGGAGGAAGATGAAGTTAGAGCAGAATGAGGGGCTGGATAATGCAGTGACTTGGGGGCCAGGAAGAGGGCTTAGGTTTTAAGTGCAATGGGAAGTTACTGGATTGTTTTCAGCAGAGACATGCATAGAAAGATTTACTTCCTGGGGAAGGATTCTGGCTGCTAAGTGGAGAACGGATTATGGAAGAGCAAAAGGGGAAGCAGTGGTTGGCCAGGAATCTGTCAGAGTCAACCAGGGTGGAGATGTGACTTGGCATGGCGATAGTGGTGGGGATAACAGAGGGAGCATTTGGAGTTTTTTTGGATGAAGAATTTACAAGACTTGCTGATGAAGTGATTTTTAGAGCACAGCCCTGAATTTGTCTCCCTGTGCTGAACTTTCACTGTATTACCAAGTCCCTCTACCGTCTGTCTCAGACTTTCATTTGCACCTTAACTTGAGCACTCACCTAGCTTGCCTTGCCTTGCAGATAATACTGCACTTATCTTGTTCTCTATGAGGTTGTCATTGTTAGAATCGAAGCTCTGGAAGGCCAGGCCCAATGCTTTTTCCTTATATTTCAAATATGTTGAAAAATAGAGAGTATGAATAGGGACTCTAATTCTGGATCAGAGAAGATTCTAGATAATAAATGGAAACTAAAGTTGACCAGGCAGCAGAGAATTTTAGATTCGATGGCCTGCTCTGGGAATAATTTCATTATCTGATGAAAATAACTTTATATCCAGGAGAATTTTAGATGCAGAATAATTATAATAAAGATCATAGCTTTGATAGGTAGGAAAAAAATGAATTGGCTTTCTGCATCAATACTGAAATCTCTGACAATATCTTTATTTCTGAGTAATGTCTACAGTCATATATTCATCTTGCCAAATGTTCTGTTTAATGGCATTTTTTAAAACAATCCTGGCCTAGGCAGAGTTGGGTTTTGGATGGAACGATTTTAATTCCAAGGGGCAGGTCAAGTCATTCCTCCATATAAAGCAAATGAGCAAATCCATGAAGTGTTGAAACCTGGATGGTTGCTCTGCCTGGGTATCGAAAATCCCAATAATTATATCAACATTATTGTGAATTAACTGAAAGCATTGGAGTATTCTGTTAGGAACTGTCTGTTCTAACTAAAATTTCATGTTAATGGAATTATTTTTCAAATTACTCATAAATTTGAGATATGGGAAATAAGTTATTGAATTAACCCAGAATGCATAGTTTGAAAATGACATTATAATCATTTAGAAAAAAAAAAAATTCATCTTTCTTATCTTTCCCAGAACCCTCATTCCCAGCACACTCCTCAGATGATAATTTATGCCAGTTCTCATTTAGCAAGATGAGTTCAAAAAAAAGGGGGGGAAGAAAAATAAAGAAAGTAAGAAAATGAAAATAAAAAAGTATAAATTGAATTATTAAACTTACATGGGTATCAGGGTCATATGTCTAAAGTCTCTGTGTTGTCTGTGTGAATATACACACTTACAAGGCACAAGGCACAGATAATGCTAAAAATCTTACTTTAGAAGGTGTAATTTGAACTGTGGGTGTAAAGTTCTAAACCAAGTGCTGTGCACTGGGGACTGAGAGGGCAAATACAGGTGTAAAATAAGAGGGTAATTCTCCCTGCTGAAAAGAAGGGAAGAGACTTCCCTCCACTTTCTTTTCTTGTAGCATTTACTTTAGAACATTCATAAAATCCCTTCTCTGTCTCTTTAAAATGTATGCAAATCATTTTAAAAACTAAATATGCCTGCTTTATGATCTAGCTTTATGATCTGCTTTATGATCTAGCAAAATCTTTCTTAAGGACTTCAGAACCATTCATCAAGGACCCCTAATGCCCAGTTTCTGTGTAAGGAGAAGGACACATGGGCACCTTTGACCTCAAACTACCTTCTGTAAACTGTATTATTGAGACTGAACACTTCACAGGTAGGAAATGTGTGCAGCTATTCCAAGGGAACGTGCTGTTAAGATTTAACTGTGTAGAATTCTGGATTAGTTCAACAAGGATGAATAGAGTATGTTACTACAGGACAAATTAATCCACTTGAAAATTAATGTACATAGTACCCATCTCCAAGGACCAGTACCAACAAGTAATGAGTAAGTTTTTTCATTGTAATATTTTTGCTTTTCTTACTTCATCCTAATTATAACTTTGTGTGTTTCATTCGTTTAAGATAACTTTTACTGTGCTCCTTTATTTTTCCTTTTGAGTTTGTACAGCCCAAATTTAAGACCTCAGGTTGGTAGTATTTACACATGAAGCAGAATAAGATAGATAAGATTTTGAAAGATTTGTATCTGTGCTTAGACTAGAATGTCCTTAAACCTGTTTCCTATTTAACAATAGAATTTTTGTTGGGCATTACTTGCCCCTTCTGATGCAATCTTTGTTTCCTCTGGCATTTAATTAAAACTGCCTCTTAAAGCTGATGATTTTCTGTTCACAATACCATTTTCTCTTGTTGTTAAAGGTATGGATAGAGTGTGCCTGTGTATAGATTATTGAATTCATTTCTGAGATATCTGGGGACTTCGGAGAATTCCTTGGTCGTGTGCGATGTCTTTTATTTAAGTATCTGTATTAATTTCACATATTAAAAATTACATGATGTGCCAATCAAAAGCACAGGTAGTCTCACACAAAACTAATGTATGTAGTTGGAGCATATGCATAGAGTAGTGTGTAATCCTGAGCTTACAGAACCCTGATGGGAAATTTTGACTCATTCTGGCATGGACTTAAGGACTGTTTACCTGTTAATAATGCCCAACTGGGCTATTCCATGGTCTTACATAAGCATGCTATACTCTCTGTAGGTATACCTTCTGTTTTTTATGGAACATCTCATTACTTAGGAAATTCTGTCATTTATATAAAGTATAAAGGTAGAAAAAGTAGAGTGCCACAGTCAAATCTGGGTACTCTAGAATAAAACCTTTGGGCTCCATCACATCTATCTGCACCCTCCCTCACCCCCCACACCCCACCATTATTCTTCCATTGCTTATTTGACTCCAATGTGGTGGGGTTTGCCGCAGAGCCATGCTATCTGTATTCCTTCTTTTAATTTTTTTCTGACTGCTATATTTTACAGCATCCTAGAAAGGTATTATTTTTTTTTAATCTTTTATCAGCTCTTAAGAACTCTGGTCCTGTATTGTTAATATTATTGAAAATTATTTAAGGAGAAACATTGCTTGAAAGGAATAAAACAGGAACCTAAGTCAGGATGGGCTGAATTCAAATAGTTTTAAGTTTTATGATGAGCTAAGTGGATTAGCTTCTATAATTAGATTATTTAAATGAAGCAATATGTGTACTATGTCCCTGTTAAATATTTAATAAGATATTTTGCTTCCATAGATTTTACTTTAAGGCTAATGGCAATTAATTCTTCCTGTGATTAATCTAGTAAGTAAATAAGAATTTTAATAAATAGTCATTCCCAGGACAGTTTTATCCGCTTTGGATTAACTCTTCACACACAAGTTATTTAAATGCCACATTATGGCAGTGTGATTCAGGAATATTTTACCTCCTCCCACGTTTAATTGTAGTCTTTGATTTTGGGATCCAGGCAGCATTTTGGGGGTCTTCATTCCATCTGTGTAGGTGGAAATTTTAGGCATTTAAATGTTATCTAGACTTTCTGTAACATTTAGTTTGCTGTTATTTCATAAATATTTATATGCTTTTCCACTGAATCTGTTCCGCAGAGAATATTAATCTTGGGTATGTATGGACTAAGAGAGTAGAAAGATCATGGTGCCCCTGAAGGTGACAGGAACCCTGCTGGGGCCTGGGGCAAGGGGCTTAACCTCTGCCTGAGTTTCAGTTTGTAACGTGCAATGCTAACATGTAACCGATCCCAAACATGTTGGGTTCTTCTGAATACTATGTTAGGGCTCAATATTGTTTACGTCTTTAATAAAACTAGTTTTTTCTCATTAAGTTAACTTGATTTCTGGAAGTCATCGATCTTAAAATCCCAAGATTTCTTTAATATACACAGCTTTACCCACATTAATAGTGCTTCAGGGTAAAGAGTGTGTCTCGCCCCAAGCTCGGCTTATTAAAGTCTACTTCCAATCTTTTTGTCATCTCTTGAGTGAAGAGTCAATTAGATGAGCTGAAGTGTTCTCATCCATGGTTTTAATGTTGTGATTTAAGCAATGACTAAATTGGGGGGATGGGTTAACCCGGTGACTGATATTAAGGAGGGCATGTGTTGTGATGAGCACTAGGTGTTACACACAACTGAAGAATTATTGAACACTATATCAAAAACTTATGTCGTACTATACGCTGGCTAACTGAACATAAAGAAAAAAAGAAATGATTAAGTTTCCTCAATGTTCATTTAATTATGATTTGATGTTGGAATAAACCATACTTGGACATAATTCAAACAGTAAAGAGATGGTGCATAAAAACTGTCTCAGCACTGGAGTAAATCACCTGTTTGTTTCATATCCAAGAAGCCCCTGATTCTGTAAAGCAACTATAAATAATATTGAGTTTTTGAAAAGCATGTCTGAATGAAATAGTAACAGCAGAGTTGGAGTTATGAGGACTTTTGAATTATCTGAGTTTAACAGAGTAGCCCACAATAGATGAGATATATATATATATAAAGTTATAATTTATAATAGAAATAGTTTTACCAAGTCAGCAGTGTAAATAGATGGAAGGTACATGTCTGTGATCTGTTTAAAAGATGTACATTACATTATATTGTGCAGCTGACTTAGATATATAACACGTGTGTTTGTTTATTATTCCCATGAAATATATCTTAACTAGTATAACTATTTTTTTAAAGTATATAGATTGCTAACCATTTGAAAATTAAGTTTTTTTTTAATTTTATATTATCTACTGTGTTTTAAGATGTTAATCCTTTAATAGCTGGTGTTTCTTTTAAAACTACAATTGTATATTTGTCTAGATATGCTATTGTATTGAGATAATATGGTAAAAGATAGCTTTCTCAAGTAAACTATAGTAGTCATATTTGTTTTGAGATAATAGTTTGACTTGAAAAAGTAAGATCAGTTAAAATATTATTTGCCACATCTGAATCATGTTTACTCATGTAACCTATGGCCAAAAAGTCTATATACTGAGTGGCACCTAAATAGCTCATTCAGTTAAGTGCATACATTTTGCTCAGGTCATGATCCCAAGGTCTTGGGATGGAGTCTTCCATCAGGCTTCCTGCTCAGTAGGGAGTCTGCCTTTTCCTCTCCTTCTGCCTCTCCCCTAGCTCATCCTCTCACTCTCTCACTGTCTCTCTCTCTCTCAAATAAATAAATAAAATCTTAAAACAAAAAAAGAAGATCTATATGCTGAAACCAAATACATCTGTGTCAATACATAGTGACTCCAGATTTGTTCTTCATGATCAAGACTGTTTTGGTTCTTTAGTGTCTTTTGTAGTTCCTTAGAAAGTTTAGGATTTTTAAAAAATTTTTTTGAAAAATGGCATTAGAATTTTGATAGGGATTGCACTGAATTTGTTGATGGCTTCAGGTAGTAAGGACATTTTAAAAATATTAATTATTCCAATCCAAGAGCATGAGATATCTTTCCATTTATGTGTCTTGAATTTCTTTAATCCATGTGTTAACAGTTTTCAGTGGGCAGACCTTTCACTTCTTTGATTAAATTTGTTCTTGAGGATTTTATTGTTTTTGGTGCTATTGTAAATGGGATTGATCACTAGATATAGAATTTTTGGTTGACAGTTATTTTCTTTTAGTATCTTTAAAATGTTGTGTTACTTCCTTCTGCCCTCCATGGTTTCAGAAAAAAAACTTGAACTGGTATTCTCTTGTAAGGCCTATGTCTTTCTCACCTCCTGCTTTCAGGACTTTGCCTTTAGTTGTCAAAGTTTAATAATGGTGTGCTTTGGCACTGGCTTCTTTAAATTTATCATATTTGAGTTTTATTTAACTTTTTAGATCTATGGGTTTGCATTGTTTGACAAATTTGTGAAATTTTCAGCCCTTATTTCTTTTAATATATTATTTTTTGTTCTGCTCTCTCTTTCTTCTATTTCTGGGACTCTGATGATATGAACCTTAACTTTTTTTGCCATTCTCCCACAGTTCCTTGAGTCCCTGTGTTTCATTTCTCCACTGTTTTAGTGTATTTTCTCTCTGCTGTTGAAATTGAATTAATTGTCTTCAAGTTCACTGATTCTATTCCCTGACATTTCCACTCTACTATTGAGCCCATCCTGTGAGTTTTGAAGTTTCATTGTTATATTTTTTTCCAGGTCTTTAATTTCCATTTGATTCTTTTTTATAACTTCTATTTCTTTGCTGAGGTTTTCTACTTTTCATTTGTTTCATTAAGATTGCTTTCCTACTAGCTGAAACATTTTTATGGAGTCTGCTTTAAAGTCTTTGTCAGGTTATTCAACTTGTGATTTGTCTTGATGTTAGCATCCATTGATGGTCTTTTCTCATTCAAGTTGTTACCTTCTGGCTCCTTGATATGAGGAATGATTTGCAGTTACGTCTTGGACATTTTGGATATTGCATTATCAAAGTCTGGATTCTATTTAATCTTTTTTTTTTTTTTTTAACAGATAGACTACTTGTTACGATCTCATGGAAAGTCCAAAGGTAAGGGGATGAGGTAGGTGTTTAGCTCCCTAGTGGGTCCTGCTGATGAGAGTGAGGGAAGAAGTGAAATTCCAACTAGCTCCACTTTTCGTTGCCTCATCCAGTTTTATTTATGTCAGAATAAGAAGGTTTCATATTTTTATAATAAGCCTTGCAAATGTGCATTATACCTTAAATGTTCTTTTCGTGTCATTTTAGATGCCAAGCATAAATATTAGAAAAATTTGCATCAAAATAGGCATCACAGTTCTTAGCATGATGATTTACTTATAAATGAATTTTCTTTTTCATCAAAAGCTGTTCTTTCTGTACTGAAAATTGAGGTGCATAGTCTTAAAAAACTATTCATCATGAATTATGAAAGTGAATTCTAGAATGGGGTCAGTCAATATGTTTCCATTAAGTTACAATACCTTATATAATATACTTAGGCAATTTTTGTCTTCAGTTATCTTATAGCTTTTCAGTTGACTTGACTTTATGTTGCTTGGGAGATCTAAAGTGAAGATTTACTTAAAAACTGGATATATCATCCAATATATTCATCTACAAATGGATTTATTTCTTTTTGAAACACACAAAATTAATAATATATGTATAAAAATTAAAAATTATGGAAAAGAAATGGCTTGTTTAAATAATATAGAATATATATTTCACAAAAGTGTTTAAAATAGTAACTTTGTAAGTATATTTGTAAGCCAGTACAACTTTAAGATAAACAGTGAAGTCTGTAACTCCTGATGAAAGCATTTATAGCTATATATAGGCTACATAGAAATGTGCTTTATTTCAGCTTTTGGGGGTGGAGAAACTTTTCATAAATTCTGCTAGCATTTCTCATCAAATTAATACTAGAACCTGTCTTCCTATGCTATGAGTTTGTCTTCATAAATCAGGAAGATGATAACTTAGAATATGGTATTTGCCCCTTTCCATGATATTTTTATGTATTTTAATCCCAGAGAGTTTGTAAAAATAATCACCTAAGAGTGATTCTTAGTTTTAAAGCAAAATGAGGATTTTAAGAAAGTAACTTGTGATGTGTGCAGAGATTCTTTGATTAATCCTTAAATCCTGACATAACTACTTAAAAGTCACTGAGCTTAGATGGAAATATGTTCTGTTTCATGAGAGGATTTGAAACAGCAGCCTAACTGTTGACACTCCTGACCGCACATTGTGGAGAAAGAATAGCGTGAAAGATGGTCAAACATATGACAACTTAAACAATGTGTCAGAAAGTTTTCAAACTTTGTTGTTATCTGAATGGCCAAAGGATCTCCAAAACTACTGGGTTCCAATCCATAGGGTGGAGTCGGGAGTCTGGCTTCTGTTTCAGGTGACTTTGATGCATAAAGAATTTGCCTCATTTTATTGGAACATAACAGGCATATATTTAATAAATTTTAAAAAATTTTAAAGATTTTATTTATTTATTTGACAGAGAGTGCAAGAAAGCACAAGCATGGGGAATAGTAGAGGGAGAGGTAGAAGCAGGTTCCCTGCCCCACAAGCGGCTCAATCTCAGGACCCCAGGATCATGACCTGAGCTGAAAGTAGATGCTTAACCATCTGAACCACCCAGGTGTCCCTATTTAACAAATTCTTTATGCATCAAAACACCCGATGATTTTGTTAAAAATACAGAAGAGATTCTTGAAAGAGTTGTAAAAAACCTATCAGCAAACCTTATTATTTGTTAATTTACTCTTCATTGAATCCAACCATAATTTTCTTTATATTTACTCATTTACTTTTCTATTTCACACCTAGGAATTTGCAATTCCTATTGCAAATTCCTTATAACTGCTTCTTATAAGGATCAATCCATAAAAGAACTGGCTCCAATAAACTGCTCAGAAGTCATTAGACGTAGTTACCTTGCTGGAGAGAATTTGGGAAGATTGGAAACTGCCTTATTTTAAGAGCTCACAGTGATTTTACATTATATTTTCAAACAACAGTTTCAAAATGAAACAAATTGGATATGCTTTGAGAATTATTTTTGATATTTAAATAATCACAGAATCATCACAGCAGAAGGAATCAGGTATCCCAAAACTATTGCTTTACACATGAAAGAATTAAAGCCAAGATAGGTTATTTCCCAAGGTTTTATAGCAAACAGTCACAGACATGTCTTAAGAGACATAAGTCTCTTTATTATGACTTAGACAGTCTTGCTTCTACACTTACCATTTTTTTCATTAGATGTATTATTGAAAATATTTTCTGTATGATCAGGTACAGATGGTCCCCGGCTTTTGATGGGTTGACTTACAAATTTTGACTTTACGAAGGTACAAAAATGATGTACAATCAGTAGAAACAGTGTTTCAAAATTTTGGATTTTGATCTTTTCCTGATACGCAAAGTGATACTCTTCTGAGGTTGGCAACAGCAGTGAGTCAAAGCTCCTAGTTAGCCACATGATCATGAGAGTGAATAACTGATACGCTTAGAACCATTCTGTGTCCATACAACTGTTTGGTTTTCCACTTCTAGTATAGTATTCAGTTACATGAGCTATTTAATGCTTTATGAAAAGAAGGCTTTGTGTTAGATGTTTTGCCCAAGTCAAGAATAATGTAAGTGTTCTGAGCATATTTAAGGTAGGTAAGGCTAAGTTATGATGTTTAGTGGGTTAGGTGTATTAAATGCATTTTAACCTAGGGTATTTTCAACTTACCAGAATGTAACCTCGTCATAAGTTGAAGAAAATCTGTACAATAGAAATTTAATAATAAAGTTCAAAAGGAAAATAGAACTTACATCTAGAAATGCAAAAGATAGAAATATACTTTTTAGCTAACTTCTCGGAAAATAATTTATTTGGTGAAGTATTGTATTCCTATAACAAATGCTATGGACTGTATATAAAATTATCTAGACTAATGCTTAAATGTGCATGCTGGAAGTGAGTATTATAATAATTGCTTAAGAGGGAACTGGGAGTACAGAGTATCTTTCAAACTTTTGCTTTGTACGTTTCTACCAAATTTTCCTATTAGAGATAAAATTATACATAATAGGAGAGCTCAAGCTTCAAAGAAATTATATGCTGATTCAAAAATTTCTTAGTTGTTATAACCACAAAGATAAACACACATTATAATCCAATTATGTTTTATAGAATTCTTGGAAGTTTTTTAGGTGCCCAGAGGTATAGTCACCTCCACAAGACCAACTTAAAGAGAAAGCATAATATTTTGAATCAGAAACAGAACCTTAAGTTTTTTTTTTCCTTAGATTGAAACTCCAGAGTCTTGCTACTCAAAATGTGGTTTACAGACCATGATATCACATGAATGCTTATTAGAAAGATAGACTCATAGGTCCCATTTCAGACCCACTGAATCAGAATCTTCATTTTAACAAGTTCCTTAAGTGATTGTCTATACATTAATATTTGGAAAACAAAGTATTAAAGGCATTTTCCTACCACTCCACTTCCACTTTCACGATCTGAAGCTTCACTTTTCTGCTTGATGGTAGAACTAAATAGTGTAGAGAGTTGCAGTTAAACCACCCAGGAGACTATGGCCATTAGAGGATTTAGGGGTGAAGGGTCATGGATTACGAGGACCAAGAGATGGTGGAGCAGACAGGGGGCATAAGAGAGTCTGATGGCTTCATGTAGGTATACAATCCATTTATTGAACTGAAAGGTTGATTGTTAACCAGTTGGTAGTAAAACTAGTTTTTTTTTTTTTTTTCCAAAAGATTTTATTTATTTGACAGAGATCACAAGTAGGCAGAGAGGCAAGCAGAGAGAGAGAGGGGGAAGCAGGCTCCCTGCCAAGCAGAGGGCCTGATGCGGGGCTGGATCCCAAGACCTGAGACCATGACCTGAGCTGAAGGCAGAGGCCTAACCCACTGAGCCACCCAGGCACCCCAGTAAAACTAGTTTTTATGTTGATTGTTTCCTCTCTTCAATGATAAAGAGTGTACAGTTGGAGTAACATCTTTCCATCTGTAACAAAGCTTCCCCCAAGCAACCATCCTGCTCGCAATGGTTCTTGCAACCCTTCTTTGGGTCTTTTTTCTTCCCGCTTCTTCATAGGTTTGCCTTATTATTGTCTGTCTCATCTTTGCCTATGTTTTAACCTTTCCTTGTTCTCCAGTTTTTACTCTTCAGTACATAAACATGCTCAGTCTGTTGTATAAAACCCTATTATGCCTCAACTTTCAATTGCTTTCCTTCCCTTCTGCTGAATTTTCTTAAGAATCATCTGGATATTATGTCTTCATGTGGTAGTCTCTCTCCAGCTGCCTAGCTATGGGGTCCCTCCATACATGGTGTTGGATGGAAGTGCAAGGAAAGTATACTGAGAAGAGAGTTGGTTAATTATCTCAATATCATTTTGTCAAAGGAAAATGTCATTTAGAGTTTGGAAGACAAATCCAAATTTGTCTTGACCCAATTAAGCATAATCTGGACCATTCTGTTTAGTTTATTTAAAACTCAGTTTTAACTCCCAGATAGCAAGGCTGAAAATGTCTCCTGGGTAATTAGCATATAACTTTAAATGGCATTATATTTTGGGATGCCTGGGTGGCTCAGTCGGTTAAGGGTCTGCCTTCGCTTCGGCTCAGGTCATGATCCCAGGGTCCTGGGAATGAGCCCTACATCAGGCTTCTTGCTTAGCAGGGAGCCTGCTTCTCCCTCTGCCTGCTGTTCCCTCTGCTTGTTCTCTCTTTCTGACAAATAAATCAAATCTTTAAAATAAATAAATAAATAAATAAATAAATAAATGGCATTATATTTCAAAAGCTTTGTATTGTGCCAGAAAAAAGTAAGGTGGTCAATAAATTTTATTTCCACCACCCCTTTTTCTAAATATACAAATATTGTATTGCTCTGTACAAGAAATAGTGCTTGATTCCGTGGGATAAAGGTAATTTAAACAATTTCCTTCTTAAAGAGCTATGCTAGGAATATTTACAGGATAAGTGATTTAAAGAAATACAGAGAGAACTAAATTCTAACTGGGAAGAATGTTAAAAGAAAGGAGAGATTTCGCATCATGTAGACAGTAAACTGAACCTTGAGACAGTATTTGTCAAGAGGATTGAAGTTGGCTGGAGGCGGGAGGGGTGGTGACAACAAGGCTTTGCTCTGAGACACTGCATTTTAATTGAGGACTCATTGACTAAAAAGCTATTACAAACCTTAACACAGAGCCTGAAATTAATCTAACATTGTATTCCTGGCAACACTTTCGTGGAGCTTTCTAAACAAGGGGTATTGCTTATCAAAATGCACCACAGAACCAATGTCTCTTCGGCTACACTTGCTGATCAGCCCCCTTTGAAAAGGGGTCTTGGACCTATTTCAGAAAGTTTTCTTTAAGGTCATTTAAGGTTGTTAATAATCTCTAGCCATAGATCACATATATTGTAGTTTTCTCACTTAAGGCTAGTATCAAGGAACTGCTAGAAATATCGGTCACACAGAGAGTTATCAGTTTAGGAAAAGAATCTGTAAACTTTGCAGACAAAAACTCGGTCCTACAATGTAATTGTCTTTCTAAGTAAAAGTACTTTTTCTCTTTGTAGACACAATCTTTCCCTGACACAGAAACCAATATCTTTTAGTAATCTTCTTTAGCCAAGCTTTCAAAGCAGTATCTTTTTAAAGTTTTTAAGATGTTCCTTCTGTTAGTGACAGCAACCCATGGAAACTCAAGATTATTGTTTTCTTCTGAGTTAGTAGGAAACAAAAAATATTTCTTACTGGTGTATCCAAGTTTTAATAAATCAAGACCTTATTAAGAAATCTTGATTATCTTTGGAAATTATCAAACCCTAACCAAATAAAGAGATCAAATAATCTTTAGCGATGGGTATATTTGATATTCTCCAAATAATATACTTGACATTCTCTTAAATATTATATATAAAGTGTTTTGATGTTTATTACCTCTTCTCAGTAAATCTGAAATTCAAGGCATAATAATAAGTTATCTAACTTCAGCCTAACAGCCTAACAGCTGAACACAGTTCTTAAAATTCATGTTTAAAATCACGATATTTCAAAACAAAAATGCACGATATTTGACAACATGAAAAATAATAGGTCATCTGCAAATGAAGAGGCAAGATAGATGTGAAAATTATACTAGATTTAGAGAGGCACTTTTAGAGCAAATGCCTATACTCGACATCTCCATGAGAAGTTTTTTGTGTGGTTGTGAAAGGGGCTTTGTCAGGGATTCTGAAAACATTTCGCTTAAAAAAAAAAAAGTGTTCCTAACAAATTTAAGTAAATAATTAAGTAATAATGAAAACAATGCCCAGCTTCAAATGTGTTAAGATATATACCAAATTTTAAAACACTGGAGACAAATAGCACATTAACTCAGGCTACATTATCTTGTTTTTAAGGGCTACTCTCCTCAGCAATTTTTTATTCTTGGTGGCTACAACTTCAAATGTAGGCCATTCTTTTTTAACATTGAATCCATTTATCCAATTATTCTCTGTGTACCCTCCTTCTCAGCAGCTGACCTTATCTTCTCCTTTACTGAGAAAATAGAGCCCCAACATTTCCTCACAATAAGCTTTTCATGTCTGTATCTAGCTTTTTATGAGAGCTGAATCTGATTCTTCCTACTACTTAAAGCCGATCTATTTCCGCATGTTCTAACCTATTCTCTTGCTTCGTCTGGAGTCTCGCTGCCTTTCTTATCTTCCACTCTCTTCTGTATCTTCAACTTTGACTTTCCTGCTAGATCCTTCCCAATAGCATTTCAGGCCCTTCCACCTCCCTCTTCTGTGAAGCAAGACATTAAAAACACCGTTGAGCCTCTGCTCCCCTCCAGTTATGTCACAGTTCCCCTTCTTACAGAAAACATCGCAAATGCACCATTTCCTCCTTTCCATCACTTTCTATTTGGAATTCCACCCATCCCAATGTAGCTTCTGCTTTCACTACTTCATTGACACTGCCTCTAGGTCATTAGAGCCAGCAGACACATTTCAGGATCCATGGATTTAGGTCCCGCAAGCAGGCTGCCCTTAGCTGACCACTCTTCTGAAAACAGTTTTCTCTTGGCTTCTGTGGCTTCTCACTTTTAAATTTTCTCTTATTCCTATTGCCATTCCTTTCCAATGTTCTTGGCCAGCTTCTTCTGCGTTATAACACTTCTTGAATGTTGGTTTGCCTCAGAGTCCCGTATAGGTCATCTCTTGGCTCCATATAGACTTGCAACTTGATCTCATCCATTTTCAATTTGATCTCATCAATTTGTTGTTCCACCTAACAACAACCTTATGTTAACTAACCTTAAATCGTCATACCAACTCCAATTCTCTGTACTGGTCACCAGCTTATTGAACTACTTGAAATAGAAGTTTTTCTTTCATTGATACTATACACATACACACACCAGTACACACAAACAAAGGAAAAAATTCTTTCAAACTAGTTTCACTAACAATCCATAATTTCAGAAAAGGTACAATTATTTGCTCAGTATCTTAGTCAAATACCCAAGAATCTTTGATTCCTCTCTATTCTTCACTTGTCCCGACCAATCGCCAAGTCCCATTAATTCTACCTCCAAAACATGACTAAAATCTGCTAATTTTCTCTTGCCCCACTGCTACTGTCTAGGCCAAAATATTTTTATGTCTTTCCTTAATTACTGCCACAGCCTAGTTGACAAACTGGCTTCCACTTTTTCCCCCTTAAAAACAAACCAGCAGCTTTCATTTCATTCAATTGTCTATGAAATCTCAATGATTTCCAATATCCCATAAAATAAAAATTTCAAATCCTTAACATGGTTATAAGGCTTGGATGATCTGACCCTGCTTACCTCTAAAGCATTGTGCTTTCTTTCATACCTGGCAAGTGCCCTCATTCTTCATCAGAGTCTCACTGAAAACTACACCATGTTCTTCTGGGCAATCTCTGGGTTCAAGTAATACCTTCACATAAGTCTTTCCTTTACCTGGAATGTCTCTCACGTCCCATGTTTTTAAACTGAAATATTCCCCTAAACATGGACTTCCTTGGTGTTTTCATTTTGTATCACCACTACCTTGCACAGTCGTCAAACGATTTGAAAGATTTGGCGAATTGAACTGAATAGGATTACAGCCATTGGGATGGCACTGCTTCCCCTCTCTCATGACTTCTATTTTATGAAATATGATTAGAACCCAAATACCTTAAGTGGAATACTTAATATGACCCAAGTAGTACATAAGTATTTCATCTATTATTTAATGTAATCATTCCAACAACTCTGGTATTATTAGCTTCATTTTACAGATAGAGATACCAACCACAGACCAACCGAGTAAATTTCCCAAGGCTACACAGTTAATACAAGTCAGATCAGGAATAAAAACAAAGTTTCAGGCCACAAAGACTGAACACTGAACTATTACATTACACTGTGAGCATTGATAAGATTTTTTAAAATTTGGAATGAGAATTTCCTCCTAATACTCTTTTAAGTGTGTTGAGAAATTAACTGAAAAATTCCTTCAAATTGTCATCATTTTTTAATTACAGAATTAACATTTAAGACTGTTGCATGTATCAGAATTCAGATCTCTCTCTGAGTAGCTGCAGCCAAAATAAAATGTGAAATTATTTGGGGGGCTGATAGAAGCCTCAGCATCCCTAATTTCTGCTTTCATTTTTTTCCTCCAAAAATATCTCATTGATATTATTGATTGAAATTCTAAATTGATAATAGAAAATGCACTTAGACATAGTATTTATAAATGTCCATATTATATCAATGTATTTCCATGTAAAATTCATTTGATAAAAAAGTCTTGTTGGTTAAGGAAAAAAAAAAAAGAAGTTTGTTATTAACCTAACCACGATCAAATAAATCGTATAAAGAAACAGCTAAAGTATTAACTTCATGATTGAATAGACTTTGTGTTTTCCCATTGTTCTATTCCTAGAGCATAGCAGTGCCTGACATACTGTAAGCATTCAATGAATGTTTGTGAAGGGAAATAAAAATTAAAATATAATAACATAAATTATAAACAAATAATAAAATAAATCCTGTTTCCGCAGATTTGAGTAAGAATGTTCTAACACTAAACACTTGCTCTGATATATATCTACCTTTTGATAATGGCATTTCCATTCTTTTTGAGGGACATCACTGTATTGCCTCTGTGACCTCTTCTGATATTAGTGCCAGTATATTGACATAGACCCATTCTCTTAACAATTTTAAGACAGCTGAAATAGGAATGCATTTTTTTAAAGTCTCTGTAGTATGGGATACCAAAAGAAAACTAAAATCAGTGCTCATAAGACAAGCCTCGTTTCCAAATTCTCAGCTTCAGCCTTTTATCTCCTTATTTGCAACGATCTTCTTTGGACAAACTGCTCACAAGTATATGTCTAGTGATCAACTTTCTTATAAAATGTCACCGTCATGAGAGCAGCCAGGTGTTCCTCTTTTCTGGGCTGCCTCCAGAGTTCCACTTCTAGTCTCAGAAACCTTTGTTGCCCAAGTTCTTAATAACAGGTACATGCTAACCCATCAGTCAAGTCTGCCATATCTATACCCAGGAGTGTAGATTCACTATACAGCTAACAGTAGGAAAATAATCATCTCAGTGCCACACAAATGATCGTCGGAAAGTAGATATTTCATGACAAACTGCTGTGTGTGTGTGTGTGTTTCACGTTGAAATTGCTGGTCTTTTCTACTTTGCGAAGGTTGTCAGTTGCAATTTCCAGTTTTTAAGAACTTACCCTCAAAAGTGAGTTATACAAATTTACTTTTCGCACTGGAAATGCTCACTATGGTTAAAATTAGTGTTTTATTTTTTTGTAAGATGCTAATTTTATTTTCCTGAAACTCTCCCTCAGGAATTATTGTTAAAATGTTTGAGTGTGATGAGATTTTAAGTCTTTTTCTTTAGTGATACACACTGAAATATTTATGGAGAAAATTATATGCTGTCTAGGATATGTTTAAAAATAATACGGGGGGAGAAGTAGGTAAGAATATATAGATGAGATAATGAACTAATAATTGTTGAAACTGAGTGATGGATATCTGGGGAATCTTTCTACTTTTGCATATTTTAAAAATTTCCATAATAAAGAAGTTAACATCAGATGCTCTCCTGGCAAGTAACAGCAGACTTTTCCTCTGTCCACTTCTTGCCGTCAGTGTATCTGCTCCCACTGCACAGAGACAGTTAAGGGAGACCGAAATGATTCTCTTTATCCTGTGTCCAGCTTTTTGGAGATGAATATAAGTGAGGATTTCAACGTTTGGGTGTGATATCAAATTTGCTCCAGGATCTTCTTTAGGAAGACTTGGTTCCTTTTTTCAGATTGAAAATCATCTCAAATTTTTAACTCCCTTTATTTCTTTTTTAAGATTTTATTTATTTATTTATTTGCCAGAGAGAGAGAGAGAGAGAGAATGCACACAGACAGGGGGAGTGGCAGGCAGAGGGAGAAGCAGGCTCTCCTCTGAGCAGGGAACCTGATGCGGGGCTCCATCCCAGGAGCCTGGGATCAGGACCTGAGCCCAAGGCGGACCCTTACCTGAGTGAACCACCCAAGCGCCCCTTTAACTCCCTTTGGAATGGTATTTTATAAAAAGCAATGTATCTAATTTTTGACAATTGTGTATTAATTAAGATAAGATTTGGATATGCGATGCTAGACAGTCCATTTTAGTCCTGGGCTTTAGTGTCTTACTTATTCTAAATGATTTTTTTAAGGAACTAAAACTGGTTATTCATAATGTAATGATTTTTATTGTCTACACCCCATATGCCTCTCCTCTTTCCTGTTTTTAACTTATTAAATAAATCACTAAAAAAAAGCAAAGAATAAATGGAAGGGCAGACCACAGATAATTCATAACTTTTATTTGCATAGTCTAAATTGAAGGCAACCAGGCTTTTAATCATTTAACTAATTATGATTAAATGATACTTCTTATTGAATAATAATAATTTGATTATTAGGATAAGTGCACTAAACTACTTGGAGTTAGACTTTGTCCTAGGAGATCTAAGTTAGACTTTGTCCATGCCAAGGTTAACATTTTTTCCTGTTTTATTCACATCGAAAATGCAGTAGCAGTAACTTAGTTAAAACTTCACAAGGAAGTTTTTTGACAGCCTAAACTTTCAAACCACATGGGGCTAAGGATAATTCCTATTTTGCTCATTGATAAGTCCCTATCTCCTACCTTAATGTCTTGTACATGGGATAAGTATTTGCTTCACAAATATTTATGAATGAATAATTGAACGAATGAGCTATTGAAGTTTTTAGAAGGCACACTTCAGGCATCTTACTAACTTTGTTGTATAACTTGCATTTCCTCTCAGGAAATATGCACAAGACAGATCTCACACATTTCACCGAAGACATGGAACTTCCCAGGCCTGGTATAGAGTCTCAGGTCTGCTTCTCTAAACTTCAGTTTTCTTACCAGTAAAGGGCAATAACTATGTTCTATCATGGAGTATTGTTATTATATTTAAGTGAGAAAATGTATTTAAACATTTCATTGTAATCTAGAAGGGGCAATTCCCCATGTACACAGTGTTGCACTTATTTTTGTAATTATTATACAAATGTGTGTGATGATAGCAGTGACGTGGAGAACCAACATCCAAATGTAGCCCCCACTACTATCACCTTAGTGGTTGTTCAAGGGCAAGTCATGAAGCTCTTCAAGCCTCCAGAACCTGATATGTAGTAAGAGTTTGAAATGGACCATCTATAAGATATTCAAAGATACTTTAGAGCCTTAACATCAGCAAACTTCTTCCATGAATATTGCAAGTTCTTACATTAGCCATTTGTGGGTATGAATTGAGAGGTTAGTTCCGCATTCACATTCTCTTTCCGCCAGACTCAGGAAAAGCCAGGAGCTTCCAGTGTCCACCCACCCATTCATTAGGCCCCTGCCTTGCAACCTTACAACCAACTACATATGTAAACACAAAAGACTTTAGTTCAAATTTCAAATTATTTCATTTTTAGTTCAACTCAAATAGACTCTTTCTTTCTGATGCTGCTTCAGTCGTTCTCAGTGGGAAGGCATGGAGTTTATCTATTATTCATCCATTGAAAAACCCTGAGGCAAGACCCCTGTGGAGAGTGTTCCGTAATTGGTCTCCAGATGCTGCTGATACGAAGCACTCTAAAAGTCCTTAAACATCCCAAGAACACAATTCCATCTGCTTCACTGGTTGCATATGTTGGGAGCAATACCAGATTGCTTACCTACGTTTTTACTCCTTTCCTTCAGTATCTAATTATTTTGTATGTAATATGCTGCATGGTAAAATATATGTAAATGGATAGAAAGCATCTTGCAAAACTGGTAATTACTATATTATTTAATAGAAGTACGGTATAGCCAAATGTTCCAAGCACAAAATCAGTGAGTGTTAACAATAAAATGGCCAATGGTTTTAATTCTCTGGAAAACCTATTCCTGGTTGAGTAGCAAGAAAGAGTATATAGGTGTGACTGTATTGAAGTAGATATTCATTAAGTTTAATCCCATACTATACATTTAGAGAAATAATGCTAGGAATTTTACTAAAAGCAAATATGCACAAATTAATAAAGGGCTTACCGATAATAAAATAACTCCTGAATAAATATAAAATGAAGCATGGATAAATTTTTATTTTGGATAGTCATATTTGTTGTTCTGTGTGTGTATACCCATGCACATATACACACACAGTTAAGACCATGCATGTTTATACACACACGTGTGTGTCTTTCCATATACACATACATATATATATACATGTTTATACACACATACATATTTATTTATATACACACAAGCATAAAGTAACTACCCCTCCTTCTCTGAAATTCTCTAGTCTATGTTTTCCTTAAATGTTATTTACACTTATTCTTTGTTTATGTATTTGTCAATTTTTTTGTTTCCATGTATCTTTGCATGTATAAATATATATGAATTAATATACATATTATATACATTATTTATAGTTATATATTATATATATTATATACACCCATACATACACACACACATATATTATAAATAGTAATTTCAATTGTTTGGAAACAGTACTATCAATGTGGGGAAATTGAATGATATTTTTCTCGATAAATTTCTAGGTCTCTGGAACACTGGCATTAAAATTCTTAACTGGAGAAGGATAGAAAGCCTCCTAGAGAGTTGAGATATGAGAAAACCACTGGGTATGATACGATATGCTTGGTATAAATGTGAAATGGAAAAGTTACACTTACATCATTGCACATCTTATTTTCAAGCTCTTCACAATCATTTTTAGTTTTATTTTCTTAAGTAGAAGGATGGGACGGATAAGGCATTGGGAATATTCAGAAATGCCATTCTTTCTAGACTGTCCAAAACTTATAATCTTGTGGAGCAGAATGCTGCTTTTTCTTCCTGATGCAGAGAACTAGTACCCACCTGTGCAAGGACTGCTGTCACAGAACGTAAGACACAGTTTCCTGAAATCTCAGTTAAGAAGTGCTTACCCCTATGGTGGTTCCAAAGTGTCTACAAATTCTTTGACATCCCTCTCATCAAACAGTGGTGTTTATGTCCTCTTTCCTTAAATCCAGGCCAGGTTGTGACTGCTTCAGGTGAAAGAGTATAATGAAGAGATGCCATTTGACCTTGGAGGGCTTATAAAATAAAGGCCATGCAGCTTCTTTCTGGTATTCTTGGGATACTTGCCTTTGGATATTTGAGCTGCCAGGTAAGTTGTTTGACTACCCTGAGCTTGCCGAGGCATGAAGCTAGGTCCCAGGGATAAGCCATGTTTATGTACTCTAGCCAACAGCCAGAAACTACCTACAGATGGATGAGTCAAAATGTCTGCAAAGGCATTCAGGCCCCAGCGATCTAGCTACCCGCGGCCACCATCATTCCATTCCTCATTGGCCCCAGACATCACATAACAGACAAAAGCCATCCTTACAAAGTTCTGAATCCCCAATCCACAGAATCTATGAGCATAATAAAATAAGTTTTGAGCGGGCTTGTTTTGCAGCAGTAGTACTTAGGTCAGGCAGTGATCTTTGTTTCAATGAAACTTTTCTCATCTGTGATAAAATGAGTTGATGTGATAAGATAATTCCTGCGATATGTTAGTGAGGTAACTACATTGAGACCTTTCATGGTTTTATTCTCTGGCTCCCTCTGTAGTCTTGGTTCCAAATGTGCATTTTCATGATAATTTTGAGGATACAATAATAGTTTGCATCCTTATTTAAAATAGTATTTAAGATTAAAATTCAGGACTAAACGGGGAAATGCCTCCACATGGAAGATTTGCTCTCTTTGTTCTTGTTTATATTTTAAAAATAATTCTATGATGGGGTGCCTGAGTGGTATGGTCAGTTAAGCATTCAACTCTTGGTTTCAGCTCAGGTCATGACCTCAGATTTGTGAGATCGAGGTTGGATATAGGTTGGACTCTGTGCTCAGTGTGGAGTTTTGCTTGAGACTATATCTCCCTCTCCTTCTGCCCTTCCCCTCCGCCCACCTCCTCTGTCTCTCTCCCTCTCTCAAATAAATAGTAATATTTTTAAAAAATTAAAACAATTCCATGGTAATAACTAATTCTCCTGAACCTTAAGATAAGGATATTACAATAAGGTAGGGCTGAGACATGAACACCTTCCAGGTAACTGTAACCTTACAGATTATTTGTCACCAAATTAAAAAAAAAACAGCACTAGTAAAGATCTTAATTTTTATCTTCTTTTTTTTTTTTAAGACTTTATTTATTTATTTGGCTGACAAAGAGATCACAAGTAGGCAGAGAGGCAGGCAGAGGGGGAGGGGGGAGCAGGTCCCCTGCTGAGCAGAGAGCCTAATGTGAGGCTCCAACCCAGGATCCTGGGATCATGACCTGAGCGGAAGGCAGAGGCTTTAACCCACTGAGCCACCCAGGCGCCCCTTAATTTTTATCTTCTACTGGAATCTTTTCTATTTATCCTCAAGTTTTTATTTGATTTTATTTTGCTATTTTATTTGAGTCATCTATCAAGTCCTAACCTTTTATTTGAAAATTACTCTAGACTCAGCTTCTCAGGTATGCAACTAGACTTTGCATGCTCATATGTATGCATACGAGGATTGCATTGAATTAGAAGTATATAGATAGTATTATACAAATTTTATGATTTTAATTATTTGTAGGAATAGATGATTTATATAGCTTGTCAATCTTAAGAAAAAATACTTTAACATATTGCTTTAACAGCTTGAAAGGAGTTTTTCTTACTCTATTGGGGTATTCTGTATATCTCTGAGCATCTTGAATTCACTTTAAGAAAGTTTGTCTACTTTGCTAAATTTTGTGCAAATGATTTTGAGAGGAAAACTTGGGGCATCTGTTTTTTTATGCATAAGAGCATCTCAGCAGGTCCTCAACAAGAAAGCAGAAGGCTACTATTAAAGGAAAGATTGTGCGTGACAGAGAAAATATGGGTAGAATACATAAGCTGTTTTGAATACAAAATCAGTCTAGCAGACAATGAAACAAATGTAGGCTTGTCTACAAGGTCATCATAAGAGTGATCTAGGCTGAAATTGCAGGCAATAGTCCTCTGCAGAATGACAGTCTAGCAAGACTGGCATTTATGAATATTCCTAACACTATGGCCTTTTTTCTCAAGACAAAATTGGAAGTGCCTTTAAAGGAAATAAGATGGTAAGTGACACAAGCGTAACTTTTCCATTTCATATTTATACTCAAGCATATCTTGCCCAGTAGTTTCCTCATGTCTCAACTCTCTAGGAAGCTTTACAAATTAGCTGAAAGCCAAGGAGAGAACCTAACAATTGTTCCTCGGCTTTTGCGCCCCTCCACCCTTGGTGTCCTTGTTTCTTCTCTTACAGTATCAATCGTCTCCACGTACAGTAACCCACACAGATGGAACTAAGCAGTCTATGGATAAGCCATTTCCCCTGTTGCTGGGAGTCTTTTCTTTATTCCTTACAAACAAACATGAAAATACACAGGAAAAAATTAAAATATTCTGGAGTCTTCTACTAGACTGAAATAACCAGAACATACAACATATCTTCATCATTTTGCCCTGAGGAGATAAAATGCCCCTGGCATTTAATAATTGCTGCAAGACATTTGTTTACAATTGAAATAAAACCTACAGTTCCTGGTTTTGCATGTAATTGACACTTAGTCTTAATAGCAAGTAGAAAAGCTAAACAGACTGAAAAATGATTAGTGTATCTTGAATCCATAAGAGAGGAGAAGGACACAGGGCAAAGTGTTGCACACACCTCCCTCTTCCCCCCACAAAGGAGAGACAGAAAGGTAAATACAGGGAGTTGTGGCTTACTAGAACAGAGACTCATGAATAGAAACTCCTGGGGGAACCACAGCCAAAGTATGAAAACCTGAACTGCTGTCAGCTCAGTATGGACAACCCTGAGACCTAAAAACTCCAGCTGGGCCCATTCTTAGGGGAACCTGCACAATATTATGTAATTTCTCTCCAGGAGCTCTAACAGATTCCCCGAATAATTATCTGAGAAAAATTTCCTTGGGTTTCTGGCAGGAGGAGGGGAAAGTGAACCATTTTAATACATACCACAACATTCTGTTCTTCCTAACAGGTCTTGCCCTCAGGGGAAATTAAATTAACCAGAGTCTCACCTGGTGGGGTATTACCAGGGCCTAACTGACCTGGAGGGAGGGAACTACCCAACTCCAGCCCATTCTAGCCACTATGTCCCTTCTAAGCGGAGAGGAAAAAAAAAAAAAAAGAAAAAAAAAAACAAACTATCATCAAGTTCACAGTCCAGAGATACAGGCTAACAAAAAGATTGAGGTCTCATGAAAGAGCTTTAAAACACTTCTTTCCCCACATTTCACCATCACATTACTAAGGGCCTGTTTATAGCAATTCCTCTTATCTAGTGTATCATCTCCAGCTATCAACAAAACAAAACAAAACAAAACAAAAAACTACTATGGCATTCTAGAAGACAAAAGACAAAACAAAACACACACACATATGCCCTTTGAAGAGACAGAGAGCAAGCATCAGTGCCAAATATGGCTGGGATGTTGGAATTCTGAGATCAAGAATTTAAAGCAACTATGATTAGTATGCCATGGGTTCTAATGGATAAAGTAAACAGCATACAGAAACAGATGGGCAATGTAAGCAGAGGAATGACAATACCAATAAGAAGCCAACAGAAAATGTTAGAGATTAAAGACACTGTAACAGAAATAAATAATGCCTTTGATGAGTTTATTAGCATACTGGACACAGCTGAAAAAAGAATCTCTGAGCTTGAGGATATATTGAAAAACCTCCAAAACTAAAAGGCAAAGGAAACAAAGACTGAAAAACAAATAAACAAGCAAACAAAAAACCAAAACAAAATATTCAAGAAGTTTGGGACAATGCAAAATGTGTAATATATGTCTAATGGTAATATCAGAAAGAGAAGACAGAAGGAAAGAAACAAGAAATATTTGGAAGAGTAATGACTGAGAATTTCCCCAAATTAATGTTAGACACCAAACAACAGATCAGGAAAGTTTAGGGACCACCAAACAAGATAAATGCTTCCTCTCCCCATTCACCTAAGCATATAATTTTAAAATTATAGAAAAGCAAAGATTAAAAAAAAAACTGCAGGAAGACATTAAAACCTTGCCTTTGGAGAAACAAAGATAAGAATTATATCCAGCTTTTCCTTAGAAAACATGCATGTAAAAAGAGAGTGGAGAGGAAAATTTAAAGTGTTAAGAGAGGAAAAAACCCACCAACACGGAATTCTGTACTCTGTGAAATTATTATTCAAAAGTGAGGAAGGAATAAAGAATTTCTCAAACAAAAATTGAGGAAATTTGTTGCTAGTAGACCTCCATTTCCAGAAATGTTAAATTTTTTAGAGAGAAGGAAAATAATATAGGTCAGAAAGTTGGATCTACATAAGAAAGAAAGAACATCAAAGAAAGAATAAGTGAAGGTAAAATTAAAACTTTTAATTTTTCTTACTTTTAACTGACCTACCATATAATGGTTTGTTCAAAATAATAATAGCAACAATGCATTTGATTGGGTATGCTTATGTATGTTTTATATATATAACATATAACATATATATAATAATATATACACATATATACACACACACACATATATGACAAGAGGGAGCAACTAAGATTATTTTATTATTATAAGATACTCACACTACCCATGAAGTGGTATAGTGTTATTTTTATTTATTTATTTGTTTATTTTGATGTAGTGTTATTTAAAAGATACTTTAAATAAAAATTAAAACACAACTTATCAAAATGTGTGGTGTGCAGCAAAAGTAGCACTCAGAAAGAAATTTATAGCATTGAATGCATATTTTAAGAAAGAAAAAGATTGATTTAAGTCATCCAAGTTTCCTTTTATGAAACTGAAAAAAGAAGAGCAAATTAAATCCAAAGGAAATAGAAGTAACAAGAATAAGTAGAAATTTTTGAAATTGCAAATAGGAAATGAATTGATAAAAATCAATCCAATAAAAACCTGGTTCTTTGAAAAGATCAATAAAATCTATAATCCTCTAGTCAAATTAATTAAGAAGAAAGAAGACACTAATTATTAATATTAGAAAAGAAAGAAGAAACATAACTACAATTCCTTTAGACATTAAAAAAAAATAAAGAAATATTATGAGGAACTCTATGCCCACACATTCAATAATATAGATGAAATGGACCATTTCCTTAAAAAACATATTTGCCAAAACTAATACAAAAAGAGATAGACAATCTGAATTGTCTATTCATATTTAATTAAAGACCTTCAAAAAATAGAAAGCACCAGGTCCAGATGGATTCAATGGTGAATTTCACCAAATGTTTAAGGAAGAAATCATAATGATTATTTACAATTCTTTTTCAAAAGACACAGGGAAGGAATACTTCCTAACTTATTCTATGAGGCCAGCATTGTCTAATACCAAAATTAGACAACATATTATAAGAAAAGAGAACTAAAGACCATTATCATTCATAAATATAGATGCAAAAATCCTCAACATAATACTATCAAATCAAATCAAACAGTGTATAAAAAGAATTATACTCCACAACCAAGTGGGATTTATCCTAGGTATGCAAGGCTTATTGATTTTCAACATTTAGCAATCAATTAATGTAATCCATCATATCAACAAACTAAAAAAGAAAAATCCCATGATTATATCAATAGATGCAGGAAAAGCATTTGACAAAATCTAACAACCATCCATGATAAAAACTCAGTAAACTAGGAGAAGGGATGGGGGGACTTCCTCAACTTGATAATTAATATCCATAAAAAAGCCTACAGCTAGCATAATACTTGATGGTGAGAAACTTGAAGCTTTCCCACTAAGATGAGGTATAAGGCAGGGATGACCCTTCTCACCCTCCCTTTTGAACATGATACTGGAAGTTATAGATCATGCAATAGGACAAGAAAGTGAAATAAAAGTATATAGATTAGGAAGGAAAAAATAAAGACTGGCATGTTCTGATGATATGTTATTTTTGTAGAAAATCTCCTGGAACTAATAACAGAAAAACCTTCTGGAACTAATAAGCAGTTATACCGATACTGCAGGATCAATGTCAATATACAAAAGTTAATCAGTTTTCTATATGCCAGCAATGAACAAATAGAATTTGAAATTAAAAACACAATACCATTTACATTAGCATCCTCAAAACAACATAATTATACGACTAACAAATTATGCATACATCTATATGAGAAAAATTGCAAACACTCTAATGAATAAAATCAAAGAAGAAATAAATAAATGGATTGATATTCTGTGTTTTTGCGTAGGAAGACTCAGAGGTGTCAAGATGTCAGTTCTTCCCAACTTGATCTCTATATTCAATGAAATCCCAATAAAAAAATCCAGCTAGTTATTTTGTGGATATTCACAAATGTATTCAAAAGTTTCTACGGAGAGGTAACAGATAAGAGAGCCAACTGACATATTTTAATCCAAAGAGAAGAACAAAGTTGGAGGTCTGACGTTACCTGATTTCAAGACTTATAAAGCTATAGTTATTGAGACAGTTTGGTATTAGAAAAATAATAGAAAAATAGATCAATAGAACAAAATAGAGAGCCAAGAAATAAATCCCCATAAATATAATCAAACGTCTTTAACAAAAGAGTTAAGACAATATGATAAAGATCGTTTTCGCAACAAAAGTGTTGAAACAACTGTACATCCATATGCAAAAAAATAAAAAATAAAAAGGAATCTAGACACAGAATTTACATCATTAATAAAAATTAATTCAAAATGGATCACAGACCTAAATGTAAATTTTAACATTATAAAACTTCTAGGATACAACATAGGAGAAAATCTAGCTGACCTTGGGTATGGTGATAACTTTTTAGATAAAACATTAAGGATACAACACATGAAAGAAATAATTGGTTAGCTAGATGTCATTAAAATTAAGAACTGCTCCACGAAAGGCTTTATTAAGAGAATGAGAAGGTAAGCCACAGGCTGGGGAAAAAAATCTTTGCAGAAGATATATCTGATAAAAGACTCTGATCCAAGGGGTGCTTGGGTGGCTCAGTTGGTTGAGCATCTGATATTTGCTAAGATCGTGATCTCAGGGTCCTGGAATGGAGCCTTGTGTTGGGCTTCCTGTTCCGCGGAGAGTGGGCTTCTCCATCTCCTTTTGCCCCACCTCCCCACCACTCATGCTCTCTCTCTCAAATAAATAAATAAAACTTAAAAAAATTAAAAATTCATTAAAATAAAAAAAGATTGTGATCCAAAATAAACAAAGAACTCTTCAAACTCAACAATAAGGAAAAAAAAAAACTTGACTAAAAAATGGTTTAAAGAAATGAACCGACACCTTGCTAAAGATATAAAGGTGGCAAATAATCATATGAAAAGATGCTCCCCATCATATGTAATCAGGGAAATGGACATTAAAACAACAGTGAGATACCACTACATACTTGTTAGAATTGCCTAAGTCTTGAACACTGACAACAGATGCTGACAAGGTTGTGGAACAACAGGCACTCTCATTAACTGCTGATAGAAATACAAGATGGCACAAGACACTTTGGAAGACAATATAGTAGCATCTTAGAAAACTAAACATTCTCTTGCAATCTAGCAATCGCACTTCTTTCTATTTACCCAAAGGAATTGAAAACTTTTAACAATAATAAAACCTGTATATGGGTGTTGATAGCAGCTTTATTTATAACTGCCAAACTTGGAAGCAAACACAGATGTCCTCCAGTGGATATTATCCATTCACCTACAAAATATGCAGTATATGAATATTCATAGAATCTGTAAACAGTGGCATATCCTAACAATAGAATATTATTCTGCAGTAAAAACAAGTGAGCTCTCAAGCCATGAAAAGGCATGGGAGATCCTTAAATACATATTACTACGTGAAAGAAGCCAATATAAAAATAGCTCAATAAAATTATTTGACTTGCAAATATTGACTTACTGATTATTTTATCAAAGACACCTGTTGTAAAGAGTGATGCAGAAGCCAATCTCGAGAGGCTACGTGCTGTATGATTCCAACTACGTGACATTTTGGAAAAGATAAAATTATGGAGACAGCAAAAAACCAGTGGTTCCATGTGTTCATGTGAGGTTCAGGGAGAAGAATGAGTAGACAGAGCACAGAGAATTTTTAGGGCAATGGAAGTACTCTGTGTGATATCATAAGAATTTATACATGTCATTATGTATTTGTCTAAATCTACAGAATACAAAATCGAGCAAGAACCTTAAGGTAAAATTTGGTTTTGGGGTGCATGATATGTCAAAGTAGGTTCATCAATTGTGATAAATGTGACACTTTGGTAGAGGATATTGATAATGAAGAGGCTACGCATTTGTGTGGGTCGGGGATTAGGGGACTCTGTACCTTCCTCTCTGTTTTGCCATGAACCCTAAACTGCTCTAAAAAATGTCTTAAAATAAGTTGAAGTAAACCTTAATCACGGTGAATATAAGAGAGAGGCACTGGTGAATGACCCATGGATGGTTTTCCATGTTCCTCTGATGGCAATAATCCCACTGCCGCAAAGCAGACAAGCTACAGCATGACTTTAACGGCACTCCTTTAGTGCTTAAAAACATAACTTTTCCTACATAAAAACACTGGAAATGATTCTGACATGAAAATAAATTATAACAGTAGTATACGGCTTAAAGATATAAAGAAACAAAATGCCGGTGTTCAACAACAATGACACCATTTTTCCAGTTCTCTTGTTTTGGTGCATATATTACCCAAATGTCAACTCACCTATAGCAGAAGTTTATGTTCTGTTAAAGGTGGTTAATTTTCACAGACATAGCAGGTTCTTAGCAAGTATTTGATAATTTAATAAATACTAATTTGCAATGGAGAAACATTTCACAATATAAATCTCTGAACAGATCAGTAATTATCACACTTTGTTGGTTAAAAAAACATGTTACATTGTGACTCCACACACATATACATGTATGTGCAAAAGATACATACAACACATTTTATAAGACAATACTTACTAACATGTTAGATGCACTCTGGTGTGTTTTTTATTCTATTTCATTCTATTACTACATTTATAAAAATTACTGATCCTGGATCACAAAGTTGATTGAACCACAATTTGAAAAACATTATTCTAGATGGTACAAAAACACCAGTTAGCAAATAAAGTGAACTAGGACTATATGTTACCCCCTGCTCTGCCTCCAAAAAAGAGATAAGTCAGGAGACTAGGGACAATATAAAAACCTGATATTATCTTCATTTTCTTAAACAGAACAAAAATGCTGGTTTTTCTATTTGCAATGTAATGCACACTATTTTATTGCTATGGAGACAAACATTTGGCATGCTCTATTTGTCCTAATAAGTAAAAATACTGATAAAATAAAATCAGTTCCATAATATTTCTTTCCTAATTATACCGTTTGCATATTAAAAATGCAGATCTTTTAAAAAATAACACCAATTAATTTTAAATATAAAGTCATTAATAAACATAACTTTAAAAAATATATATATATCAGTGTAATTTTTATATGACCAAGTTGTAAGGCATAATTATACTTTTCCTTCAAAACAAGTTTATACTGAGTTTATTTATAATTCTGTTACTAACTAAAATGTCTTTAAAAATTTTTTTGTTCCAGTTTTCTTCTATATAAACTGAGACAATAATTCCTGCTATTTTTATGAAGAGATAACACATAGTCACTAATAACTCTTTAGGGAAAGCCTAACTGGAAATATTTACTTCTTTCTATGGTGTGTTTAATGGGTATTATTGCTACTGATGTTTCAACAACCCATTCCAAGCAATATAAAATCAATTCTGAGTCACCTTCTCATCAATGCCAATTATTCAGCAACCTAGGAAAAATCATTAAATAATAATCAACAGCACCGTCAATGTTTCCTAACCACTGCTTTCAGTCTATAGCACATTATTAAACATTCCCTAAATATATTTTCCGTTACACTTGTACATTTATTATAATTCCAAACAGGTGCTATTTATCTTGGGAAAACCATTCACAATCAAATAATAGAGGGCATTTTCCTAAGAATCTAGTCACATTATTTTTTTTGTCATTGAATGGCCAATATTTGTGAACTTTATGTACAAAGTATTATGAATATTTCGAGTCTTTGCATGGCTCTCTCACGTTTTCCACACACTGTATCACAAATGAACCATATTTAGTTATTAAGCTAAGCAAAATGAAAGAGTAATGTGTTACAAAGCAAGGCATCTGTTCTTTTTTTCTATGCTTTAAATGAATATATTATTTTCCGGTAGTTTTCATTTGGGGGCTCCTGGGTGGCTCAGTCAGCCTTCAGCTCAGGTCATCCCAGGATCTTGGGATAGAGCCCCTTAGTCATCTCCAGGGAGTTGAGCAGGGAGCCTGCCTCTCCCCCGCCCCTCTTCCCACTCTTGCTCTCCTGTGCGCGCGTGCAAGTACACGCATGCTCTCTCTTCTCTCTGTCTGAAATAAGTAATATTTATTAAGAAAAAAAAAAGGATAGTTTTCATTTGTATCTTTCTCAGAGACCACCTTCATACCCAGGGTTAAATGTTTGTTTGTTTTTTTCCTATAAATATATATATAGAATATGTATCCTTGCTTTTCTAATCTCTACACTCATATTCCTTGTTACCTCTCAGTTATGTCCAGTTAGAGATGCCACTGTCTCATAAATTCTTTATGAGACATAAATTCTTTATCCCAATCTGTTCATTTTCATCTAGCCTTCTAGCCTCAAAATACTTTCTCTTAACTTTCCACTTTCACTAATGTCTCCCCTCCTCATCTTCCAAACGGACATTGTAGATTGTGGTCATCTCAATTCTTTTTTGCCCCCTGCCATTTTCTTCAAATATTAAATATTTCTCACTTCTCTTCCTTCCCTTCTCTTTCATTGCACTCATCATACTCAAGACCCTCAAAAACTTTAATTAAACCTGACATTTTCCTCCTAATTCTTCTCCCAAACTTCTATTACTTTTCAACAATAATTGTCCTAGACACTGATGCCAAATGGATTTTTCTTTGAAGGAGCTTAAATTATTGCTTTTCTTTTTTTTTTCTTTCTGTTTTTGTTTTCATTTACATTTTTATTATTAGTGAGAATGAACACTGTGATTTATTAAAAGGTTACGTTTTCCAGAGGATAACTTTCAGATCAGATTCAGAAAAAAGGAAAAAAATAAAAGATAGCAAATATTTAACAAAATTTTAAATTTAAGATTCTAGGGATAGGTATGAAACATAAAGAGTTACTACATAGGTTTAGTCAGAACCTACTACTACATCTTCTCACATAAAAATCTCACATAAAAATGAGATGATGATGGAGGTGATGGGAAGAGAGAAGCTTCAGTCACTGGTCTTTCTTGGTGCCCTACCTTATAGGTTGAGCTGGATGTAAGGATGAGAGATATATTACAATCCCCTAAGTCTAGAGATTTGAGGGTAGGAAGATATCATGCATCATTTTCTGGGTGAGGTCCAGGGAGAGGATAAGCATCTTTAATTAGAGCAGTTCCCACTGAGGTCATCGTGTTGCAACTATAAAGTGGAAATGGTGACACAGCACAAGGGAACTTGAGGGTAAAAGCCAACATTAGTTTTGCAACAATTAGAAGATTTTATTTTTGGGGGCACCTGGGTGGCTCAGTGGGTTAAAGCCTCTGCCTTCGGCTGAGGTCATGATCCCAGGGTTCTAAGATCGAGCCCCACATCGAGATCTCTGCTCCATAGGGAGCCTGCTTCTTCCTCTCTCTCTCTGCCTGCCTCTCTGCCTACTTGTGATCTCTGTCTGTCAAATAAATAAATAAAATATTTAAAAAAAAAGATTTTATTTTTTCATATCTGAGCTAGGGACTGAAAAACTGTATGTTTGTATTTATATTTCTTCTATCATGTATGTATCTGTATTATCACTAGTCACAAGCATCACTAAATCTCAACCTCTTCATAATAGGTTTTTCTCCTGTAAGTAATGTCCCTTTTCTTGTCCAAGATCTTATGCGTGGTTTATTTCTTACCAAGCTGATACATGAGGACCAAGCACACTAATCATGTGACATAACTAGTCAACAAATATATGTATTGTGTCAACATAATATATGTTGTATCAACGGAAACAAAGCCAAATTCCAGGCTCTGGCACAAATTCTGTCCCAAAGTGACACTGCTCTCTGTGGCCAGTACCAGGGATCTTTTGTCAGACACCTGGTCAAGCAAGGTAGGGCTCGCTATTCATAGCCTACCCACCTCTATCAGCAAAGAAGAAAGCTGGCACTGAAGTGGCAGGGCTCTTTCTCCCAGAGGAGTCCCACTTCGTGCAATGTTTCAGTCATAGGATGCATCTAGGAGTAGGTGGGAACTTAGCTAGGTTTTCATCAGTCCTGTGCAACTTCCATGGTATTCTGTCTGATTCTGCAGCTGTAAAGAACTTAAGTTCACCATAAGACATTGGTTTTGGCAGACACTAGTCTTTGGGACAATTGTGCTGGGTGCCAAGGCACATTTACAAGTAGGGAGGGCTCCTCTCATCAGATCTTTTCTGGCTCTAATTTCTATCCCATTGTACCTGGCCTGGTTCAGAGGCCAAGATGAGCTGAGACTACTTAATGGAATCCTTTACTTAGGGTACAGGCAGCCAGGATAACTAATGGTAACTAATGCTATTACTTGAGTTGCTGAGAAGTATGCAGCTTTTTAGGAAGATACTCTTGGAGCTAGAAATCAAATCATTGTTGTTGAAAAGCTTGTGAATGGTTGTTCATCCACTGAATTGCAAAGGCCAGTACAAGGCCTATTTAAGATGGACTTTACGTACCTGTCCAGGTTTGCTTCTCATTATCCTCCCAGTATATTCCCAAGTCAGACTACATACCCATCTTTTATTGCCAATTCTTTCACCCTCTCCTGACTTTCTTCATGATGTTGCCTTTTCCTGAAAATACCATGCCATTCACGAAATTATACCTTCCTTCAAGGAAGATAATATCAATCTCATAAAGCCTCTCCTCATCCATTCCCCTGATCTCAGTGTCTTCTGAACCCTCCATGTTTGTTTGTAGAATATGTAGTTGAGAGTGCTCTGAGAATTTTATAACCCCCCCAAATTTAAAACAATATTTATAAGTAATCTCACACATAATATTATAAGTTAAATACTATCCAAGTTATTTTTATGCACAATATACATGTAGATATGTACATGTATATGTGATATTTATAATTTGCCAATCTCCCTCTATTTTAGATGTTTTTATACATTAATTAATTTAATCCCCACAAGTATCCTGTGAGAGAATACTGATATTATCCCAATTTTACCAAGGAGAAAACTTTGTAATAGATACTATAAATAAATATGTAAATGATCTCTTCAGACCTTTTACAAGAATAAGACCTTTAATACAAGAATTAGTTCAGTCAATAAGTTTACTGTGCACTTACTTTGTGCTGTGTACTTTGCAGACACTTAGAATACAGTCATGAATAAGACAACACTCCCATGGAGCTTACATTTAAGTGATGAAAATGAGCAATAAAGATATTGTCAAGTAAATAACTATGTCCCAGCAAAATCTCAAAACTGCTGCATGTACCATGGACAACCAAATGATCAAAAATTAAAATTTTGAACCTTGAAGGTCAAAGGTCTAGTGTGCATTATTTATAGTATTTTTCTTAATTTGAGGTAAAGTCATTTTTCTTGCTTATTCTCTTGGTAGTAGATTCAGTACACTCAAGAACTTGAGGAATACTCTCCTTGTATCTTTGCCCTTTGTTGTGTGACATTGCAACTCCCCATCAAGAGATGGAGCCTGTTTCCCCATCCCTGAATCCAGCCTGAACTTGTAACTTTCACCAGCCAACAGAAAGTGGTAAAAATAACAATGTGTCCGTTCTGAGTCCAAGCCTAAGAGACACTATATACTTATTATCACTCCTTCCTAGGCTAGCTTGCTGGAGGACAAAAATCATGTGGAGCAAACGTGGACAACTGAGTCAAGGCCAACCTAGACTACAGCTAGCCACTCCCCTAAAACATGAGATGCAGTCAGCCAACCCAGAAAACTGCCTACCTGTCCCGCATCGTACCACAGACACAGGAGTAACGATTTATTATACAGAAGCTGCTAATTGATAACCCCTACAAACCCACCAGCAACTGTAGGACAAGGTTTCTATTTCGCTCATCTTTGTTTAGCTGGGTAATCCCTAGTACATTGTATTTCACATCATAGTTACTTAAATAAGCTTAATTGATTTTAGATGTTAAAGGATTTGACCAAGGGTTCAATAAGATAAGAACAGCTTTTAAAAGAGCAATAGTTTTAAGTCTAAATGAAGTCAGAATTTACATTTGTTAAAGAGGCCACTAAACGGGGTCATGAGTGGGGATTAAATAAAGAAATGAACAGCACTCTGGTTAGGAAGGCCAAACAGGTGGTGGAGAGGAAGAGCACCTTGCTGAAAGTACCCCTCTCTGCTCTTTTTTATGACTTCATTTTTGAGAGCAGTTTTAGGTTCACCATAAAATTGAGAGGAGATTTTCCACACATCCCATGCCGCCACACAATCACAGTCTCTCCCAATACCAACATCCCCTAGAAGAGTGGTTAAGACTCATTCTCAGTGTTGTACATCCTATAGGCTTGGGAAAATGTGTAATGACACGTATTCACTATGACAGTGTCATACGAAAGAGTTCCATTGCCCTAAAAATCTCCTGCGATGTGCCCATTCATCCTTTCTTTCTCCCTACCCCCTGACTTTTCACTGTCGCCATAGTTTACTCCGCCCAGAATGTCATATAGTTGGAATCATACAGCATGTAGCCTTTAGAGGTTGGCTTCTGTGTCTCTCTTTACAACATCACACAATAGTTAGTAAACCAATATTTGCAAGTCAAATAATTTTATCAAACTACAGAGCTTGATATCAATAATGAAATCATCTATTACTTATAAAAAAGCATACAAACACCTCATAACTGAACTCTCAGAGTTTTAGATGTATTTTGTTAAAGTGGGTCATTCAGGTAAATACATGTAGAAGGGAGGAAATCTGGCTTTAAGGGCATCTGCCTCTTGTCTAATGGACTCCACAGGTGGGACTGCTCTGCAGCAAAGACCATAGCGGCACACAACAGGCAACACTGACCTGCAGGTCATTACCTTCTGGGCTAATATATAAAGCCACAATAATTCAAAGAAAATAGTGCAGAAGCTTGTTTCCACTAAGATCATGTATTTCTTCCTTTTTCCTACTGGATAGTCTGTTTCTGGAATAGGAAATTTTCAGGGGAAAAAGTTACCCCTGATTTGCTTATGCTGGTGAAAAAAGTCAAATGCATCCTTCCCTTCATATACTTTTGATTTTTAGAGTGACTCCATTTATAGAAAATTTAAGTTAATGTAAACTTAAATTTAATACATTTAATAATTCAACTTAAAATTAATAAGATAAATAGAATAGTCCACTCTCTTGTTTGCTATTAAATGAATAACGAATCAAAATGTGGATCTGGTCATCTCTGAGATCTGCTGCTCATTCTAGGAAAAGAGGGGAAGGATTGACGAGGGAGAGTAGGCACTAAGCAGCCAGGTTAGTCTTTCACTATCTTGCTATGTTGTTTTGTTTATGAGTGAATTTCTATTCTAACATAAGGCG
The DNA here is from genome assembly GCF_002288905.1 of Enhydra lutris kenyoni. Lineage (NCBI taxonomy): Eukaryota > Metazoa > Chordata > Mammalia > Carnivora > Mustelidae > Enhydra > Enhydra lutris. The sequence continues at coordinate 78,647,895 of NW_019154087.1, forward strand.
AATAATCAAATACAGCCACATAGAAACTATTCCCTAGAATTTTCTTTCCTATATTACTTTAGAGTTTATTTTCTCTTTTAGCTCTCATGGATAGGCAGTCTCTATGTCAGCCTCCTACTTCACCCTACCTTTTATGATATCCTTAGAGGGGGCTCTCTCTCTCTCTGCCTCTTCCATTTTAATCATGCATTCCTTTAAATCTCTCAAGCTATATTTATATTTTCTTTACATATTTAAAAAGAATTAAACAGCTCTATTCCTGAATTGTGTACAAATAGTACCAATTGTGTACTATTGGTAAAAAATTGGTAATTTTTTTACCAATAGTACACAATGCCTGAATTGTGTACTATTAGTAAAAAATTAGTATTGGTAAAAAATTGTACACAAAAAAAATTTACCAATAGTACACAATTCAGGCATTTTACCACTTGGAACAAATATTTTACCTTGCTAATCAAATTGCACAGTGATATTTTTCTGTTTCTTTCTATCCTAATGGGAAAGCCTAACAACACATTTTCTGCTTGGGTGAGCATCTCAAATACTTTCCCAGGTTTTATCTTCAAGTTGCCAAATTCATGGCAAATTTTTCAGTTCTCCATGAGAGGCACACAGGACATACATTATACTGGTTGGTCCCAAGATGATGACCGGTTTGCTCATAGGTTAATGGAGAAACTCTTTCCAATGTGTTGTTTTAGAGGCAGTACAGAAGTTAAGAGAGTTCTAATATAGACCTCAAGCCTTAGGCTGTTGATCATATGACTATATGTAACCCATATGTATATATTATAGTTAACCCTCAATTCAACCACATGTCATATAATTACTGCTGTTACAAGAGCTGCTGTCATCACTTTTAGTGTTGCAGTTATATTTTTAATTTATTTAGAGAAATCATTTTAGGGCTTGGGTGCATGTAAACTCTGCAAAGAGCAGATTAGCATGGGGGAATATTTTGTTATAAAACACTCTCTTTATAGAATAAATCTACAAATTAACCACACACATTAACCAGAAGCCATAAACTAAAATTGATATCAAGGAATCCTTTGCTAGAAACATGATGGTATTTCATTGTCAAAAGCCATCTCAACTTTGATTTTTACTAATGCCTGATAGCGTTCAAACTTATACAGAATCCGAAAATTCTAAGTCCAGGGTTAAACAAAATTCAAGCAAATTCCCATGCACCAAGTTACTAAGGAGCATATATAAATGTAACTTGAAAATGTACAAAAAAAAAAAGCAAACTTTACACACCATACTTTGTAACCCTCTGGAAAAATACCTGCCTGATTGTCTTTTTGGATGTCCAATACTGCACCTGTCAACTAAAATCTGAGAGATTTTTGCTTCCAAGGCACCTCTGAGTGAATTGCTCTACCTGAGAAATTAAAACCTGTGAGAATACAGAATGGAGGGAATCATGAGATACTTCCAATTATCTGATTATATCTTAAATAATTTACCATGAGCCAGAACGTATAAAATAAGTGAAACTTTTTCCATAGGAAGGAGAAAAACATAATTGAAAAGTGGCCTGGTAGTAATTTTGGTTTCCCAAATAAAAACACTGTCTGAAAATACATTAAGGACAAATAAGCAATTTTGTAGGTGTGCAGAAAGATGTGACACATTCTTTCTATTAATAAATCACAACATTTCAACATTTTGATTTAACCGTTCCTCTTTTTGTCCTTCACCAACTCTAGAATGGAGGAAATCAATAAATAAGATTACACTCAGCACCTCATACAATTTTTTACCAGTTGGGGGCACAGCTATCCAATTATGGTTTGAGATTTGCTGAACATATATTACCATTTTTTTCAATTTATTCAGAGGAAACTTTTGGAGGTTCATTTGATAGAGGCAATCAGTAGTGCATTAATGTAAATCTGTATTGATTGTGCTATGAAATGCAGTAAGTGATGGTTCACAAAACAGAATAGCTACTTTTTTATTTTTCATTTAATGACAGACTAATGACCTAAGGGAGAAAATTTCATTCATTTCATGGGATCAAGAGAGCAATATAAAACAACTATTAATGAAAAAATCCACAATTAGCATATTCTTTTTCTGGTAATTATTTTCATCAGGTGACCTTTTAAAAATTAGGCAAGCACAAACTAATGAAAATGCCAATATTTCTTACAGTATTATTTACTCTTATATTAAAAGGAAAAAAAGCATCTTCATTTCAGAACTAATGTCTAGTAATGCATTTATCACTGAGCATAATTTCTTCATTCAACAAATGTTTTCAGTGCATTTCATATGTGTTAGAGCATAGACTAAGATATATCAAGGGGTAAGACAGTCTAATGCTGTAAGAGATTACATTTTGTTTTATTATTTAAATTTTTCCCAGTTCTATTGAGATTTAACTGATATACATCACTGTATGAGATTCAGGTATACAGTATAAAGGTTATGAATATTGTGAAAGAATTACTGCAATAGTTTTAATTAATATACATCATTTCATACAGATACAATTAAAAGAAATAGAAAAAAATAAAAAAAATTCTCCTTGTAAAGAGAACTCTTAACAACTTTCTCATACATCCCACAGTAGTAGTAACTGTAATTATCGTGTTGAATATTATACCCCTAATACTTATTTATCTTATAATGAAGTTTGTACCTTACATTTTCGCACAGAAGGACTGAGGGGGATGGAGAACTTAGTAAATAATTAAATGATGTAGTACACTAAACTGTTATGATTAAAAGCAAGCATGAAAAAGGAAATCAGGGTTTGGGGGCATGGCTGGTAGTACTAAATAGGGTGGCCAGTGAAGGCCTTACTGGGTCAGTGGGGTCTGAGCAAAGATGTGAGGGATGGGTGAGAGTTAGCCAAGAAAATATCTGAGGAAAGGGCAGAAAGAACTCTAAATTGGGAGTATGAGAGACTCATTCAAGGAAAAGCAGGCAAGCCAGTTTGCAGGAACAGAATGAATGGAGGATGGAGGGCATAATGGTAGATACATTCAGAGAATGGAGGAATTTATAGGCCATTTCCAAGATTCTGGCTTTCACTCTGAATCAAATGGAAAGCCACTGAAGGGCTCTGTGCAGAGCAGTGGCCTGATGTGACGGACATAAAAGGATTGCTCTGGTTTCTATGTTTAGAAAAGACTCTAAGGAAAGTGCTAGAAGCAGTTAATGTATGAATGTACACTTTGGAGAGAAGCTCAGAATAGAGTTATCAGTGTGGAAGTCATCAGCATACGTAGTATGAAACTGGATATGGTCAGGAAGGGAGTATTTTAGATGGCAAAGAGAATAAAATCAAAGTTTGAGTCCTGAGGCACTTCAACAGGAAGAGGCAGAAGACAAGAGTAGGAATCAAGGAGACCAGGGAACAGCTAATGACAATGAAGGAGAACTGAGATCTGCTGGAAATCCTACAAAGAAAGTATATCTTGAAGGAGAAATGTTTCAAACATGTGTGTCATGGCTGTGAACACTGGTGAAGTTAGGTGAGCAATGAGAAGTGATCATTGGCTTGACTAATGTGGGCCTAACTGTGGTCTAGATGGAGCAGCTTTCGTGGTGTGGTGAGATACCAGTAGTTTCAAGAGACAGTGGTAGTACCTATACTAGAAGTGGTTTTAAGAAGAAGACTCCAAGTCAGTGATTATAATATATAACATATATATATAACATATAACATATATAATATATTATATATATTATATATAATATATAATAATATATAACTCATTTGAGCAGTTTTGCTGCAGATACAGAGAGATGTTGCTGTGGGTGGCATGAAAAATGGAGTCAAAAGAAGTTTGTTTGTTGTTTTTAAAATATGAGAAAAATAGCTGCATCTTTATAACCTGAGAGAGCAAGTAAAGGGCAAAGAAGAAGAAGAAGAGAGGAGAAACAGTGCAGTCATGTCCTCAGGTAGACAACATGGCATGAGACTTTGTAGGTAAATGATGGCAGATGGTACAGATGTGGCTAGATGTGCTGAAAGGCCAGAGCTGAGCATGGGAAAGAGTTACTGGGTGCTTAGAAAATGCATCAGTCCATTTGTTTGGAGAGTGCAAAATAATTCGAGTTGTGTTTATTTATCACAAATTTGGTACTTGCCACTTATTAAGCCATGACCTTTAGCAAAGTCATGACCTAACTGCCACCTGTATTAGTTTTCTAGGGCCGTAAAACAAAGTACTGCAAAGTGGGTGGCCTAAAACAACACAAGTATATTGTCCCACAGTTGTGAGAGCTAGAAATCCAAAATCAATCCTCTAAAGACACTGGCAGAGAATTCTTCCTAGCCTCTTTTAGCTTCTGGTAGCCCTAGGTGTGCCTTATTTGTGACAGCACAGATTTAACCTCTGCGTCTGTCATCCCATGGCCATCTTTCCTCTGTCTATGTCCAAATTTCCCTTTTCATATAAGGACACTAGTCATAATGGAATAGGGGGCACCTTCCTCCATTATGATCACATTTTAACTAGTTATATCTGCAATGACCTATTTCCAATGAAATCACATTCAGAGGTACAAGGGGGTGGTTCAGACTTCAATAAATCTTTATTTGAGGGACACAATTTGATCCATAACACCACCTAAGCTCATTTTCCTCTTTTATAAAATGGCAAAATACTATCTGTTTCACAAGGTTTTAATGGGAATTAAATATATAGTGTACTGATTAAGAGTTCAGGTTCATAAATTAAAATATCTCCATTACTTTCAAAGTGGGAGGGGGAAAATTATTAAACCTCTTCAAGGCTTAATTTTTCTTCTGGAAAGTAGAGATAATAATAGTTCCCACCCCCATGAGGCTAACATGAGAATCACATTAGATAATCTCTACAAAATATTTAGAGACCCATGTGGCTCACCCCTGTGCCTAGCACAATACTAATAACTCAATAAATGTAAGGATTATTGGGACACCTGTGTGGCTCAGCAGGTTGAATATCTGACTCCTGGTTTCGGCTCAGGTCATAACCTTGGGGTCTGGGATCAAGCCCTGAATTGGGCTTTGCTCTTGGTGCAGAGATGCTTGTCCCTCTCCCTCTCCCTGCTTGTGCGTGCTCTCTCGCTCTCTCTCTCTCTCTCTCAAATAAATAAATAAAATCTTTAAAAAAAATAAATCTTTTTTAAAAATATAAGGATTATTGGGGCACCTGGATGGCTCAATGGGTTAAAGCCTCTGCCTTCAGCTCAAGTCATGATCCCAGGGTCCTGGAATCGAGCCCCGCATTGGGCTCTCTGCTCAGTAGACAGCCCGATTTCCCCTCTCTCTGCCTGCCTCTCTATCTACTTGTGATCTTTGTCCGTCAAATAAATCTTAAAAAAAAAATATATATATATGTATGGATTATTATTACTATACTTTAGACTGCTCCCTTTTCTGAAACCTCTATGAATTTGTAATAATATCAATAACCTAGAGATGTTATATGACAGTGGTTTAATGGTCAACAACAGTTTAATGGTCAACTACCTTATGAATTATCATATGCACAATCCCTCATCTTTTCTAAATGTTCACACAATTTTCTTATTCCTAGTTTATAACTATGATTGTGATTTTAACATATTTTATATGTTTGTGTGTGTGTATATATAATATACATATCTATGTAAATATATATAAATAAAATTTATATGTATGCATACACACATATATATTATAGATTATAAATATAAAAAATATGTATATAAATTTTTTTGTTGATTCTGGCATAGAGAATCAACAAATTCCAGTGATGAGACCAATAAAGGCGTCTCTTGTTATGTTAATGGTAACTTTTGGAAAGCACCTAAAAGTGGGGATGGATCCTTGCCAGAACAAACCGGGTGAGTAGAAGTTTGAGATTTTCAGTCCCACAAGCCTGATCTCTAGGGCAGTAAGAAGGACTGGAGGCTGAGTCAATTGCCTATGGCCAATGATTTAATCTAACAAACCTATATAATGAAGTCTCCATTCAAATCCAAAAGGACAGGGTTTGGAGGACCTCCAGGTTGGTAAACAAGTGGAGAAGCTAGGAGAGTGATACACCTTGAGAGGATGTGGAAGTCCCGCAAAATTCCTTCATAGTGTCTTATGCATCCCTTCCATCAGGTTGTTCTTGAGTTATAGCCTTTTATCATACATGGTTGTCCACTAACTAGTATTTCCCTGAATTCTGTGAGCCACCCTAGCAAATTAATTGAACCCAAGGAGGGGACCATGGAAACCTCTGATTATAGGCAGTTCTTAAGAAGCACAGGAGACAACATGGACTTCTGGCTTCTGAAGTGGGGGGACTTTCTTGCAGGACCGAGCCCTTTATCTGTGGGATCTGACACCATGTCTGGGTAGATGGTATCAGAACTGAGTTGAGTTGTAGGACGCCCAGGTGGTGTCAGAGAATTGCCTGGTGTGGAAAAAAATATTCCACACGTTGTTACTGGAGGCAGAATCTGAATAACCAGCCCTAGACTTAATTGTCAGATGCAGATATTGAGACAAAGTATCTTCCTGAGCTATGCCTTTGAATACGTAGAGTCTACTAAAAAATGAACAAGCAGTTAAAGGGACCAACCCTGATTTTCTTCAGCTCTATTTGTCCATTTCCCTGGAGGTATGACTGTTAAACATTGTTGGATCAGGGAGACAGAAGAGGAAAAAATAGGTTTATTTGACTAAAAAGTGAATAATGGGCAAATTAAGTGAACCAAGTAGAATTTAAGCAATTTTCATCATTTTTGAAAACTTCATGAATGCACTTAAAGACCTATAATAAATAGTGAGCTCTTACAAATACAGTTGACCCTTGAACAATGTAGGGGTTAGTGGTGCAGATCATCCTACCTAGTAAAAAATTTGCATATAACTAACTTTTGACTCCTTGAAGATTTAACTACCAATAATCTATTGATTAGAAACTTTACCAATAACATTAGCAGTTGATTAACACATATTTTGAATGTCATATGTATTATATACTGTATCCTTAAAATAACATAAGCTAGAAAAAAGATGTCATTAAGAAAATCATAACAAAAATACATTTGTAATACTGTAGTGTACTGGGAAAAAAGAATCTATGTATAAGTAGATCCTTGTAGTTCAAACCCACGTTGTTCAAGGATCAACTATACTTAGATTCTGAATTCTAAACACCCAACTTTATCTTTAGATATCAAGCTGATTCTTTTTGAAGCACTATTAGTTAAATCTTTAGTTTCAATAAATATTTGAAATAGTACAGAAAAGGGAAAATGGCTTAGACATGTGAGTCATTCAACTGCAACTACAAAGTATAATTTGCAGATCATCATATGGTTGTTAGGGAAAGATTTGTCATAAAGGAAAAAGAAAAGAAAGAGCAATTGCTTAAAAGAATTGGAGAAATACAGAAGGTGGGGTTAAAGCATTTAAAGAGAAAAGTAATATGAAATAGAAGAATATTGGGATTGCGATGGCATCAATGAGCTTTACACAATAAAACAGAGAAAATGCAACAACATAAATAGGCTAAGTAGAAAGAATTAAGTCTCAATGGGAGGAAGAAAGGTTGTCTTTAAATATCTAAGGCTAGTCTTAGCAGCACAGATGAAGAACTCTATTTGAATTGCAATAAAATGCTAACATTTAAGAAAGGCAGGGGTTCAAACAAGAAAGAACTGTGGATATGGGACTGGAGATCTGGGCTCTAGTCAGGCCTTAGCCAGGGGTGACATTAAAAATGTTGCTCTACCTGCTTACAACAGAATTCACGAGGCCTCCTGCTATGGCATGAGTTCACTCTTTTGTGACATCTGGATCCAGATGTCATTGGGTCATTGGGTAGGAGCCACAGAAACCTGGTTGCAAGATGGAGTTGGAGACCCTCAGGAGACTAGAAGTGGTGGCTATAATATTTCCAGGTGCCTCTGGAAAATTTTAGTATTTCATCAATAGGTATATCCAAACTGGTACATACCATATGAATAACAACCTTGACCTACAAACTAGCTGGGCGAAATACAGAATCCCAGGGGGGCTGGACTAGATGGCCCTAATGGACATTTACAACTCTACCACTCTTTGACTCTGTGTTTGTGTGTGTAAGCGTGTGTGTGTGTGTGTGTGTGTGTGTGTGTGTGTGTATGTGCAGGCACAGGCAGAAAGAGATGTGTGAGTGTTACAACTCACGGACATCTTTGGACATCTACATCTCATGGACATCCATGGACATCTTTGGATTTTTAGATTGACTTGAATTGTGAAATATTGTTCCAGTTAAATAGAAGACTCCTTTAGTATGATTAATTGTAAGGAACAGCATATATATATTTTTTTCTTTTTACTTGTAGTAAGGCTCTTCCAAAAGCATCAAAGCATGATTCTCAAAATCTACATGGTTCACAATACTTTGTATTGTGCTATTTATCAAAAGTTAAGGCAATGTATTAGCACTACTGATAGCTTGTTCTCAACCCATTTCAGTACTTTAATTGATTTTGAAAGTTCTTCTTACTGTCAGCATGATTTGTCTTTGTTTTGCAGTAGAATCATGCTGATGCCGGTTCAGTACCTATGGTAGATGATATAAAACACACATTACGTAAGGGAGCACAGGGCTTCTCTTTCTGCATGTATTCATTCCATTAGTTATTCCATATATATTAATTAAGCCTTTCCTAACTAAAGCATACTAGTTGAAGGTGAGCTCTGAGGTCTCAATGGTTTTAAATCCAGACATCACTAAATCTCATAGAATTTACCCTCTTCTGTGGCATGGGGACAGTGATACCATGTCTCTCCTAGCATTATGATGATTGAATTAAACATTTCACACAAACTACTTTGCCTATTTCCTGGCACCTACTAATGTTTCATACATGCTAGCTCATCTCATTATGTGTCTGGCTCTTTTTCACACCTGGGTCTCTCTGTGATCTGGCACAGCTTCCCATTCCTGTAAATAGACCACTCTCATTTGTCCTCATTATTACCTGCCATTTTTGAAAAACAGACACAGGTCTTTAGCATTTTGTAATTGTGCAGTATTTCTTGAAGGTGAGCCTTGAGAAGTCTGGCAAAAGTAGTCAACCCACCTTTTCTCATCCTCCAGCAGGTGCCCATGTAGCTTATGGCCATCAATTTACTATTCACATCACTCCAGTGAATTTTATAATCAGAGACTGAATTAGTTTTTCTTGTTATAAAATTATTTTTTAGAGAAGTAGGATAAATGATAGGCAATTTAAATTTAAGCAAGCATTATAGAATTACCAATTATATTTAGTTGTCCTTTAAAATAGGAATGGTGACTTGTGATCAGCAATAAGTGCATGTATGACTGAAATTTCAGACATTTCTTTATGATAACCCTGTGGCAGTGTTAGTCAAGGCAATCATTCTGTCTGAATGATATCCATGCATATTTTCACCACTTCTCAACATAGAGCTTCCATTCAAATAAACCCAATTTTGTAATCATTTCCTTTAATCTTCTCAAGGACCTCTCCTGTCCTTATTTCCCTGTCCTTCAGTATTATTGGCCCATCCCATCTCCAAGTGAGCCCCATCTTTTGTAAGGAGAGGGTCAGACATGAGCGGTGTTGATCTGTAGAGCAAAGGCTGGCCAATGAATTCCCTGCCATCCATAGGCTAAAGTCTCATAGAAAGAGAGTAATTTCTTAAGAACTTCCTAAAGTGATGGGCATACTAATCTTTACCAAAAAGGCCCATTGCTGCTCGTTTCCCATTGGCAACAAACTGACACCATTATGGGTTATTTGAGCCCAGACAATTCAATTAAAAAAAAAGTCACTATATAGAAATAAAGTTAACTAGGTAATGGAAAGTATTAAAGAGGTCTAAGCTATCAACTGCAAAAGTCACACGGTGGACCCAGGACCAGAATTCTGGGGAGAAGGAACTGAAATGTGGTGCTGGTGTCTCTGAACTCAGAGAAGGGACTCATACCTCTGCAGAGCGCCCATCCGCCAGCCATGCTGGTGTTTCTGAGGGAGGAGACTGGGAATCTGATTCTGCAAGTGCTGGAAAAAATGCAAACTGGATTCAGCTGCTGCTATGGGAGTAAACTGTTGCCCCTGGCAGTGTTTGTGGGATGATGCCAATAGGAACCAAAAGACAGGAGGGAGCATGTCTCTTTTTCCTCCTGAAAAGTCTCATCTCTCTCTAGTAGCTCCTACTGACAGAGTCTAATAGGAAACCCAACTGCAGAGGAAATATGGGCTTATAAATTCCCACCTCTTAACATCTGAAAGCCGTGTGTAGAATGGTGGGCTTAGAAAGGTACCACTTGATAATTGGCTTGACTACTAAGACCTGTTAAGGCCCAATTCAAGTTATCTCCTTGGTGAATTTATCCTGACAGTGCTTCTTCAAATGTTTATCTAATTAATTCCTTTTGTGCTTCTTGTTTGCCTTATATTCTAACACTCAATGGGTATTATGATGTTCTGAAGTTATACCATGAAATTTAGGACCATTATAGGATGATATATTTATATAATGTATATAAATAAATCAAATAATCTATTTCTTAGCTGACTAATGATTGCATGTACAGATAATGCCTTCAAAATAAATATAATTCCCTTGTGAGGAGGATAATTTAATTTCCTTCCATTTGTACACAAAAGATTATGTAATAATACTAGCCATAAAGTAGATGTTTGAAAAACAATTACTAAAATTTTTTCCCAAACTATCTATTTCTAATAGTCTTAAACAAAATATAACCACATCAGATGCCTCTTTAAGTTATCCAGAAATCCTAGCAGTATAACAACAAATAGAATGTTGGATGGGCATTGACAGTTTGTAAAAATGACTCCACAGAATTGTCACAGGTAGATTCCAATAATTTGTCTTCAGTTGGTATTAGAAAACCTAAAAGACATGCATCTGTTGAAAATGTGAATTTGAACGACTCATTGCAAAGATGGCTTCAACTCTTCCTTCTAAATTCACATTTTAAAGACTGAAGTTACAAAGGGAGGTGAAATTGATTTCTCCATCCCTTCAGCGTGGGCTAGTTGTATGACTCGCTTTGGCCAAAAAATGTGAGGGAAGTAACAATGTGCCAGTACCAGCAAATTCCTCAAGATACCAAGCATACTTGTCTATGCTCCTTCCCTCTCCATCACTGTTTCTCCCTCAGCCTTGCTATGGCCATGTGACAAGCAGGACCACTCTGCTGGAAGATGAGAGTCTCCATGTGGGAGAGCCAACGTTCCCCAATTGACAGCTAGTTAAGCTGTTGAAGCAGTCTCTTTGGAGACCCTCGGGTGCATGAGGAAGCCCAGGCAAGTCCAGAGGAACCACTCTCTGAGCTCTATCCAAATTCCTGACTAGCAGAATCATGTGCTAAACAAATGGTGATTTAAACTACCAAATGTTGAGGTTGTTATGCAGTAGCTAATGGATACAGTCACGTTAATAGTTTTAAAATAATTTGTAGGAGTCAATTCAGTCCATGTGTAACCGGAAATTTACTGGCTTTAATTATCTCTTCCCTTTGCCTTTTATATTGGGGAAATTTTCTTCTCCTTAGCTTAGAAATACTATTTATTGCTCCCGTGCAACATAGTGTATCCAGTGTATTTCAAATTTTTGCGCCTTAAGAGTCCATTGTATTGGTTAACGAGATATGTCTGGTGACTTAAGTAGTCAGGCTGTGTTCTGGACATTCTCCCAAAGTGTTAACAGCACCACCAGAAAAGTTACTAAGCTAAAATCAGCTACAGCATTCCTAAGGAATGCTAAATAACAAAGTAACATATAAATGCAAATTTCATAAGATTAAAAACATTTTCAAGGAGGCCTATAAATAAACTGAGATGGGAAAAAGAAAAGAAACAATAGAAATTCAGTATAAGACACTCCTTTTCTAAAAGCTTACAGGAAATTTTTTAAAGGAAAATAACCTTAGATGACTATATTTCCTACTGGCTTTGTTAACATTTTGAAAATAGTGCATGGTCTGATCTGAGCTTCTGTTAAGGGAAAGAAGCTTTATGTTTCTTCAAATATACCAACTGATGGACCAGTGACATTTAAGAATACAGGCTTAATTTAATAATAGTATTTTTTAACCTGTAAGAGAAGTGTAAAATGGAAAGCAAAGGCCAGTACTTTTCACAAAGCCCTTATTTTTACTTCTAATGTTTGTATCCAATACACCCCAATTAATAGTGTGCTGAACTTGTCAACTCTAGCCTAGCTACAAAGCATGAGATATAAGACTATAAAAAATAAAAGTAAATAAAAATGTGCTATTTCATTCACTAGGTACTGACTTTTCCAGAAATTAAAAATTTGGCATGGATACAACAGCTGTTTTAAAATTACTAGTGGCAGTTCATAGAATCGTGTTATAAAATTTAACTGTCATATAATTTTCATACATTTTCAAAAACAAATTGACTTAATTAGTATTTTATTATCTCAAAATAAGTGCTTTTTAGGATATAATGTCTTAGCTTTGTTTTAGCAAAGACATTTGCTTCTCCCTCCTCTGTTTTCTTTTCTTGCTCCTGCTCTAGAAGCAGCAAGTAAATATATTTTACAGTTATTTTTCCATTTTAATCAATAAGTGCACTTACAATCCTTTTAAACTCTTGTGTTTTTGAAACAGCTCTCATTATTTATCTCCCTGTGTAGAAGGTACAAAACAGACCATAAGGAAAATAAACTGTAACTCCATCAGGCTTGAGATGACATAACAACATAGCCTAATGAGATTGGAGTGTGTAGCCAGTCCTTATACAATACTATAAATGTGACAGACACGATTATTTACTCTTCACAAAACAGGCCCCATTATGCTTCCAAACCCTCCTGGATTGTCTTTGTCTGAGGTGCTTTCATGCTTGCAGTGCCCTCACTCTAAATTTCTGCATCCTGAAATCCTACCCACACTATTTAAGGCTGAAAGAAACTACACAGCTTTCTTTTCACTGTCCTCCTTCACACTTCTATCCAATTCCAATTCATCCAACCAGTCAGCCAAAATATTTCTTGCCTATCAGTTCCCCAGGTCCTATGCACGGTTTCAGTGGTACAGAGTCCAATACTCGTGAAGCTTGCCATCTAGAGATGGCAAGATCTATTAGATGCTACGTGTTATTTCCCCGTAAGCAGCTGTATGGATGCACCTACACAGATGAAATCGTTTGTGTGGCACATTGGCTAAATGGCAAAAGCTCTACTAAAACCGACACCACGATTTAGCTATTTACTAAAAGAATATTCCTCAGATTGAAAAAAAAAAAAAAGAAATTTGGAGCGAGTTTTGGGTATATGAGAGAAGGAGCTCTTTATTTCTTACCCTTGTAGAGAGCATCCCGCGGCTACAGGTTGGATAGTGATCTGGGGCCCCCACAAGGCAGCTGTAAGCAGTACTAATTCTTTGGGCCTACAGTTTAGTTTTTCCTCTTTATCTTGGAATAGGGTCCATGATGCCTGGCCAGTAAGCTAGGTATTCACTCTGACCTTTAGCCAAGATGTTTGTACTGAATGTACTTCATATGTGGTGTCTCACTGATTTTCTCTTACAATTTAGGAAAGCCAGGGAAAAGTGCTAGTTTCTCTTCGTTGTATTAAGGAGAACTACAAGAAGGGAAGAGAGGGAGGAGCAACGTCTATGCAAGGGAGAAAGTAGAGACCCAGATGTCCAGGGGTAAGGACATTTAGTAAGATGCCACATCTGACCAGATAGCTCACCTATCTTAGCTAAATTTTGAATTTTACTTTTGCCGTAAAGATGATCTTTCCTTATGAGAGGAAAACAATCATTGAAAATGTTGCCTCTGGTGAAAAAGATTTCCCTTTTCTACTTGGTTTGGTGTGAGGCAGTCTGGGAGCTGGCGATGGGGCTGGAAAGCTACATGGGGAAGCATGCAACCTCAGCCAGAATATGAAACCGTGTGAACCATCCCGAGGAACTCACTGGAGTATCCACGCTGATAGAAAGTCCCGTGTCAGGGTGCCCGGGTGGCTCATGGGTTAAAGCCTCTGCCTTCGGCTCAGGTCATGGTCTCAGAGTCCTGGGATCGAGCCACACATTGGGCTCTCTGCTCAGCGGGGAGCCTTCTTCCCTTCCTCTCTCTCTCTGCCTGTCCCTCTGCCTACTTGTGATCTCTGTCAAATAAATAAATGAAATCTTAAAAAAAAAAAAGTCAGTGTCTAAAGCTCTGGTGTGACTTAGACAATTGTTGGGATCAGAAGTTGAAATGGTGGGGACACCTGGGTGGCTCAGTTGGTTAAGTGTCTGCCTTTGGCTTGGGTACGGATCCTGGAGTCCAGCATCAGTCTCTCTGCTCAGAGGGGAGTCTGTTTCTCCCTCTTCCTCTGCCCTCCTGCCCTCCCCCTCATGCTCTCTCTCTTTTGGTCACTCTCTCTCTCCCTTTCAAATAAATAAATGAATAAAATCTTTAAAAAAAAAAAAAAGAAGAAGTTGGAATGCTGATGTGGCTTGGTTTTGCAGTGGCAAGTCTATTCAGTGTTGAACACTTGGTCACTAATCAGACTTGTGAATAGTAGATAAACTCATACATAGTAGAATCCTCCCCAGTGGATTATAAGTAGCAGGGATAGGATTAGGTTTCAGAGAAAGGGTTTGGCAAGAGCCCAGCAAGATATATAAAGGCCTCTGTCAAAACATCTAACACCTTATGGAAAGGAATCTAGAGTGACACCTACTTTTTGAATTGGAACAATTTCAGAAACAGAGAGATAAGGACCCCAGGGAAGGAAGCTTGCATCCCAGATTTGGTTGAATTTGAGGAAAAAGACCATCTTCATCATATAGGACTGAATGATAGATCTACTAGCTCAAGTACATTGTTAACAGTTTACTAGAGCAGGAATAAGTCTGGAGGTAGGAGATTATCACCCCATGCAAAGGAAGAAAACAAACAAACAAACAAACATGGAGGCGGTTTTCCTGATGTTCCTCTTTTCTTACTTCCTGCAGTAGCTTGTTCTTTATGCAATGTATACTACTGGAATTTGAGTAGAATTTATACTTACCTTTTTCTTCATTTGAACATTATTGATATGCAAAGGGCAGACTCCAGTTTGTGTGGTACAGAGCACAACACCTCAGTTTAGAAGCTCTCAATGAACAAAGCAATCAACATTAGTGAATGAAGCAGATTAAGCCCTTGGGAGGTGTTTTTTGTTTGTTTGTTTTGGGTTTTTTTTTTTTCCTATTTCTTTCCAACAGAACCTGAAATTGGACACTTTTATTTATTTTACAAATGGAGCATGTTTTCAGGAATGGAAATATCAATTCCATTTTCATATTTCAATATTCAGAAAATTGTCATATTTCTTATTGTCACTTAATACTCTGAACTTGTTTGCCTCTGTCCTAAGGGTGCTGTCATGGACTGTTGATTTGAAAGAGAAAAAATAGTGAATGCATTGAAGATCTTTGCCAGAAAAAGAAATAAAAGGAAAACATTTTGTTCAGTCCTTAAATCTTGGTGGTATCATTCCATAACTTTCCTCTTTCAATGCTGAAAACTTTTCAAAATTTTAATCATGACCTTATGTACAACTCATAACAAATTTCAGGTAGTGAAAAATAGTTAAGCATGGAGATAAAGCAGTAAGTAGACTATAAACACTAGTTGGTGATCCGAGCTATATGTGCATGTTTTCTTCTTATTTTAAGACAACTGTGGAGTTTTAATTTAAAATTCATTTAATTAGTGGTAACTCTCAGTAAATCAGCTTTAAACCTAAATGACTTTAGGAGAGCCAGTTGCATGATTTAGAGTTAAAATAATCACTATTTTAAGCACAGTACTGCTTTAATGGAAAGTCCAATCTTTCCCATACATTTCTTTTTAAATTCTCTGTCTCCTTGCTAGAGTATTTTACATTAAAAACATGCCTTCATTGGGTAGATTAGCATTCATAGGAGGTTGTGATATGTGGTTTGATAGTGCTAATGGCCCCATAACTCACATCTCACATTTCATAGTCACCTAACTTCTGAGGAAACTTTAGCTGTCAGTGCCTTTCATACTAATTTTTTCCTTCTAGAAATTTTGAGATTATTAGTGAAGACAATAGATTAAAAATTTACATACATAAAGTCTTAAGAAAGATACTTGTACAAACCATAGGAATTATTACTCATCAATAGCTATATTGTATATAATATAAATCATTTTCTTTACAGAACTTATTTAAATAAAGCCTGTAATTATATTTAAATACATGTTTAAAGAAATGTACTTCCTCCCCTATTTTCAAAACCCATGAGCAGCGTTATCTCAGCATCCTAAGTAGAGAGAATGATTTTATTTTGTTGGCAGAAGATATCCATCCAAAGATTCTCCTTGGTAACATGGAACACCAACTATTTTGTTAGGGAATCCTATAAAATACATAGTTCAGTTGTTACATCTTATGAGTACAGATCAGCCACCTCCAGAGAGGACGTGGAAATATATCCCTGGAAACATAGCTTGTTAGGGGCAGAGCTGAGAAGAGGACTCAGATCATCAATTGACCTGGTTTTTATTTTATTGTATTTGATTATATTTGATTATATTCTATTGTTGTATTTTTTGGTTTTGCCTTTTTACTTTCACATTTAAAAATGTTTTGCTTATTTAACTATATGTATAGGTTTGTCATCCTACTAATGATAAACATTTCAACCTCCACCCCTCCCATTCTCCACCCCCCCAATTATGGTCTTTTTAGTGTCCCATAGCACAGACTTCTAATTACATTTATGGACACATGGGTAATCACATGAGGAATTTACGTATTCATGGAGTGATGTGGGAAACAGAGGCAGAAGAAAAATTATTAAATTTCCTTACCCACTGACAAGCCCTTGAGAAGGGCAGGGTGACATTCCTCTAGGGACTCAACTGCCTCTACCTTAACACTTTGCTAAGGGCAAAGGGCAATTGTAGCCTGACCGACCCCTACCCCCAGCCAGGATCCTGTAAGTCTACTTTAACAATTTCTTTGGAAATTTTATCTCTAAACCCTCCAAGATACATGTTTACAAACATTCCCAAGCATATGGCCCACTGATACACATCTAAAGGGTGTCACTCAAAGGTTTTATTACTGGTAATGAATAACCTTTTCTCAACAATAGCTAGCCCCTCAAGGTCCTGGAAACCTTGCTACCAAAATTCCTTGGAGTCTTCTGCCATTCCTAATTCCCTCCCAACTTACAAGTATATAATGGACCACTCCTCACAACCCCGGGGCAGCAGCTCTTTCTGCTCACGGGTCCTGTCCCTGTGCTTTAATAAACCACCATTTTGCACCAAAGATGTCCCAAGAATTCCTTCTTGGTCATCGGCTCCAGACCTCACCCCACTGAACCTCACTTACGTTCTGACTTTATCACGCCAATTTGGTTCTAGAGTACACTCAATCCAAAAGGCTTTTATGTTTTTAAGTTGATTGTTGATGACTTTTCTTTCAATGTATATAATAATTATATTAATATTATATATGATATTTTTCATTACATACATATATAATACATGATATACCTTATGACATCATATCCTCCCTTTGACTAATTCTCCTGACACAGTGCTGGAGGAGACCCTCATCCATCTTGTACCTTTGTGAACTAAAGAAGTCATATCTGCAAACTCTTCCTCTTCATTACCCTGTTCCTTGAGCCAGTCCATGTCACTTCTGAATGATTTCTAGATTCTCTGTCTAATACCTATACTTTATAATATTTTCTGTTCTTTAAGGAATGTTAAGTATCTTGCCTATAAAGATTAAGTAGGTCTTTGCAGTCTGCTATAAATATTATAAATAATTTATTATATGTATATACCTTTAGGATTAGTGACTGTTCTAGGAAGCTTAGTCAAATTCTTGACTACACCTTTCCGTGATGTTTAAAGTACAAGAAACAAATGGCAAATTGTGTCTATTACATGTATATCCGAGTGAAAGCTCTATGCACATTTCCTAAGAAGATAATATCTAAATAACGGATAAAATGGAACATTCAGTGCTGCCTAAATCACCATGATTAATCTTTCTAGAAAATATGTTTGCTTGATGATTTAATGTTGTCTATAGAAAATAGTGACTTGCTCAAGAATCTGTAACAAACCTTCCCTTACTATATACAAAGTCTGGGCACTGGAAAAACTATGGTAAAGAATCCCTGAGACCTAGAATGCACATAATTATAAGGGAAGCCAGGCAACAAGCACACAAATAAATTTAGAAAGTAATTTCAGTTACTCATGTAAGTGCTTTGTAAAAGATAAGATGAGTGAGCAAGAGAACGGGTGGAGTCCATTTTGGCTAGGAAAAGCCTCTTTGAGAAGATAACATTTGGATTGAGATTTGAACCATAAATACAAGGTACCCCTAAGGATACCTCAGGGGAGAGTGCTCCAGGCAAAATGATAGGAAAGTTTTAAATCTCTGAGCAAGAA
Source organism: Enhydra lutris kenyoni (assembly GCF_002288905.1). Classification (NCBI taxonomy): domain Eukaryota; kingdom Metazoa; phylum Chordata; class Mammalia; order Carnivora; family Mustelidae; genus Enhydra; species Enhydra lutris. Next base: position 78,666,333 of record NW_019154087.1, read on the forward strand.
TGAGCTTGATTTGTTCCCAAGACCAAAAGAAGGCCAATATGGCAGGTATCGTCCCAGTGATAAAGAGAGGTAGAATGAAATTAGAGAGAAAGACAAAGAACTCACAGGTAATGGCCAGTCATTTGCACTTGAATCTGATGACAACAGGAAGCACGGGAGTTATTAGCAGGGAGTGATATGATCCGATGTATGCATAGGACATATAACTTGATTTCTATATGCATCCTAAGTAGAACATGAAATGGAGGGAGCCAAAATAGAGTAAAGGATTAAACTATGATTCTCTTGAAGCAATTCAGTGAAATATGGAAGTGGTTGTGCAAGGATTATATGAGTGGAGATGGTAAGGTGTATGGGGGCTTATTGATGGACCCTAAAGGATGAAAAGGAAGGAATGAGATCAAGGATTGCTCTTAAGTATTTGATCTCAGCAACTGGTTGGGTGGTGACTCCATTTAATAATAATGAAGAAGATTTGCCAGAAAGAGTAGATTCAGAAGATAGCAGTTGAAAGAAATAAGTTAATTAAATTAATTTAATATTAGGTTTAAGTTCACTATTAGACATTCAAGTAGAGACATTGACTAGACAGATCTATAGCCCTGGAATGTGGGAGAGTGTTGGGTGAGTTGAAGACATTCGTTCAAGAGTCATCAGTATATGCATACTATTAAAACCATGACTAGGGATGAGGTTACCCAAGAAGGAAGCTTAAATAGAGAGTAAAAGATAACAGAAGGCAAAATCCTTGGTCACTGCAACATTTAGAAGTCTGATAGGAGAGAAAGGGGAACCGTCCTACACTGTTGGTGGGAATGCAAGCTGGTGCAGCCACTCTGGAAAACAGCTTGGAGGTTCCTCAAAAAATTGAAAATAGAGCTACCCTATGACCCAATCGTGCTACTGTGTATTTACCCTAAAGATACAAATGTAGTGATCTGAAGGGGCACGTGCACCCGAACGTTTATAGCAGCAATGTCCACAATAGCCAAACTATGGAAAAAGCCTAGATAGCCATCAACAGATGAATGGATAAAGAAGATGTGCTATATATACATACAATGAAATACCATGCACCTATCAAAAAAACCCTGAAATCTTGCTATTTGCAATGGCATGGATGGAACTAGAGGGTCTTATGCTGAGCAAAGTAAGTCAATCAGAGAAAGGCAATTATATGATTTCACTGATTTGAGGAATTTGAGAATCGAGACAGAGGATCATAGGGAAAGGGAGGGAAAAGTGAAACAAGATGAAACCATAGAAGGAGACAAACCACAGGAGACTCTTAATCTCAGGAAACAAACAGGATTGCTGGAGAGGAGCGGGGTGGGAGGAATGGGGAAGCTGGGTATGTGCTATGGTGAGTGCTGTGAATTGTGTAAGACTGATGAATCACAGACCTGTACCCCTGAAACAAATAATACATTATATGTTAATAAAAATAAAATAAAAAATAAATAAAAAGAAGTCTGATAGGAGAGAGGCAAGGAAAAGAGACTAATAAAGAATAGCCTGTGAGGTAGAAGGAAAAATTGAGATTGGAGTTTGATGGAGTCTACAGAAAAAAATGTTCCTGACATTTAGAAACAATCAACCGTGTCAACTGGTGTTAAAGTTTAAGTATGTTGATGATGGAAAATTGGCCACTGACTTTGTCGAGATATAGATCCCAGGTAAACTTGAAGGGTAGGGTGAATGGAAACTTGCTTGGAGAGGGTTAATGAAAGGTAAAAACCTGTAATTAGCTAGTATTGACAACTTTTTTTTAAGGAAATTTTGCTGGGAAGGGGAGCTCTATGCTTTCAACATAGTGGTATTTCTAGTGCTACTTCAATGTTTTTTTAAATAAAATGATATTAAGACATGTTTAGTAGAGGGATGGAATGACCTGGCAGAGAGGAAGAAATATTGATGGTAGAAAAGCAGGTTTTTTGGGATTTTCTCCCAAAAGGCAAAAAGGAGTAGCATTCTGAGCACAATTGGGGAGATAAGGGCAAGAACATTCTTCCATCACTATAAGACAGAAGGCCAAATGTTTGGATACCAATGCAGTCTAGGTTGTGATACTACAGTGTGAGTATCACACTGGGGTAGTCCTCTGACTATATCTATTTTCTCTATGAATAGAAAAGTTAACAATTTGAGGGTGGAGGGTTAAGGGGACAAGAACTACATATTTAAGAAATGAAGATAAAGTACATAAGTAGCTTCTCATTAAGAGGGAAAGTGAATTTATTAGGCAATATCAGATTTCCTGGCATTAATAAATTAATAAAGTTATGACTAAATGTTCTCCTTTCTAATCATTTCTGCCCCAGATGAGGTAATCCAAGGGGACAGAAAAACCTCCCACTTCTTGTCAGATACAAGGTATGCAATTTCAGGGTGGGTTGTAGTCAAATCCCTTCATGATTGCTCCTGAAGACCAACAGAATTATGGTCAGCTCAGATGGCTTCTAGACTGTCAAGTTTCAAAATAATTCTATATAGAGAGAAGGCTAAGGAGGAACATCAATTGTACCTGAACTTTTCTTAGCATTCCCTGGGTAGAGAATACAGGCACAAGGAGAATCCATGGATCCTGATGTCCCAGAACTTCTGTCCTATTTTTAACAACTGAAATACCCTTGTTCAGAAATGTGAGTAACCTCTGATTGGACAAAACAGTGAACATTGTGTAAATTTATTACAGATAATAAAATGAAGACATTGAAGGCCAGATTGCTGTCTAAAGAAAGCTGGATCGATTTCTGAAGAAAACCTTAGAGATATTCTAGAAGATGGACACAAAACTCTAAGCATGCAGTAAAATGAGAAGCAATATTTCAATGTCCTCATGAACAAACCACAGAGCTGTCTTTAAGATCTGGGCTGCTGGATATAATGTATACATTTTTTTTTTTTTTTTTACTTTGCCATTCCTAGCATTACACAGAACTGCCAGAGCTGCCTTTTGTAGATGCCAGATCAGGGATTTCTTCTGAACTGGAGAATCTATAACACTGACCCTACTCCTCATTGCCCCTAGATAAAAGTAACTATTCACCTGACTGGACCCATGAGTGATAAGGCAATGATGAAAGCACACCATTCTATCATCCATGTTTTCTAACAATAAAAAAAAAATAATAATAAACTTGACATTGGGTATTATTTCTTTAAAATTTCGTAATGTATAATAGTATCATTGTAAGTTACTATGTTCTAATTTCAAAATAGCTTCAATTTAAACTTCTGGAAGACAACCTATTCCTAAATCTAAGTTCATCTTTAAAATACAATAAACAAAATACATTCCTTTCTAAAAACCTTGAAATAATTATTTAACCCTAGCCCCAGTAATAAAATAGTATGTGCACTTCACATGAAATGTAGGTTCTGACCCACATTAAGCAGTATATACTTTCCATGGTCTTTATGAAGGAAAAAAATCTATAAAATTACTTATAATAAGACTTTCTGAACTCAAGACAGCACAATATATAGGACCATTTTCACTGAACTCTTGACACCGGCCATAAATGCATTAGTATCTCCATTTACTTCATAAAACTATCATTTACATTTATATTATGCTTTTAAAAGATATTTGTTATAATGAATGTGCTTCTTTCCTGCTAGTTTTAAGCCAGGTACACCAACACTGAATTTTTATACATATCCTTCTTCACCTTTCACTATGGGTAAATGTAAAATTTGGACCTACAACTTATGCCAAATACAGTGGCTACTTAAGGAGTTGATTTAAACTTATCCATGCATAAGTCTCCTTTTAGACTGTGAAGCCACACAGCCCTGGAGAATGATGCTCAATTCAGTTCAGCATTTCAGGGCACTATGTAAGTGGGAGATTGATATTTAAAGCAATAACTCTATGGGGGCGAAAGTGCGGACACTGCAGGGAGGCAGGGCAGAAAGAACATTTCTGTGAAATAATGTCTCAAATGTGGCCTCTTCTGGAAAACCTTTTCCTGCTCTTTAAACCACTATTTGACCTTTGTTATATAGTGTCATTTTCATACCACTATTTATAGCACATTTGGCATTATGTTAGCATGGTCTATTTTCATCTCTTTCTCTTTCTTAAAACTGTTAAGATCCTCCACGTTTAAGAATAGATCCCACTCACCTTTATGTTCCCAGGACTTTTTGTAGGGAACAATGCACAGTGTGCACTCAACAAGTGTGGAGTGAACGAATTAGAAAATTCCACTAGAGACAAGACGATAATGTAGGGAAAAATAATAGCAGGGGGACTAGAGATATGAATCACCCAGGAGCCAATTATCGAAATCATAACCTGCACAATATATTGTCCACAGTTTCAAAGCAGTTAAGTCCCCTGGAAAAGAGAAAAGGTTTCTCCCCAGGTTTGATGTTTATACCTTACTCAGAGCACAGAGGAAAATCATGAGAGTTGCTGTTCTGCATTGGAAAGAACAAGACTACCACATAGCCTTATGTCTTTCCTATTTTTGTACAAGGAAGCCCCCTAGTTTTCATGATAAAGCTAGTTATGGCCACAAAGCCCATTCCTCCATTTCCAGCCTCATATCCCAGCAGCCACTCTGTCATATAAAGTCTTCAGTTAAATCAGAACAACTGCTGACATTTTCTCAGACTTGGCACGAGCTCTCATGACCAAGCTTTTACATATGCTACAAAATCTGCCTGTAGTATAATCCCACGGTGGCTATTTGATTTAACTACCTCCCATGAGTCCTTCACAAATGGGTCAGTTCAGATCTCCTCCTGTAGAACAAATTTCCTGACCTCCCAGTCAGTTTAAAATGTCCCTTCTCAGACTTCCCGGAGCATTCTAAAAGTATATTTTTAGGTTGCTCAGAAGAAATTTAAGTGGCTATTTAGAGCCTTGGTTTTGGAGACAGATCTGGACTCAAATCCTAACTCTGATACCTTAAAACTGTAACCTTCATTGTGGTGCCTCTTGTGCTTAGTAACTTTGTACAAAATTAAGAGGCTAATGCCTACTTCTTAAGGATAGTTTTAGAAAAAATGACAATATGTATGCTAAATGTACACAAGTATGGACAAATTTCTGATATGTTAAAATTCTAATTTTTAGTGTATTATTACTCCTGCTGTTTTGTTTTTTTATTATGACGTGTTGACTCATACTGCATTACAATTCTGACTTACTTAATGTCTTCTACATTGAACTTGAGGATAGAGATATTGTCTCATTCCATTTTATACCCCAAAGTCAACTTCACCTGACACATGGCAAGCAAGTATCACTTCATAGTATCATTATAAGTTACTATGTTCTAATTTCAAAATAACTTCAATTTAAACTTTTGGAAGACAACCTATTCCTAAATCTAAATTCATCTTTAAAATACAATAAACAAAATGCATTCCTTTCTAAAAACCTTGAAATATTTATTTAACCCTAGCTCCAGTAATAAAATAGTATGTGCACTTCACATGAAATGTAGGTTCTGACCCACATTAAGCAGTATATACTTTCCATGGTCTTTATGAAGGAAAAAAAAATCTATAAAATTACTTATAATAAGACTTTCTGAACTCAAGAC